>NC_080085.1:47052153-47360806 GCF_949987535.1 Balaenoptera acutorostrata
CAAAATGATTTTATAAATGGATTTTACCGTGAGAATATTTTCTGGAAAAATTGTGAACGATTGAAATGGGCTTCAGAAATATGAGTGGTTTTGTTTTTCTTTTTTATTTGTCAGCATTGTTGATTGTGATCACTTAATACATACTACCCATCAGAAGAAAAAAATAAAATATAAAACTCCAAAATTGTCACAAAACCTGTGGGAGGAAGGAAAGAAAGGAACTCTCAACGCTTAGTTCCGCTAGGACAGTTTCAGGACCCAACTTTTGACTCCAAGCTCACACTCTCCTTCAAATCTTCTTCCTCACTAGTGTTACCAGCTTCACTTGTTTTGATATCTTACATCTTGGCTGTAGAATTCTCATCCACTATCAGCAGTGTCCTCAGCTAATCAGAGTTGCTTGAGTTTAACATCTGTCATGTGACATGGAGATCACATGACCTAAAGAGAGTGAGCCTTCGTGGATGCACAAAAACCTTTGTGTGTAAATATAAGAAAAAGGTATGAGAAAAAAAACTAAAGAAAATTATTAACATTAGTTATCTCTGGGCAGGTTGGTGAAACCACGTGAAGTCCATTTGTTTAGGGAGCACAGATGCTCAAAGTTCATGACAAAATGTAGCCTCTCAGAAATCCTGAATGTCAAAACCCACCTTTGGCACATGATTGTGCACTTACGTGACCACAAAGAGTTCTGTTTACAAGGGGAAATGAAAACCAGGCTTGGATGGAAACTGGAATGTAAACAGAGGCATCTCTGAGAAGGAATACTGGATGTAATGGATAGAGGTTAGTGTGTAATTGTAACCTGGTTAAAGTGGGAGAGGCACAGAACACTTTGGAACCTGGTGCAGCCTCTGCTTTTCCTGACGACTTTCCAGTTAACTCTTCTCTTACTGGTATGATTCTTTGTGTGTTTGTTTCTGAGAGGCAGGATGTCTGAAGGGGTTGTGTATGGCTCTTATGGGCTGAAAGTGTGTTTCCCCAAAATCAGTATATTGAAGTCCTACCTTCAATGTGACTGTATTTGGAGATGGGATCTCTAAGGAAGTAATTAAAATTAAATGAGGTCATAAGGGTGGTGCCCTGATCCCATAGGATTGTTTTCCTTAAACAGAGAGCTTGCTCTCTCTCACTCTCTCTCTCTGTACACAAAGGGGGAAGGGTAAGCTGTGACAAAGTGAGAGAGTGGCATGGACATATATACACTACCAAACGTAAAATAGATAGCTACTGGGAAGCAGCTGCATAGCACAGGGAGATCAGCTCCGTGTTTTGTGATCACCTAGAGTGGTGGGATAGGGAGGGTGGGAGGGAGGGAGATGCAGGAGGGAAGAGATATGGGGATATATGTTTACATATAGCTGATTCACTTTGTTATAAAGCAGAAACTAACACACCATTGTAAAGCAATTAAACTCCAATAAAGATGTTAAAAAAAAGACTAAATTAGTTTATTAACTTGCTTACAAGCTTTGATTAAATGCAGCAAACATTTATCGAAGGCCTTTTTATGTGCAAAGTGTTTATCCTGGTTCTGGATTGTACTATCTATTACTTATCAGGTTATTTGTTATTAATTCTTGAGCAAATTCTACCTTCTTCAATTATAGAAATAATCACATTATCATAAATGCTTACTTGTAATTTATTGCAGAGTGAGTATAATCTAAACAAAAACAGGAGTGGTGAGAATGGAGAATATGAAAAAATTTTGAAAAAGCTACTTTTTCCAGGTTTATTAAGATATAACTGAAAAAACTGTATGTATTTACTGTGTAAAATGTGATGATTTGATATACATATACATTGTGAACTGAATACTACAGTTAAGCTAATTAACATATCTATCACTTCATATGGTTATCATGTTTTGTGTGTGGTAAGAACATTTAAGATCTACTCTCCTAGCAAATTTCAAGTATACAATACAGTACTATTAAGCTATAGTCATCATGCTGTAAAAAAAAAAAAAAAAAAAAGAAGGCATGTGAACACACAGAGAGAATGCAGACATCTGCGGAGAGCCTTCACCAGATAATGACGCTATTGGACCTTGATCTGGAACTTCTAGTCTCCAGAACTGTGAGAAAATAAATTTCTGTTATTTAAGCCTCTCAGTCTGTGGTAATTTGTTATGGCAGCCCCAGAAGACTAAGACAATGTGGGTTGGGAAGTGGTTTATGAGAAAAGGAATTATGATTTAGAAATGTTTCATATTTGTAGACTGAACCAATGAATTGTTTTACTATTGGAAATATTAAAGAAGCTTTACTCACTTGAGTGCACAGTAACAGTATAATATTGCCTTACTAAAATGGAAAACTCACTTGACCTTTTCCAAAGTTTTCAAAGCAAGTCCTAAAATGATTTTCTGCACAGCATCTTACTGAGAGATTACTACTTAAGTACTAAAAGAAAATTGAGGCTCTTTAAATATAAAATGACTTTTAAATCTATTTTACTCTTTACTTGATTAGTTTTTAATGCCTTACAATCCTTCCTAAACATTGTGAGTTCTCATTTTCTGCCTAAGCTACGGATGTTAGACTTGCTCATCCCTGTATTATTTCACTCCATGCACTCGCCCAGGGTGAGCTCATCTTTCTTAAATTTATCATCTATGTGTTGATGATTCCTGGATCTCTCACTGTAGCCTAGATGTCTTTACAAACTCCAGACTCCTTTATCTAGCTGCCCATCTGATGAACTCACTAACGTATCCCAGGGAACCTCAAATGCATAATGTTCAAAACTGAACCAAAGTCATTTCTCCTTGCTAACCTGTTCCTCCCTTTTTTAGTACCTGTTTTAAGAAATGGTACTAGCACTCAATAAATTACCCCCAAAAAAATTGAACAAATAAACACCCATTTTGTTCCTGCTGGACCTCTCTCTTTCTCTTGCTTTTCATAGTCAATAGGATACAAACTCTAGTCTATTTTGACACATGTATGTCTCTAACACTGTCCATTACTCACCATCTCTACTGCCACCATAGGGACCCAAGTATAAGAGGATATTAAATGGAATATTTGCAGTTTACCATGAATTTCTGATTGTGGTCACTAGGTACAAACATCTGAGTACTAGTCTAAGGAAATCATCAAAAAAACCGTAACCTGGCATTAACTCAACATTTGCTATGAGCTGGCAGAATTGCAAATGCTAATACTAAAAATTTCCTGAACCAAACAATCCATTCCCAGAGAGGACTCTAATTGACTTAGTGTTGGGTCACTGTCAGAGAGAAGGTATGTTGTGATGAGGGAGTTGACCCCCATCGTAGCTCCCAGGTTAATAAGGCTTCTACGTGTCATGAAACATTAACTCCTAGCAACAGTGGAGTAGGTATAATTGGCCTGCAGGTAAGACTCAGCCTAAGATCCGCCCAGAATTCTGACCACTCTGAGGTGAGGAGTGGGGTTATGCTCACCTGGGATTCCCTCAGTTGCCTGTTACTTCCAATCCTTTACACAAGCAATCCTTGATCCTTCAGACTGCTCCACACCTCAGTCCTAGTATTGTGTTAAGGGTTTGGGTTATAATATCAAACAAACCTAGGCTCAAACCCAGGCCAAACAACTTAACTCTGACGTTGAGAAAGTTGTATAGTCCTGTTATGTCTAGCATGACTCATCTGCAGAATTATGGGCATAATAGTAACTACCTAATAGGGTTACTGTGGGGATCAAGTGAAATGATGTATGCAAAATGGCTGACACAGAGAAGCTGTTCAAGAAATGGTTCCAATTATTAGAGATACCCTACTCCCATTCCTCTTCTGTATCCATGCTTCTTACCTATGTAAGGAGCCTACTAGTCAGGCTTCCACATCTATAAGACGTAAATGAGAGTGCTCACATTTCAAGAAAGTTGTGAGAATTAAATGAGATAATGTATGCTAAATCCTTACCTGACAGGTACTAAGTTAATGATTTAAAACAGAGGGACCCATGTTGGAAACTATACACAGAGATGGAAACAGAGAGGTGAATGTGCCCCTGTGAATGGATGGACACCTATATGCCTATGTGTACACAGGTGTGCAAACACACCGGGGGGCTGAGTCCACAAGGTCTCCCCCTCCCTGGTCAGGACACGCTCAGGACCTAGGCAATCCTGAGTCTGAATGTCAAGCACACTGTGGCTCTGCCTAGAGATGCTGAGGTAGTAAGGTAAGTTGCCTCAATTCCACATTCATTCATTCATTCATTCAATCCATCAGGTCTCACTTTTTGAGGACTTTCTATGGACCACCAGGCCCCACTGAGCTAGCAAGGAGCCAGATGCAACATCTGAAGTGTTTAGTCTGGTGATGAACAGTGAGTGGTGACCCCCCTCGGGAGGAACTTCCTATGACTACATGCAAGATATAGTTGGATAAGGAGAAAGGAGGTGACATAAAGCCAGGAAGGAGAATGCTGCATAAATCTCGATAAGAAATCCTGTAAGGGAAGGTGTGTGGAAACAGGAATGGCCTCATTTATGATTCAGAGGAGAAAATTAAAATATCAGTGGAATCAGGGAAGTGGGTCAAAAATCCTGACTCCATCACCTGTCAGAGATTTGATATCAGGCCTCAGATGCCTCAGATGCCTTGTATCTACATTGGGCATCCTAATGAGAGTGACCAATTATTTTTTACTGTGAGACAATGCACAATAAAAATAGCAGAAGGAAGTTACTTATTATTGACATTATGAATAATAATATGCCAGAGCTAAGATATATGTTGAAGAAAGAAATGCAACAATTGTCAATTGGCTAAGAATAAGCAACATTTCAGTTAACAGCTGGGGAACTTTAATGTGACTGCATACTTAGGTTATTTTCTGGAGGCAGATATTCCACCTCGCCCTCAGAGTCATCCCCACCCTTAAACAGAAAGCACGAAGGATGGGGATTCCCCATAGAAAAATGTTTGGGCATGTCCAGGAGTAGACCCTAAAGTCTATGAGTGGCAGGCACCTCGGGCTCACAAGAGCACACAGGCAGATTTCATGGGCCTGATACTTGGCACCTTTTGTTCAGATTGTCACTGATGTCACTTGAGACGATTTGACACCCTGAAAACCCCACAGAATCTCAAGGTGAATTTTAGGAAGCGCCATCACTCCTGTGATGATGTGGAGTCAACTAATGAACTCACTTTGGGGTTTGGGGGGGGGCGGAATTGTGATTCTGAGAAAAGTGTAGGAAACCCAGTATGGAGTTACCCTTGCTTAAGGAGATAATTTCCTCCAAGGCACAAATGCCATGGATGATATCTACTCTTCCCACAATTCTGAGGACTGGCTGCACCCTGCTGTATTCTGTGCCCAGTGTGCTGGGAGACGCTGAGCATTAGCAAGCCTTCTGCAGGCATCTGAAATCCAATGATCCTACAGAGAGTAAACCTAACAAAGGCCCTCCCCTCTCCCCGTAAAAGGCCAAGGCACCTAAGAGAAGAGCAAGGCAGCCAACCCGCTTCTCCTCCCGTGTTCCTAATCTCATCACTTACCCAAGCCAGAACCCTGGGAGGCCCAGTTAACCTGTTTCTTCCCCTCACTACCCAGATCCAAGCAATCCCCAAGGCTTGTTGATTCGGTCTTCTAATCAGCTCTGGTATCCATTCCCTTCTCTCCATCTTCACTGCCATCACTCTATTTCAGGCACCACTATCATTAGCCTAGATGAAGGCAATAGCCTCTAATGAGGTCTTCCATCCACCCCTCCCACCTCCCTCAGAGTCCAGTCTCCACACTGCAGCCAAAGAGGCTTTGCTAAATCACTGATCTGACCTTATCAGTCGCTTGCTGGAAACCATTCAGTGATGTCCCATTGGGTGGCTTTGGGATAATATTCAACCACACTTATGCATCATAAAATTATTTAAGATTCAGGAAAACTCATAAATCACCTTGATTTCGACTGAAGTAGAAGGAAGATTTTAATCATTCATCAAAACTTCTGAACATAAACTTGGCTCTCATACTCAATTGGATATACTGCTCATTTAAGAAAAAAAATTCTAGTAAACAAATGATTGAACTGTTATTGCAGCATTGTTTGTAGAGGGGGAACATACTTTGGAGACACAGGATACCAGGCCAACAGATGAATGCCTGAAAAGATTATGGTAAAACCACTGCAAGGAACATCATTCAGCCATTATAATGAAAGACTTACAGGTATGAGTTGAGCAAATTTTATTGTTGATTAGCAAAAAGAATGAAGTGAAAATTGTATATAGAAGGATCTAATTTTTATAAATGAAGCAAAGCAGAAACCCATGTGGTCTATGTAAACACATCCATGCAGACACACCCAGTAAGTCCACTCCTAGATGGTGACCCTAGAGATGTTCACATGTTCTCAGGGGATAGGTACACGAAGACTGATAAGAGCATTGTTTTGTTTTGTTTTGTTTTCTGGAAAAATAGAAACTGCAAAAGTCTGGGTCATCAGGAGAAAGATAAATTGCAAATACTGAAAGAAATAGTATACAAACATGAAAATGACCTAGAGCTACATTAATCAACTTGCATAAACATTTTTTAAAAATCCTATGTAATATGTATGAACACAGAAATAGGTAGCAAATATGTACAACTTGTCCTGGGTATAATAGTTACTGAATTCATGATAGCAGATGCCACTGAAGAAGGAGAGAGTGGTGTGGATCTGGGAAGAGGTAAACAGAGGGTTTTACCATATCTGTAATGTAAAGGTTAGGCCAAGGTAGGGTCTAATTTTTAAATTTGACACAGCAGGGCACTGGTTATGCAGGTGTTTGTAATATTAATTTTATTCTTGTCCCTATGTTTGTGATTAATTTGCAGTAAAAATATTCTATTCTCAAACCCAGCAAACGATCCTCAAAAGTAATCACATGGCTTTTGTTTCATGACTGTAGGAGTGCACATGCTATAGACCTCCTTGCAATACCCTAATTCTTGGAAACTGTAAAATAAGTCCATGCCTGCAGTGTGAAATGATTCAGAGCAATGATTCTTCAACAGATCAGAAATAGTGAGGAGCCCAGCCCCTGAATGAGGGACATCAGATAGGGTCAGACTCACTTGTTCAAGTAGCGGTGGCCCACAGTCTGTGCAAGCGTTGTTGCAAATGGAGAGACTGGCCCAAGGGTGCTCTGTGCCCTCGGGAGGTGCTTGCTGGAATCAGAACAGGGCCTACAGACAACTGAAAGATGATTAGTTACAGCGGTCGGAGTAGTGTGGATTGACCCCTGTATTTCCCTCTCAATCCCACCCGCAGCACTTTTGACCAGGTGGTGGCTTTGGCAATGTCTGCCCAGGTAAGAGCAATGCCTAAGGAAACTTGGTCATATAACCAGGACAGTGCCTGGGATAGGGGGGTTAGTAGACAGCCCCAGAGAAGAACAAGGTGCATCAACACCCACAAGAATTGTTGCCAAGGTATCCAGCCCAGTCTCGTATCCCTCCCCAGTTCCTCCCAGTACTTTCACTGAAAATATGACAATAATATAAATTCACCTCAACGGGTAGTCACAGTTCTTATTCATTAGGCACTCCCCATGAGTGAGGCACACATATGACTTGTGTATTAGTTTCCTTCTGCTGATGTAACAAATTACCACGAATTTAGTGGCTTAAGGCAATCAAATTTAATCTTTTACAGTTCTGGGGGTCAGAAGTCTAAAATGTGCCTGCAGGTCTGTGTTCCTCCTGGAGGCTCAAGGGGAGAATCCATTTCCTTGTCTTCTCCAGCTTCTAGAGGCACCCTACTTTCCTGGGCTCATACCCTCTTCCTCCATCTACAAGGCCAGCAATGTAGCATCTTCTCTCCTCTTTGATCTCTGCTTCCATCCTTACACCTTTCACTGAATCTAACTCTACTCTCCCCCTTCTATAGGGACTCTCTGTTTACCTTGGGCCCGCCCAGATAGTCCAGGATAATCCTCCTCTAAAGATCCTGAACTTAATCACACCTGCAAAATTCCCCTTTGCCATATAAGGTAGCATATTCACAGATTCTGGGGATAGGGGTGTGGACATCTTTGAGAACTGGGGGGACATTTTCAACCTACCTCATCTTGCATGAGATATTTCCCTTTAATCTTCACAACACCACTATGGTATGCTTATTCACAGATGGAGAAACTGAGGCTTAGAAAGGTTAAATAACATGCTGGACTTGACACAGCTTGGAAGGGGCAGAGCCAAGTATGGAAAACCTAGTAAGGTGAGTAAGGATCCTTGCCTTGCCCTTCTACACATCTGTCCCTTTTCTCATCTCTTTCCCTTCTGCTCCTATCCCAAGGGAGCAAGAACACTCCCTTCCACGTTAAGCCTCCTTGCACCACCAAATGTGCACTCAGTTGGAGCAGCTGTGAGGTGTGCGATGGCAGAAGGCGGAGCTTAGAAATCTGGAGATGTGAGCCCCAATACTGACATTCAACAGCAGTACTATGATCTTGGGCAAGAGAGGTAATCTCTCTCTAGCTTCACTGGTGATTGAAGGTGGTTGTAAAGATTCCAGTTTGGAGGTAGTTTAGGCACATAGCCTACCACAGCAATGTTAGTTTCCCTCCTCTCTTTGTACTTCTCAGGCCCTCACAAGTCAGCTGCCCTTCCTTTGTCATGTCCTACTTACGCTAGACAGACCTGTGGTCCACAATGTCCCAAGGCATGGTTTTATGATTTCCTCCTGTTACTATCATGCCTGGCAATATTCTTGCTATTAAAAACACTGCGTTTCTTGACTAATAACCTCCGTGGCCTGTCTTACATAAATGTGATTTCTGTTAAGCTTTTGGGAACACTGAGAGTAGCTCACGACCTAAAGCCTGTTCCTGATTACTCCTTTGAGGAAATCTGTTGAGAGCCACAGCCCTAGGTTGTACACTGCTTAAGGATAGGCTCTGATCTTCCTGGGTGCTATGCAGAGCTGCCTCGTCCTTGTTGTGGGTTGGAGCAAAGGTTCACTAAGATGAATGGAGTGACAGGGAAATGGCACCCCCTCCTCAGTCAGCTGGTTGGTGGACAGAAGGTAATGCAGCAACAAGCATACACTACCCCAAGTTCATTTATGGTGAGGCTTCACCGACAGGAGGTCTTGGTAGGCTCTGGGTATAAAGAAAACTTGAGTTAGAAAGTAACCCCTGGGAAGAAAATTAGTTTGCTGGATTGCATTCCCATAAAATGCCATCAGAAAGGAGAAGCTTTTGGAAACAATATGGGTGATTTTGCATTCCTCTAGTCACACAGATTCCCAAACAGCAAACACAAGACATACAAACAAGAAACAACTGAACTCAGAGGAACCTGCTCTAACTCAGGGTTGCCGGTATGTGCTGTTGGACTTGCAGAGAGCCTCACAAGAAGCCTGGCATACAGGGCAAGAGGGATTAGCCTTTTCTGCTTGTTCAGAGGATAAATCACAGGACACAGATGTTAGGTTAAACTCATCAAGGTCAAGAGCTTGTAAATGACAGGGGCTGGGCCAGAACTCATGTTCCCATGTCTCAGTTCAACGCTCGTACTGAGTTCCTCAGTACCAGGCATTCCCTTTCTACACGTGTACAGAGGACTGGGCCTTGTTGGGTGATTCAGCTGGCAATTCTGCTTTCTAAACGGGACACACTTTCCCAGCCCAGAACTTATTCACTGGGTGTAGACATATCCTATTCCAGCAACTCTACCAAGGGCTAGGAGACATCAAGGGGAGAGACAGGGTCCCTTCCCTCTTTGGGATTACAATCTGAAATCCTGTCAAACAAACATTTCATCTCTTCCAGCCAAGCAGGTAGAAAGCATTCACTTGCTTTTAAAAACATGCGCAAAATCTTCCATTTCATGTATTCCTTCAAAGTGTATTTATTTATTAAATGCCACTCTCACACACTGCTTGAAACACCTTGAGAGAGGCAGCGGCTGTGCTTTCTGTGTGATGCGTGCTTTTTATTTATTATCTCATTTAATTCTCACCACCCTATGAGACCACTGGTACTTTAATTAACTCCACTCTATAGATGAGGAAATGGAGGCTCAGAGAGGTGAAGTGACTTGTGCAAAATAGTATCTTTGGAATGACGTAAGAAAGATACGGAGTGCTTGCTATAGAAAGCAAAAAATGGGGAACAAAAATGGGCTCATTACACTTTTGTGCCGACCAAGAAGAGCTTCAGGGAGGAAGAGGCCTCTGAGCAAGCAGTTGGAATTTAGGTAATTGGAGATGAGAGGAAAGGCATTTCACGCAGAGGAAACAGTGAGCCAAGACCTGGAGTGGATAAAGTTCATAGTATGCTATGAATTATATTCGGATTACAGAATGAAAGAAAGAAGCAAAATAAATCCGGTATTCAGGTAGACTGGAGCCAAGAAACCTTGGAGCCAACCTGCACTCTACCACCCACTCCTTATTCACCACTTCCATCCAATCAGTCTCTAAAGCCTGTCAGTGATCACCCTTAAAATGTCTTTCTGCCTCTCCATCCCCATGGCAACCACCTTAAGGCTCACTTTCATTCCCTCTTGCTTCTTATTCTAATTGCTTCCTAAATGACCTGCCAGACAATAGTCTGCTCCTCTGTGAGGCTGTACAAATGCCAAGTCTGATCCAGTCAGTGCCCTGCTTAATAATCTCGTGAATATATAACATTTTAAAGGCTCTGCACCTCTTGCACACTGTTCGTTTTTGCAGTCCCATCTCCTCTCATCACCCAGCACACAGGCCACAGCCCTATGCGGGCCCTGGAATTAATCAGTATACACAGAGCCACTTTCTGAAAACAAGGTGAGTGAATGAATATGCTGTGAAAGCCAAGACAGGAAAGGAGAGCTGGGACCAGCTGATTCCTTCCAAGAATACACTTCTGCTCCCCCCACCCCCCAGCATCTCACGCACACCTCCAGCCTGCGAATGGTGTAGAGACAGAATCCTTCTAAAGACAAGCGAGTTGATAATTAGAGAATGCAAGGACTGGTAGCCATCAATTTCCCCTTGGAGCACCACCTCTTCCCGTCTGTCTTTCCCCCATCCTTCCCTTTTGCATGGCTGCCTCCCATTCTCTATGCCCTAGGAAGTTGGCAAAAATGGAGGCCCTATTTCCTCTGCAGAAGTCAGAGGAGATGCGCTGGATGTGTGGTGGGGGCATAGCCATTGGAGATGGGCTCTCGTACTCAAGGTTGCTGGGAAAGAATTCAGGAGGGTGGGAAGCAGGGGGTGGTTAGCCAAGAAGTAACTGCATGGGAGCTAGCCACAAAGCAGCTGAAGGTGGATTTTTGTTTTCCATGGCAGGGCCAGAATTTTCAGTGGCCATAGAGATGACAGCAGTGGCAGAAGTGGCCACAGAGGTAGGGAAGGTAGAGGACCTATGAGCAAACAGACATAGGCCTTGGTAGGGAAAGTAGTGACAGTGTGATAGAGGAGGCAGTGACATCAGTGAGAGCAGTTTCAGCCTATGAAACAAGTTTCTGAGGCTTCTCTGTAGTACACTACTCCCTCTTGCTCTCCGGGCTGCTGTAATCTGTGTGCAGCCATCTCTGATTTGCCTGTGCAATCCCATCCCCCATCCCCCTACCAGGCTAGACACAAGCTACAAGAACAGAATAGCGAGCTTCATCAAAACTCATGGGGTGTAGGAGATAACTGAGGTGCCAGCAGCAATATACAAGACCTGATGTCTTCACAAGACCCAGGAGCTTCCAGGACCTCCATAGCTTCCCTTGGCCCAAGCACCTTAGGCATGTCAAACAACCTGGAGACCCTGGATCCCTATTCACTTTGCCCCAGCATTTCTAGGAACATGGGCTGGGGTCCTAACACTTTGTGGAGGTTGAGTTCTTCACAAAGTTTGGGCACCTCCTGGCAGAGCCCAACCATCTGGAGCAGTCCCACAGTTTGACTGAGTCCAACTACTTGGGGACCCCAACCACCTGGTTGGACCAAGCCACTTGGCAGGGTCCAAACGCCTTATTGGGCCAGAGTACTGGGTAAGGCCTGAATACCTGGTGGTGCCCTAATCCCTCAAAGATCTGGAGCTCCTGGCATGTTCCCAATCCCTGACAGCCCCCCAACAACTGGTGGGACACAAATACCTGATGGGGTACAAGCACTTGATGAGGCCCTTACACCCCCAGAGTTTGTGCTAATCCACAGTGCCTGAGCATATCTGAGACTTCTAGCATCATGTGGGTCCCAAGCCCATCTTGGGTCCCAAGCAACTTCTGGGGCCCAAGTCCTTGAAGGGTCGTAGCAACTCCCAAGGCTGCAGCAGCTCTCATGGCTAGAGTAATTTTCAAAACTGGTGCAGCTTTCAGAGCCAGAGTACTCCTGGGAGTCTAAGTAACTCTGAGATTCCTAATATTTCACAAGGCTTAGTACCTCAGAGATTTCAAGCACTTCCTGGGGCCTGAGCATTTTTGAGGCCCCAAGCACTTCACAAGCCCTGAGCAACTGGGGGGCCCCAAATACTTCCAGTTGTCCAAACATATCCACAGGCTCCAGCCTCAAGGGACCCAAGCATACTAAAATATTTAAGTATATCAAGTGAGCCCAGTACTTTAGAGGCTACCAGCACCTCTGAGATCTCAAGTACCTTGAAAGATGAGGTCACCTCAAAGTATCCCAGCATTTTGAGGACCCCAAGAGTTTCTAAGGTCCTAAGGACTTCTGAAGCCTGCAACACCTTGAAATCCCTGAGCATTTCTGAGGCCCCAAGAACCTTAAAGGCTCTCAGCATCTGTGAGGCCCTCAGCACCTCAAAGGCCCCCAGAATCTCTGAAGCTTCAAGTACTTTGAAGGTCCCAGCATCTCTGAAGTCTTAAATCCCTTGAAAGCCCTTAGCACATTGGATGTTCCAAACACTTCAGAGATAGTACCTCAGATGTTCCAAGCACCTCAAAGGCCCTAAGTATCACAGAGGTTCCAAGTACCTCAAAGGTCCCCGCTACCTTAAAAGCCCCTGACACACTAAAAGCCCCAAGCACCTCTGAGGTCTCCACCACCTTAAGGACCCTTAGCACCTCAGAGGCCACAAGCATGTTGAAGGCCTGGAGTACCAAGAAGTTTCCAAACACTTCCAAATCCCAATAACTTGAAGTCTCTGATCACATCTGAGGCTCTCAGTACCTCAGAAGCTCCTGGAATCAAAGAGGAACTCAGTACTTCAGAGATCCTTAGCGCCTCAGAGGGCCAAAGCATCTCTCAGAAACAAAGAATTTCAAGGTCTCAGAGTACCTGGAAGTCCCAGAGAATCTCAAGGTTCCCAAACAATGTCAAAAACCAAAAGAGCTTCAAAAAGTTCTTCTAATTATGAGCTAGGCATTATTATCATGGCAGACACCTGTGCTAAAGAGAGACTTATCAAGGATGTTCTGCAGAAGTTAGGGGTGCAGCTGAAGAAGAAGTACAGTGTATTTGGGAATCTGAAGACAGTAATCACCCAAAAGTTTGTATAGCATGGTTACCTAGAGAATAAACCAGTGAACCATGGCAATTCACTGGAGTATGCCTTCTTCTGGGGACCCAGAGTCAACCAGCAAATGAGCAAATGGAAATTTTACAGTTAATGGTCAAAGTCTATAGCAGAGAACCCTAGGACTAGCCATTACAATACAGTGAAACTGTGAAACAGATGGCGGCAACAGCCAGAACCAAAGCAAAAGCAGTGACTAATGTCCCAGCCTCAGAACCTGGCAGAGTTCCAGTCCCTGAAAATGCCTGAACAAGTTCTAATTTTACTTCCAAAATTAGAATGCTTTGCAAGAACTAGTGAAACATCCTGCAGATAGTGTCATATTATTCACTTAGTGATGAGGGGGAGCCAGAGGAGCAAGAGGGCCATGGGTATCACTGATTTCAAAGGGGAAAAGAGAGAAAGAGAGAACAATGCATTTGGTAGTGATGTTTGGGGCTGTGTTTATAACATTAGGATATAGGTCTTGATGGAATATTGCATCTTTTTTACCAATTAATTGCTGGAGGTTCACAGTCTATATTCATCAATAATATTTTGGTCAAAGTTCACAGTCTATATCTTTAAATAAATTTTGGAGATTACATTTGCTTTTGCTTTGAAATTCTCCATAAGTGTTTACTAGCTTTGAAAGAAAAAGAATATTTTCACTGTATTCAATGATATGAAACAAATCATATATAGGATTGGAAGAGACTGCTCTATAAATGTTTGAAAGTGGAAATCACAATAAAATATCTGGCCATAAGTGAAAAAATATGAGGCAAAACACTATATATATAGTCCTCCTACATTAACAAAGCTCACTGTAAAAGGATTGAAATTTTCCATGGTTTTGCTTAATTACTGCAGAATATGGAAAAAAATAAAAGCTTAATGATGAGGACATCTTGTCCATTTATTGACCACCACTTATGTGTGAGGCACCAATCTAGGTTCTGGGGATACTCCTCAGACACAGCGCTCAGCTCTAAAGAATGTTCTAGATTATGTGAGAGAGACAAATATGTAAACTGGCAGTGTGGTAAATGCTGTAATAGGGAGTGAGCATGGGGTGCCAAGAAAATGTAGAAAAGCTTATGTGACCTGTCTTGGAGGGTGGGACAGGAAAGAGGGCATCATAGGGTGCTATGAAAATCCAAGAGATGCTTAAATAAGGTTGGGGGGATTTGAAAGGGACATCAGAGCATACTATGAACATAGTATGTATTAGGTATTTTTTGGAAACGTGACCCAGCTTGGAGGATGGGGCATTGGCAAAGGGAAGGGAGCATCACAGGGTGCTGTGGAAATAGAAAATGCAGTTAAATCAGCTTGAGAGGAGGACAGGGGAGAGGGTCGGTTGCAGGCAAAAGGACATTGTAGGGTACTACAGAAATTAAAAAGACGGGACTGTCAGGAAATTCTTGGTTAGTGACAACGTGAGGTCTGAAAGTAATATTGGAGATGGGGAAGGGAGTAGCTTGAGGCACTAAAGGCAGCATGGACATTAGGGAAGAAACAAATTCTTTACTGAAGTATTAGGGTCATGTCAAGTGGAAAGTGGAGAAAAAGGAATGAGGTGGGGAAGAGGGGAACAGGGGCTAGAGTCTCAAAGGGCGGTAGTTACGACTAATTTTAATGAGAACAAAAATGGTTAATAATAACGATAATCCCGGAATAATGAAAAGAAAAAGGCTCCATAAAAGCAGAGCCTCCTGGAGGAACCGGAGAGAGGAGTCGACCTGTGGTATCTCTGAAAGGTAAACCGGCACCTCTCTCAGGAACTGTCTTGTTAGGGTGCACAAATTGCTTTAAAGTGTGTGTGTATCGGGGTGGGGGGTGGGAGGCAGGTAGGGCAGAATTAGCACTTTGACTCTCTCCTTCAGCCAGTGTATTTAAGTCCAGAGGGCTACCTGGCATGGTGGCCCATGGTGTATGAAGTCTTGTGGTATCAGGTTTCTTCCCACCTCCAGGAACTTTTACACTTTCTTTCCTCATTGTACCAAGGAGCTCAATGCTCTTCCCATCCATTCTATCACCAGGGGCTTCTGAATCCTCTACCTTGCCCTGTGGCACATCTGGAGAGGTGGGAGTCATCCCTCATATTCAAATCGGCTACAGGCAGAGAACACGCATTAGAAGGTTGGCCACCCCCAAAGCCGACCACACTTATCCCGAGAGCTAAACACTGTAAGAACTAAGTCCCCTAATAGGGATCAGTGCCTCATCTAGCCTCCTGGGTCTCAGAGGGAGCAGCTGTCACACACAAAAGAGTGGCCAGGGCACCTTCTTCTTTCTTTGCCCCCAGGCAGTCTTACCCTGCTTCCACCTGGGTGCCAGGCAAAGTCACTGGGGCCAGGGTAAGCTAGCAAATGACTTTCTGGCAAAGGCCCAGGGACCCATAGACATCAGCCTGCAGCCAAAGGAGGCTTCAAACAAAAGTAGGAAACATGACCCCTCAGCAGCTCCAAAATCATTGAGCAAACAAGAAAATAGTGGGACCTTCTATGATTCAGGCAGTGTGACAGACACTGGGGCTGCGGAAGATCAGAAGGCATGTTTCTGGCCCTGGAGGAGCCATATTTGTCCATACCCGCTCCAGAGGTAGACAAGGTATGAATCTGAGGTTCAGATTACTGAGTGACTTTCTGGTCTAGAGCCACCGGGGTGGCAAGTGACAGATCCTAGACAAGACCCCATGTCCATTCCCAGCAAATCCAGAGTGCTTCCCTATAGGCCACCCTGCTGTCCTTCTCTGCCTGCCAATGTACTCACAAGGTCTCTATCTTCAAAAGAAACATGTGAAGTCAGTGGGACAGTTCTCAGTAACCCCAACTGCAGCCTCAAATCCTTTTGGGAACAAGGCTGACTTTAACCTCTCCCCCTTTTACAGGAAGGGGCTCATAGAAGTCAGTCACCTCCAGGTTAGTCAACTAGTAAGTGGGAGAACCTGCAGAGCAAAGATTTGTTGAGCATCTCTGTACTGGGAGCTTGCCACACATTATTTCTGTCAGGTCAGTAAGATTACCACCACCACCACCACCATCCCCCACCCCCACCGTTTTGCAGGAAGTGCCAGCTAGCTCAGGGAAAGAAATAATGTCCTTCCAAACCCTGTCTGAATCCAGGTTTTCTTTGGCTCTGGTGGGGAATAATCATCCAGTTGCCTAAAAAGGCTATTTGCAAATATGGGCCAAGAAGCTGAATTCAGTCAGGGAACTAGCAGTGCCCAGGATAAAGGGAGAGAAGAGTGGGAGTATACCGCAAGCTGCACTGTAAAACAGATGACTGCTGGAATCCTGAAGGCCTCAGGCAGGAGGCTCCCCAGGGATGTGCCAAGGACTAGGTGACTTTCCCCAGCCCAGCAAGGGAGCAACCAATGGCCCAGGCTCATTCCCGCCTTGGCCTGGAAGTTCAGTGTGTCTCCCACCCCTCCCCACCCCAACGCACTACCTTGGTACTGCAAAGAGTTAATCTTCATTTGCTCAGGTGAACACTGAACAAGGTCGGGATTTCCGGTGGCTGTGAAATGAATGACAGGGCTGAGGGACAGGCAGGGAAAGGGGTTTCTAGAAGGTGGTGGGCAAAAGATACTACTCATTGTTTCAGTTACATGAATTCTTTCAGCTTTGAGCAGTATCCAGATAGGACACAAGCTGAGAGCCTCTTGCTTTGTAAATCAGCAACCTAAGCTGGCCCCACCCCAGCAGAGTCTCCACAAAGTGAGTGGAAAAGCTGCACTTTTAGTTGCCAAGATGCCGCTGAAGTGGATTGAGTTTCTGGGTTCTAGAAAACTCCAGCTGTTTAGGGAACTCAGGGGTAGAGAGCCCAAAAGTCCTCAATGCATATCAAGAGGGGCAGCTGCCATTTCCTGAGTGCCTAAATTGTGCCAGGCACTTTGACTGCTGTTTTCATACATCATCTCTAACTTTCACAACAGTCTGGCAAGGTAAGCGCCACTAGGACAAGTTTACAGAGGAAGAAACTCAGGGTCAGATACCAGAAGCAAGTTGCTGGGGTTACCTGGTTGGTCAGTGACTGCCTTGGAAATGACCCAGGGTGGGCCAAGTCTAAAGCCCACACTGTTACATGAAAACGACGGGCAGACTGCATCATCACCAGGACACCTGGGGCTCCACCCAGCCTTGGGGAAGTCTTTTGTCTTCAAACTTCACCACAACCCAGGGTAAAAGTGAGAAGGAGCATGCTGGAGGGGGTGAGGAGGTGTGGGAAAGTAAGATTAAGAAGCCATTAAGCAGCTGTGGGCGTCTGTTTATTCTCATTTGTTGCGGCCCCAATTGCCAGGCATCCTTGAGGCGTTGCTATCTGTAGAATGACTATTTTCTTCCAAAACAAGGGTGTCTTCCCCATCACAACACGTTGCTCATAAACTTTGCCACCCTGAGCACTCCATCAATCCTCAAATCCTAGGTCCTGGCTGTCGCACAGTGGACCAACCAAACAGCAACCTTTCTGGGCCTGCAACATTGCTCATTGATGATGTTTCCAACCCGGAAGGCAAAATGGCCCAGGAGGACTTCTTAACTTGAGCAGAATAGAGTTCCTGGGGTAGGACACAGGCAGCAAGCAGTGGGTATCTGCCCATGCAAAAAGACAGGCTGAAGGGTGTCCTCCTTGGGCCCAGTGTTGTGGCCCTGGCCTCATCGGCCAGGTGCACAGCAGGCCACGGTCATGGTGAAAGACAGATGTGGATTCCGCCTGGGCTCACATTCACCCCCGTGAGATGGGAAGCAGTCAGGATCCCTCTGTCTCCTTCCTTTGGCAGAAGCATAGAATTCCAGCTTTCTGAAGGAAATGATTTTGAAGTCATGGTGGCGGTGGAGAAAGGTGATTGGTATGAAGATGTACTGAGACTGGTTTACAGGCTACTCCAGGGCTTGCGGGCCATGAAACAGTTAAACCTCAAAGAGCTAATGGAATTTCTTTGAAAATCTGTGTGAGGACCCTTGCACAAAGGAGAGTCTCAGCTCAGCCAAAGCTATATAAGAAGAACAACTCTGGAGCAATCCAGGGCTTGGAGAACAGGTTTTGGGAGGAAAAGTGGACTCTGGGCTTGTACTGCTCACCACCCAACAGGCATAAAGCTCACACAGGGTGACTTGGAGGGGAAGGGAGAGCCCACCAACAGCTGCTGAAAATCAGGCCCACTTCTTGACTGGTCAACTTCTGCCTCAGTTCCTGTGACAAACGACACCCTTGCAAATGTTATCTCAAAATGGGCAACACATGAGAAGTGCCTGAAATCTCTCCTGTAACTCTGATCAAGGAGCCCCTTGATTCATTTTCGGCCCGTGAAGTCTCAAAAATAGCTGGGCCTACGTTATTTTGGATGCTGTGATTATCTAACAATTCATCCATTCACTCACTCTACACGTATTTACAAAGGTCTACTTGTGCCAGTCACCTGGGAAACATATATGAACAAATCACGAGCTCTCTTGTACAAAAACAGAAGATAGAAGGTAAACCTTTTAAATAACAAATTATACTGGACCTAGAAGGTGATAAGTTCTCTGGTTGGTGGGGGAAGGGGCAGTGGTAAGCTGACCAGAGCAGGGTAAGGCAGATGGGAAATGCCAAGAAAGAAAGGGAGTACTAAATTCAATACTAATGGGTGGGCAGGGTGGTCCTCACTGGCGAGGTGACAGTTGACCAAAGAAATGAAGAAGGTGAGGGGGTTTGCCTTGCTGATATATCAAGGAAGCATTGTTCAGGCAGAAGGACCAGTCAGTGCAAAGGCTCAAAGGCCTGGGAGCGTCTAGCACATCTGGAGAAGGATGGAGAGGCCAGTGTGGCTGGCGTGGAGTGAGCAAAAAGGACAAGAACTGGAGATAAGGTCAGAGAGCTGAACAGAATCCCACATTATGTAAGGCCTAGTAGGTCATTGTAAGGAACTAGGCTCTTGTTTGCCGTGAATGTGAGGGGTGTGGGAGGACAGAGGCAGTAAGGGATTGAGCAGAGGAGTGGCACAATCTGAATTACCTTCTGAAAGGATCACTTTGATTACTTACTATGTTGAGAATACAGAGAAAACAGGCAAGGGTGGGAGCAGGAAGACCAGGTAGGAAGCTATTGCTGTAAGTCAGGCTAGAGATGGTGATGGTGGTTTGGATCATCCTGGTAACAGCAGATATGATGAGAACTGCTCAGTTTCTGGATACACTTTGTGGCTGACCTAACAGAATTCCTGATGGTTTAGATATGGAGTGTCAGAGAGGAGTCGAGCCTGACTCCAGATTTTTTTGCCCAAGCGACTAGTAGAGTGGGATAGCTGCCAACGGATATGGGGAATACCCTAGTTGCAACAGGCTTTATAGGTGAGGGAGGGTATCAAGTATTCAGTTCTGGACATATTGAATTAAGATGTCTCTTTGACACTCATATGAGTTGAGTAGGCAGTTGTACAGAATTCAGTTGCACAGAAGTCAGGAATGTGTCTGAAAGGTTGTGCCTAAGATGTAGAGATGGTATTAGAAGGCCATGAGACTATTTGAGATTGGCTAAGGAGTGAGTGTACGTAGAGAAGAGAAGAAGATCATGCACAGAGACCTGTGGCATAAAGGGATCAGGGAGAAGAGGAGGTGAGGAGGCACCAGTTGAGGAGACTGAGTGAGAAGTGGCCAGCAGCGCTATAGACCGAGAGTGTAGTGTCCTGGGAGCCATGTGAAGCAAAGTGTATCAAGGCACAGCCAGTGGTCAACTATGCTCAAAGTGCTGATGCCAGGTGAAATAAGAGGAGGAGTGAGAACTGACCACTGGAATTAGCAATTCAGAGGTCCCTGGTGACCTTGATGAGGGCAGCTTCATTGGAGAAGTGGATGATAAAGCCTGCTTTGGACAGGCTTAAGAGAATGGAAGGTGGGGGAGTCAGTGAATACAGACAGGTCTTAAAAGGAGTTTTGCTGCAAAGCGGAGCAAAGAAATTGGGCAGCATCTGGTGGAGGAAGAGGGAGTCGTGAGAAGATTTACTTCAGATGGCAGAAATAACATTGTGCTGATGGGGAAGTACACAGCGGAGAGGAGTGAAATCAACAGCACAGGGAAGGCAGAGAGATTTGTTGGAGCAGTAACTGAGGAGGCAGGAGGTTACGTGGCCCTTGCATAAAGAGGAGGGCTAGAGCATGCACAAGGAGTTGCAAATCATATCGCTACTGGATGGGGTAGAGGTCAGCGTGGCTTTCTGGCCCCCCTGAACTCTTCTAGCTGAGCTCAGGCACTTGCCTCATTTGTTGAACCTCCCTGTGTGTTGAGCATCTATTATGTGCCAGGTGCACTTCAGAGCACCTTAGTAACTTTTAATACTCCAAACAACTCAGTGATGGAGGTTATATTGTGATCCCCATTTTACAAGTTAGAGATGTGCTACACGAGTCGGTCAGGTGGACTGGGCAAGGGCACTTAGCAAGCAATTGGAGGAGTAAATTTTTGAGCCCAAACAGTCTGATTCTCAAGACAGTCTGATAACCATAGGCTCAGACCTGCTGGCAAGTCTCAGTGTGGAATTACTCTTGCTGCCCCCTACACTGGTAACAAGTCTCCCCACTGAACCACCGCTGCTTCAAATGACCACACAATAGCCACAGTCTGTATGTCAGAGCATCAGCCTTAGTTTCCTGTATGACGCTGCTACTTCAGCGGTGGAGCTCTGTTCTGAGTCTGAGGCTGAGTGGCAGAACCCCTGTGATCTTGACTTGCTTAAAACAGACCCCTACTCTGAAGGCTGGTCCAGCTCCAAGTGGAACAGACATCCCAGAACCACAGAACTGCCCTCTCCTTGACTCTTAGAATATCCTTACTACCTGAAGGCTGTTGTCTGACCAAGCCAGGACAGTAACTCCCTGGGGACATTAACAACTCTGATCAAACTATAAAGCCACTGTGCCATTTGGGGCACTATACTTTAGACTCCTGGACAAGCACACGCACACATGCACCCACGCATGTGCGGGCTCACGGTCTCTTTGCTCTCTGTGGGGCTTCCTCCAGTCGGCTTCATTCTGGCGTCTTTCCACTCCCTACAAAACCTGTCTGGCAAAAGATCCCATCCGATATGACCCCAAGGAATGAGCTTCTCCCTGAGGTGGGGCCCCATCTGCAGGGTAAGCCTGAGGCTAGATAAAGCTTTCACAGGATTGGGTCTCAGGTCACAGGGTCCAGGCCTATCCCAGGAAAAGAATGATCTTATGGCTGATCTGACCCAGTGAGAATGAGTTCAGACTCCATGAGAAGAAAGGAACAGAGGAAGAAGAGAGGGCACTGGAGCCATAGGGGACACAGATGTGGAGGGAGGCCTATTTTATAGATGCACTCCTCTAAGGCACACACCCACTTCCTACCCTCTCCAGTAGCCCTGACCCAGAAACGGCAATCAAGGACAAATGGACATTTAGTATCGTTTTACTCTGTTTTCCCTTCGAACAGTGCTCTAGTTTACATGCTTGAAACTATGTCCCTCTTTGCAGAGGCTAGCTCCTCCAAGATGCTCCCAGTCCTGCTGCAGCGACTGTACTAAAGGCCGACATCAAGCTGGTCCTGAGGCAGCATTGCCCATAAGATGCTGTGAGGTGGAGAGCAGCTGCCAGGATTGTGTAATCAGTATTTCTGAAGTTCTGATAAGATAAACAAGTGCTGGGCACCAACGGAGCAGCAGCAGTTGAGGTAAACTATGCAAGCCGAGTGGGAACATGCTGGTCCCAACCCCAAGGTGTCTACCACGATGGCTTGGGGACCTAGTCGAAGTCTTCTAACTTGTGTCAGCCTCCGCATACACCTCCATAACAGTCATAATGCCTCCTGCTTTATAGACATGTTGTGGAAAATAAATCAGCTGATCTTCACAAAGTCCCCAGACTGCTGCTTCTCAAACTGTCTGTGGTGAAGGACGAGTATTTGTCTTTTCCCAAGTCAGCCACTCTCGGATCAATACATTTGTATAACGCAAGGAAAATGAATTAATAGAAAGAAGGAAAGTGGCAAAGACACACAAAACACAAGCCCCGATTGTTTTAAATGTCATAGAGACTCTCGCCATATGCTATAGAACTTTCTAAACATGAACTGTCAAATTATGTACTTACCGCAGATCAGTAACACACTTTGGCGAAGCAGCAAGTGTCCACGGACTGCAGTTTCATGCTTCCTGCTCTGGCACAGTGCCTGGCCCATCAGAGACATTCAATCAGCGGTTTCTATTGCAAGGGAATTATTACAAAATACGGTTCATATCATGAGAGAAATTAAATAACAAGAAATTGCAAGTAAAAAGAAGAGAAAAATACCAAATGATTCGATTGCTCATGGAAGTGTCCAGAGCGTTGTGTGCACAAAAAACAGTACAGGAGTTCAAAATGAAGAATCACAGTGGTCAAGACTTCCCCTGGGCCTTGACAGTCAAGGAAAGATCGAACTTACTTTGTAGCTTTTTGTATTTTATGACTGTGGGAAAGCTTCACGCTCGTTGCACACATTTCTGCAAGCCCTGAAAGTATAAAGACCCGGGGAAATATTTAGCCTTAATCCCAACATCCAGAGTTTACCTGTGCTAACATTTGTGTGTATACTTTCAGTGCATAGTCAGGAAGGTGATAATGATGATAGTGAATATGATAAAAAATTATAATAACAACTATATATAGGTATTCATTCTTAATGCTACACACACACACACACACACACACACACACACACGCACAAACATTGACACCAGTTTTCTGTGTATCCATACAAACAAGTACTGTGACTCAGAGCCCCGTCTATTATGACTGGTGACCTCATCAGCCGCCTTGGCAAAGATTCCCACAGTTGTTGTGTCTGGGAGTCTCGAAAGGGTGACACAAAATGCTATCAAGACCTATCTGTTCACTATAGTCTCCAATGAGCAATCTTGAAGTCCACTGAGAGAACTTCAGTGCAGCCTCCAAATAAGATGATGATCCTCGTGATGTTGATATTGTCCTCAGCAGTTCACACAGCTGCCAGGACCCAAGTGCCAGGGCCAAGCTGCATTCTGCGCAGAGGTGCATGGCATGGCCTGATCCCCAACCCTGTACTTGAACATGGACTCTGAACCAGTTCTGCCAAACCCACTCTGCCCCTCTCAGGATACTAGTCCCCCTCACTTCCTTCCCTCCAATCAAGGTTATCTGCAAACAAGTCCCCAATCTCTAAGACAATGCACCAGGCAGTTGGAAGCTCTAAAACCCTCATCTGGGCAGTTTACAGCACACACACACACTCTTGTATTCTCATGCATACACATATTAATGCATTGCTGAAGAGGAACTACCTAGTTGGGGAGAGAACATTTATCACAGCTGCCCCTCACTGTGTGCACCCGGGGCAGTTCAGAGGATCTGGCTGTTCCTGAACTCTGGTCTCCTCGCCCTTGTTGTGGAGGAATCACCTTGCTCCTCAGGTCATATGGGACAAAATTATTATTTGCCTCAAGGGATGGTACTAAGGGGCAAAAGGAAAGATGAAACAACAAGCAAAATAAGACCCTGCAAACATCTGATAGATAGAACTGCTCTTTGTCTCAAGGCTGATCATCAAAGTCGATGCACGTATCACCATAGGCTGGTGAACCTCTCAGTGGCACAGACCCCAGGGCTTGGCTTGGGCTAGTCCATGAAAGTTTGACCCTCGGGTTGAGGTAAGTGGAAGGTGGCAGCACAGCACAGCCTATCATGGGGTCTCCTTTTCCTCAGAAACTGTTTCCTTTTCTGCTCTCTGTTAGGGCCCACCCTCCCACCATATTCCTCTGCACCTTGGCTTCAGCATATCTTCCTGTTGCCCACGGCCCATGTCTGGTCTTTCAACTGGGCTGCCCCTCTCACCCCAGTCCCCAAGGCAGCTCTACAGAAGCTGGCGTACCATGGGCTGTTCTAGTACCCTCAAGTCTGCTCCTGACACGGTTGCTCTGTGCTCCCAGTACTGGAAGCCTGTCTGACTACTCCTATTTTTACATGCTCATCTGGCCCTCCTGACCTCTCTGCTATCTCTTCCTGTTTCAGCAGCCCCAGCTCTCATTCTCTGCTCCTTGACCAAGTTCTGACAGGCATGTTCTGGGCCCCAATAGTGATCAAGTAAGTGTCTCTTCTCCCCAGCAGGTGACAACTCCTCCTTGCCTCTCAAGTCATAGATAAGGACATCAACTGCTCCCCAAAAGTGTACATGCATCCCCTCATACCCACAGCCAGCCACCTCACACATGTCCAGACTCTCCCAGATGGGACGTCAGCCCAATCGTCACTTCTGAGAGTGTGCTTACAGGCTTACATCCCCAGGCAGGCAAACACACACCCAGGTGTACACACTGGTACACTTGGCCCACTCACCATATGTACAGCCCAGAAACACACCACACGCACTTCGACACCCGCGAGTATATCTAAAAATACGTAGGCACCTTGTAACCACACGTCCCCCCCACCACCACCCCGCATATATATATCCACAAAAAGAGAGAGAAAATCTTTGGGGGGGATGCGGCACCCAGAAATGCACACATGCACAGATACCTAGCAAATAACACACATTACAAAAAAGGTATACTCACTAAGACAAACACACACACACATGTGGGCGCACGCATACACACAAACACACACACACGAGAAGGAGAAGCAAGTTATGTCTACCAAAACTACCCAAATTTTGAGAAAGAAGGAAGGTTAACGATGCATTTCTGAGCCTCTGGTTCTTCAGTCTCCCCAGGCCTAGAGTACATAGATGTGAAGCTAGTGATCTGACAGGCTTTCTCTCTCTCTCTCTCTCTTTCTCTTTCACACACACACACACGCACCCACACATCATCATCATCATCATCATCCACAAAAATGTTAAGGTGGGAAAGTTGTGGGTGGCCAACACGGTTCCAGGTCCTGAGCAGCCGTTACTGTGAGGAGGTGGCACTTACAGCCTCTCTGGAGCCCTGGGTCACAGAAGAACCCGGTTCCTGGTATCCAGCCTGGATAGCTCCAAAGGCCAGAGGCATGGCAGCTTGTTTCTCTGCTCCTTCTGTTCACTGTTTGCTGCTTCCTTCCTCTCCCTGCTGTGAGGCCTCCCTCCCCTCTGGCATGACCCTCTAGGAATGTAGCTGTGAAAAGAAAACAGGTATATCTGCTGTTCTCTCCAAACACTAGTCTCAAGAATCCCGCCCCCTGAAAGAAGACAGAGTGCACGTGTGCAGGGAGTGCTGAAGGAGTACAAGCAACTTACATGTCAGGACAGGGAATGGGAGATCATCGTGCAAAGTAGCAGACAGTTATCTGGAAGGAAAAAGAAGTGTGACGAGGGAAGGCCGGGGAATCCTACCCTGTGACCCGGAGCCGCCAACACAGTGAAGATTTCCTCAGAACCCCCAAGGGGTCTCCCAGCAGCCCCTTCCTCCCTCCAGCTCCGTAAAATCAGACTGAGTCCCCAAGAAAACCTCAGTCCATGGCATGCTGACCTTTGATATGAGGCTTGGGACCTATAACTAAGAAACACATCGAGTGAAAACTTCTGAAGATCGTCAGCAGCAGAGGGCCTCAACACAGGGCCCTGGTCATCTAGCTCATACTGCCTGCGGAGGAGAAATGGTTCCTCCTTCCCCTCACCGTGTAGCTGATGCCTCCAAAGCCCTCTGCCCTCTCTCAGAAGACTCCCATAGGGTAGGGTTCAGAACTCCAGCAACTGGGAGTGAGGCCATCTAGGCTAGACCCTAAGTCCCAAGCACCAGGAAAACCATCAGCCCAATATTCTTCAGCCACGCTTCTAATCAGGACCCGTGTGGCTCTCTAGTTCTGGCAAGAAGTGTGTGGATCAGTGAAGAGATTGTATGAGAATAAAACCAGGAAGTAGATTTTGAAAAATAAAATGCCTCTGAATTATCAGTTTTAAGAAAATTGTCGGAACTGGACATGCCAGGAGAGTGGAAGAAGCTGTACCTACAGCAGGGACCCAGTTAGACCTCTATGCTAGAGTTCTCCTCAACGTAGCCCAGTCTATCCATACCAGCATCCGTGTTTCCACATGTAGGCTGAACACAGTTCCATAAGTGCAGTTGGCACCAAAGTGGAGATGGGAAAGCCATGGGGGAAGTAGTGGGATGCATCATTTTTACCACCCCAGGTAGCTATCCCCTTTCACTGCACCCCACTGTGTACTGCTTTATTGGAAGGAGGAATCACTAGCCAGAAGTCATGTTTGCGGCTTTTGGACCCCAATGGTGGGAGCAAACCCAGCTTCTGGCATGTCGTGTCTCTCTCCTAAGGCAGAGAAGTCAAGCCTGGACTGGCTGTGCCAGCTGAGCTCCTTCTCCATATCTACCCCTAGTCTCACCCCAGCTCCGGGAGACTATAGAGGGTGCTCATCTCTTAATAAGTATATGGGTAGGAAATGGCTATCTTTTCCAGTCCCACGTGATCAAGAGTGGGCACCTTGCTGCCACTGAGGTCTCTGTACAGTGAGAGTAAGCCTCAGGTGGGTCAGACACTGTGGTGCTTGGGAAGGGAGGACATGCGAGTCAACCAGCAGGCTGTCGGGTTTGGTACTACTTGCTTGGCTGTGGCTAGAAGCCCACAGGGCTGCAGAAACATCACTAATTGCACTAAGGCCATTGTCTTTTATCCCTTGATAAACATTCTCTTTTGGTGAAAACACACACACACACTTTGCCCTGCACACTCCGGTTTATGATCATCCACTTTCTCAATCCGTATGGGTTGGGGCTGTTTGTACTACTTACAAGAATGGGATTTGGAATCAGAAGGACTGGCTTCCTCACTTTCACTGGGCTGCGTGACAGTGGACAAAGCCTTTCACTTCTCTGAGTCTCAACATCATCAACTGCATCAACTGTAAAGTGGATGTAACCAAAGTAATACCTACTCAACAAGATGAGGTACAGTAAATGAGGTTCAGTGCGTGCAACTGCTCTGTAAAGTGCAAGGGGGGCTAAGCAGATATTATGATTCTTATCATTGCTAAATATAAGAATAGATAAGAAAGTGTACTATGAAGCTGGTCACAGTCCCACTAAGGTGGGGGAAAAAGCTTGTCTGTCCTGTCTGATTTCTCTGGAAAACACAGCAGAGTCTATGGCCGGAGGGTCCATCCATGGGTCAATCCTCTCATCATTATTTTACTGGGATGCTAGCTCTATAGGATCAAGGTTTTGTTTGTTTGTTTGCTTAGCTCACTGCTGTATCCCTGCTTCCTAGAACGGTACCTCGTGCATATTAAACAGTCAAAAATATTAGATGTGTGGGTGAATGGATCTTTTTGAGCATCTAGTGAAAAAGGTGTCAGTGACAGTGATGATACAGACTTTCAAGTTAGTGAGGTGCTGCCACAAGGAAATCAGCCGATAACAGAATACTGCCTCACTCATCTTTAAATGAAGGATACGGTATTATTTTAAAATATGAAGACCACCAAAGCTTAGGGGGCACGTGTGACAAAACATTACGCTAAGGGTAAATTGTGCAGTAGCACAGCCAGGAAAGTTGCTGGGATGCCCTGAAGGTGGTACAGGATTCACCCCCTGATCCTGGGGCAGATTCCTGAATGAGAAAGGAATGTAATCCATAGCCATAGCTTACATTAAGTGAGAACCTATTATGTTCTGGGCATGTATTTATATTTGTATTATATAATTTCACCCTCACAACAACCCTATGTGATAGGGTTTATAATCCCCCATTTTCCAGATGAGATAACTGGGATTCAGAGAGGTTAGGTAGCTTGTGCAGGGACATGCAAGGTCCCTATTAAATGGCAGAACAAGGATTTGAAACCAAGTGTCTCCAAGTTCAAGCTATGTACTTTGCTCTTAAATATTAAATAGCACTGCCCTCCATTATCTGCGAGCTGGTTCAACATGCATATCATATGGGAGATGCCAGTTTTTAGGTGAAGTTTGAAACCACTAGAGGGATATAAACACCATAAATTGAGAGGGAGGCTCATTTTCACAGACTATCTGTTAACAGAATCTCAAAATTTAATACAGTAGGCTCTGTTGTGCAAAGACAAAATGCCTTCTTTGTTTTCCACAGCTAATCCTGCTTTTCCAGTACACACTCCAATGGGTACTAATGGCGGACAGGGGATGACCACTTACATTTCATGATTAAAGATTCTTCAGGCTCTTCCAATTTGGCTGCTTCATTTCAGGCACTTATTGAGTCAAGACTAAGTTCTACTTATTTCTCCTTCTCCTCTATATAATTATGTCTGGGGATTGGTGGAAAGGATGCCACTTAAGCTATATCATGGTGGCAGTACAGAGGTGCCCACAGTCTGAGTGCTGTTTTTGGGTTCTGCTTATGTGCCTATGCAGTGTGAATACTGTTTCCTTATTGGACTGTTCTCTTGCTAGACTTATGGGTCCCCCTGAGATTTGGTTGCAACTCAAAGCTGACTCCAATGAGGGTGCCCAGTGTAATATTTACTACAACAATGGTCTCTGATCATTTTTCATTTCACACTGCACTCGGATGAATAGTGTGCCCCCAAAGATTTATGTCTACCCGGAACCTCAGAATGTGACTCTATTTGGAAATAAGGTCTTTGCAGATGTAATTAGTTAAGGCGAGGCCATACTGGATTAGGGTGGACCCTAAATCCAGTATGACTGTTGTCTTCATAAAAAATAGAGAACACATGGAGACACAGACTCACATGGAGGAACACGCCATGGGAAGAGGAAGGCAGAGATTGGAGTGAAACGTCTACAAGCCAAGGAACACCAAGGATTGCCACAACCACCAGAGGCTAGAAAGAGGCAAGGAGGGATCCTGCCCTGGAGGCCTCAGAGGGAGCTTGGCTTTGCCAATACCTTGCTTCAGATGTCTAGCCTCCAGAAATGTGAGAAAATACATTCCTGATGTTCTCACCACCCAGTTTGTGGTCATTTGTTACAGTAGCCTGAGAATCTAATACATGCACCGGTAATAAAAGATTTTGAACACATACCTCCAATATATGTACATTAATTTACAAATTACATACTGTTGACACTGTATTAGTATGCAATAATAATCATAAAACATGCAATAAAATTAGAAATGGGAAAAGATGTGATTTTTTTAAATTAAAAAAAATTTTTTTTCATTTTTATATGCTTAGAATTTCTAATGTTTCCTTTTGACACCTCAATAGCTCTTCTTACCCACTTCATGTGTGTGTGCACACCACACTTTGTAGACCAATGTGCTCCAACATCCCTTCATCCCCATTAGAGGGACTCTGGTGTGCTCAGCAACAAACATGCAACTGCCTTCTGCACACTTCCATGAGGCTGGTGAGATATTCTTGATCTCTTCTAAAGCAAATGGGAACTGAGGAAGGTTCAGGAGCGCAGACATAGGTCTGTTCTCTCCCTATCCACTCTGAGTGAAATGTCTTCACAAGCTGCAAAAAATCTTTCATCTGCCAACTGTCATAATGGCCCCAGTGTTGTTGCACATGCCGCCTCTATACCCAGCTTTCCCATCCATCTAATACCACTACTTACAGGATTTTTCGAAGATGATATCAGGACACACACATCTAACTGATTTTCTCCTCTTTCTCTCTCTCTCTCTCTCTCCCCTTCCCACACTTCTGAGAAGGAAACACTTTCTTTTATTTCTTCTATTCAAGAGTCAGTGACCTAACACTCATATCATGCCATCCTTCTTCTCAAGGGGACATACACACTTTTCCCCATCCCAGGGCCATTGTGACTGTCGGAAGGTAAAATATTTATTGCAAAAATAATGACAAATACTTACGTTTATTATTTCAAATAGTATCCCCATATACAACTTTGCTTCTGGAAAGTACCCAATACTGAAAGCAACAGATGGTGAGACCATCATGAAGACTACCCTCGACCTCTGTCACCACTAGTGATCCTAGTTAGATGAGAAATGTCAAGGTGGGACTGCTCCTTTCTTGAATAGAAAACAAGAGGAGATGGCAGGGAGCCCCAGAGGTGAAGGTGGTAGTTGACACACGACTCTTCAATTTCTACTGATCTTCCCTGGAGAACCTAGTAAGATCTGAATGGAGTGGGTCCAAGGGGCCTTTGTTTCCTGGGAATATGAGGGGACGTGTTTCAGAATCTTTCCTCTTGGGTAGAGGAGAGCAACCTTTCCAAGGAATCCTGCCAAGATTCACCACAGTTCACACTAAAGCTAAGGAGGAAATGTAACTGTTTGAGACAGTTCCCTGGACTGGAGTGTTGTAGGTGGGTCAAAAAGTGACGTGGGGAGGGCTTCCCTGATGGCACAGTGGTTGAGAATCTGCCTGCCAATGCAGGGGACACGGGTTCGACCCCTGGTTTGGGAAGATCCCACATGCCGCGGAGCAACTAGGCCCGTGAGCCACAATTACTGAGCCTGCGCGTCTGGAGCCTGTGCTCCACAACAAGAGAGGCCACGATGGTGAGAGGCCCACGCACCGTGATGAAGAGTGGCCCCCACTTGCCGCAACTAGAGAAAGCCCTCGCACAGAAATGAAGATCCAACACAGCCAATAAAATAAAACTAAATAAATAAATAAATACATACATAAATAAATAAATAAATAAAAAGTAATATTAAAAAAAAAAGTGACGTGGAGAGATGAGCCCTAATTCCTATGAATGGAATTTGGAATATGTAGCCATTCCACAATGACAATAAAAACCAAGGCGCATGATCTGATTAAGGGTCTTTGTTTCTATTTACGTTTCTATTTTTCATTTTAAAAGTTGTACACATGAAACACACGAAAGCAAATTTTTTAAATAGAAAAAAGAAGGAAGGAATGACCCAGCATCTTTCCAGACCCAACCCTCTGGCCTGAGGACCAGAAAAACCGTGACTGCCATTGTGTCCTAGCCAGGCTTCTAAACCAGGGCCCCTCTGTTTTTCCAGTCCTGGCAAGAAGTGAGCAGATTATATTTTCTTCAGCAAATAAATGGCATGGAAAGAATGAGGGGAAATGTAGTATATTAAAAGATGCTAAGTGACATATCAACCACATGTAATGTGTGGAACTTTTCGGATCCTAACTGGCTCAAACAAACTGTATAAATACATTTATGAGACAACTGGGGGAATGGAAAAGCTATCGGGTAGTAGATGATGTTAAGTCAATCTTGATCATTTTCTTGGGTATGATACTGTGCCGTGGTTATGTTAAAACTGGTCCTTACCTATTAAAGTGAATTTCTGGATGAAATGAATGGAGGTCTATGCTTTGTTTCACGGCACTCCAGAAAGAAAAGTTTAAGTATGATGGGGGATAGGTGAAACAAGAATTGAAGAAAGTTAATGCTTGTTGAAATTGATGACTCTGAACTTAATGGGTACATGGGGTGCATTGTACTATTCTTTCTGCTTTTATGTTTTTGAACTTTTCCACAATAAAAAGTTAAAAATACAAAATGAAATGCTTGGATTACCGGGGTTAATAATGTGGGGGCAAGAGATGAGGAACAGAAAAAAAAAGTCACATTCATGAGAACAATAGCAAGTGAAATATGAAAAATGTCTGTGAAATATCAGTCACATATTCATGGACGTCATGTCAATTGTAGATTCTGGCAGATATAAGCCAATCTTCAACAAGCAGTGCTGGAAATGGCTCTGCAATTTGAAACAAGGTTTATTTACCTAGAGAAAGAACTTTGAATAAAGAGGATGTCTTCCTGATTTCTTAGACAATATTTTATTTTTTTTAAAAAATCACTTTTTTTGTTCTTGTTGAAGGACATATGAACAAATTAGGTACACAGTAATATGTGCCTTTGGTAAGGATGTTGAGGGTGGTGTGCTTGAAATTTTCTTACCTGAAAGAAACCAGGCGACAGGACTTATTTACTCTCTTGTATGTAGTATGTAAGCTTGGTAGAGAACATAACAAAGGTGCAGAGAGGTTTCTAGGGGTCATAACCAAGGGTACACTTCCTAACCAAAATCAGCACCATCTGCAGAGCAACGGCAATATAGCAAAGGAATCTTGCACTCTTTAGGAACTTCTGCCTAGGGGATCCCCTGTCCCTGGGGATCCATTACCCTGAGACACGGGGTGGCAATCTTTCCATCGTGAAAATATAGCATAGGCACATGACAACAGTTTGTGGAAACAAAGAAAGAGGAAAGAAAGTTGAATGTTGTCACCATAAATCCCCACTGTTTGTATTGCAATATATTTCCTCCCCTCTTATATTCTGTGCATGTGCATATTTTAGATGACTAAGATCGTACTATAAATAGGATCTTTATAGTATATAGTATGACCTGATTTTTTTTTACTTGACTTGACTTTGTTTTGTGAATGTAGGCATATCAGTCCTCATAGAGATATGAAAATTGAATCACATTTGCCCACACATTAAACAAATTGCAGTTTCCAAAGCGATACAATTAGATGTAATCATACCTGACCTTAAAAATCCACAGCATTTGATCTCCATAGGTCTGATTGACTCTGGTGGCAGATGGAAGGAAGGAGCCTCAAGTCTCTCAATTGCTGGCAAAGTGTGAGGTGGGGGCTGGCAGGAGGGGAGGAAAAAAAGATGGTCTAGGGTCACTACCTACCACTGGAGTCTCTTGCCCTTTTTACCATCCAGCTCATACACAGTGGGTCAACCCCTGTTTCTGGGGGCACTCGAGATGGTTAAAAATAGAGCTGCAATTGGATAAACCCTAATGAAGAATCAGGGAAGAAACTGAGAGCTGAAAGAGAAGCCATCCTTATTTTCAGAACCTCTTCCACCTCTAAAGGAGGGCCTGCGAGGGAAAGAAACCTGAGACCACATGCATGCAAAGATGATATTCAAAATAATTTACAAATGGTATGGTCATTTAAATCAATACATACATCATTGTATAAGTGAAAATCATAAGTATATTCCTTTTGTCCCCGAATAAACTATTTATGATAAAACTATTTGACACATGATAGAAGTCATAGCTTAACAACCAATTTCTATTAAAGTGTATAGAAGACATTGCTTGATATGATTTCTAAACTCTTTTGCAGCTCTGTCACCACAGGGAGGCTGTAGAGGTCCAAGTATTCTTCCTATTTTCAGCATTTCAATGTTTAGTTTTTCAGAATGTTAATTTACTCTGCTGGCTATTTGAAGTAAGGTGGTAAACATAAAGTGTATTGGGAAATACTGGGAATATTTACCTTACACCTTTTTGTGCACCAGCCAGAGATAATTGAACCTGATGACTTATCACCAAAGTAAAACATTTGGGAAATTATCTGACAGGTGGGCTAAAATTCCAGGCTTTCTCCCTGGCATTACACTGGTAACACCTTTTCAAATTGTAATACATGTTCATCAGAGCATTTTCTCATTAACTCCATCCTCTCAAGCACAGACAGTAAAGTTTGGTAAATTAATTCAGATGGTGTTCTTTCCAAATTTCACATTTTAAGTAAAATTTTACAAAGTTCTTTGGTTGAGACAGTTGAAGAGTGACCATTGTCTAGCCCAGGACTATCCCGATTTCAGCGCCAAAATCCCTCTGTCCCAGAAAACCTCTCCCTGGGACATGAAAAGTCCTGGGTTTCACAGATGGATGCAGAAGGTTGGGGGGAAAGTGTAGAGCTCTTATGGCGGCCTCCCCAAATAGTGGCTGAAAGCAACAGTGCTTTTAGTGGCAAATGAATTACATCCTTCCCTAGTTGCTGTGGCTGTTTTATCCCCTGACTGTTGATGTTGACAACCATGATTTGGGGTTCACCATAATGGGTCATGCATTGTTGCGTCAACTGTGTGATGCGACTTGAGTGTGAAACTTAAGCATGTTGTAATCCTGAGCATGAGGCCCCAGCCTGGCACTCAGTAGACACCCAGGGAACAGCTTTTGAATAAACTTCCAGGTATTTGTTCCAGTGGTAGACACATAGATGTGGAAATGATGTTGTACAAGTATATTCTTTGCATCATTGATTGTCACAACAAACAGTAGAAAATAACCAAAATATCTTCCAAAAAGCAACTCTTTAAAGTTATCAATATCAGTAATCTTATGCATCCTTTTAAATATCAGGTAACCATTTATGTTCGTTTCTTTAACACTATAATCACCAAAGTGCAATTTTTAAAGAATGATTTGTTAAATAAATATTGTACATATTTGAGGTATAGAACATGATGGTTTGAGATTTTATATATATATATGCACATATTGAATGCGTACATACATATTGAAATGATTACTACACTCAAACTAATTAATGTATCATCTCGTCACACATTTACCATTTTTGTGTGTATGAAGACAGCACCTGAAATCTACTCTCTTAGAAATGTCCAGTATTCCCTACAGTACATTATTAACTATAGTTATCATGTACATTAGATCTCCATACTTATTCATCCTTCACAACTGCAGTTTTGTAGTTCTTTATGTTCTGTTGTGGAATGCTTTCTAAGATATATTCTTAGTTTTAAAAACGCTAGGAGGCGCAATGTTTATATTATTACTGTCATTTGTGTTAAAAATGAACTAGATAGTACACATTTAAATTTGTATTTCCATAGAATAATTCTCGAAGGATACACATGAAACTAGGAATAGTGGCTGTCTCTTGCAGGGAGATGCTAGAGGTTGTGTTTAGGAGAGGCAGGGAAACATTTCACTATATACAGTTTTGTGCATTTTGAATTTCTGCCCTGTGCATACTATCTATTCAAAATATAAATTAAAAATCATATAAAATAAACCAGTCTTCCTAAATTTAAATAATCAAATGGATTTTCATGTCATATATATACAATGTCTTTTTTTTTTTTTTAACAGATTCTTACACTGTTCAAAAGGTGATATAGACTACTCTTTTTTTTTTCACAATGCTATGAGATGGGCCTGGCAATTCATTTTTATTTTTATATCCCTTCTATTCTCCCAGAGATACAGAAGTTCATGGCTCTTATATTTAACATAAAAATTGAGATAAGTTATCCAAAATTGGTGGTCTCATAATTCTGCATGTTTTTGCTTTTTTAATTTAAAAATCTTAAAATTTTAGATATCAAAATATTGTCCCCATTGACAACTTTAATAAAAACAGTAACCAATAAGAAAAAGTCAACATAAAGACTTTTGTAGTCAGTAGCAGTACCAATTATGTAATTTAAGGTTGATGTTGAAGTAGTGACTTGTTCTAAAGTACTAAGTACTTCATAAAGAATGGAAAATGCAACTGTACTGGCTACCATGAGACAGGCCAAACCTGCAGTCAATAAGCACCATTGATGTTTCTCAGATGTCACTGCAATAGGATGCCCATTTAGCAGGGGTCAGCATGACATCTAATGATTTAGGTGATAATTTATATCACTACTTTACCACTTCTCACAAGTACTATCATATATACTTACTGGTTTGGAATATTTCAGTATTTTAAAAAGTTACAGGTACCAGTGTGTACTGTCTCAATATCAACTGCACATTCATGCCCTTCTGCTGAGGCCCCAGGCAAGCCTCTCTTTCAGAGTCTCTACATAGTCAGACCTGAGGGGACCCACCAGTTATAGCTCCAGCATCCTCATCCCTTCCCCACTGGAACATGCATCTGTTGGCTTCTTTAGTGAATGAGTTTCCTGACTCCCTTAGAGAAATACTCAGCAATTTACCCAGAATTGTGTGGAAACATAGTGAACTCAGCCACATGTTCCAATTACATTCTACCATCCAAAGAGCTGAAGCAAATACAATAAGTGATTAGGAGACAAAATGTAGCACTATGTCAAAAGTTCCAGAGGCTCCAGGGCCAGCACTCCCCATTCTCATCTGTGTGATCTTGGGTCAATGCAAAATAGTCCCTTCATTTTCCCAGCTACAAGGTGTGGATAACAATACCTACTTTGCACCACAAGTGATAGAATACATTTAAATGGGTGTAGAGAAAATAGCACATAATATGCATCTAATAGATGGTTTGTAATACATTTGCCCACTAAGCAGACAAAGTGGTAAGGACATTATGAAGCAAGAGTAGTCAGAATATAGAATTCAAAGAAGTCTGTTCATATGGATGTGAAAAAGACCTATGTCTTTATTTTCATCTGTCTCTAACATAAATTCAACTATGAACCTAAGCTAGAAACCACTGTAATATTAGTAGTACATGTGACAATGTCACCAATAAAGATGTTCATATCACAGCACATTTGTTTCACATTTCTCGAAGTATCATTTATGCTCATAATTACTTTGAAATTATAGTTGTTATCATGCCCATCACTAGATACTGTTATTTAATGCATTAATAAAGAAGCTTATGTTACCAAATCACAATATTTTAAAAATTCAAAACTGTATTTCATTATAATAAATTTCTGTTATAATTTTGTGAATTTAACTTTATGCATTTATTAAAAACAAATATTATTATCTTAAGCGAGCAATAGGCTACATCCAGCTGCCAAAGGGACCCAAGGTGCCAAAAGTTTGAAAATGCCTGTGCTAGGAGACATTATGAAATGAGAATCTATGGGGAATGGAAGGGGTTGGGCTGAACATGCTGGGTGATTTCATATATGCTATCTCATAGACAGGGACAGTACAGAGGTTTCTGTCGTTGAAGCACTGGAGTCATGACGGACAGAAAGTGAAGATGAGGTTGGGCATATCTGGGATTTGGGGATGTTGTGTAGTTTCCATTTAAAAGAACCAAGAAGTCACAGGAATCACTGTAGGTCTGTGAGCAGGAGAGTGCTCACAGCAGCGGTTTCTAAGGCTGTTGCTTCTGAAGGCTGGAGGCAGACCAGCTAGGAAGTGGTGCACAGGGAAGAAATGGAACAGAAGAAGGCATCCAGGGGAGTAGGGGGCAGGAGGCTGGCAGACAATGTGGGTCCCAAAAGACCCTAACCCAGTCCACAGCACTCTCCTTGCAGACCTAGCCAGGGGTAGGCAATGGCTGCAAGTCTGCCTTTTGGAATGCTAGCCTCAGAGAAGTGAGGTGATTGAGGAGAAGAGGCCCAGGTTGGGAGAAAGATGCTGCGTGAGGTTGCAGGGGGCCCATTTTAAAGGTCCTGAGGCACTAGGAGTGCAGGAACAGGCTTTTTCCAGATCCCTCTCTTTCTTATTCCACTCTACTCACAAAATACCTCCAGCACCTGTTGCAGTTAGAAAACCAAAAGGCAAGCCAAGATAAGATACTCCTGGGAAACCAGTCACATCAGAAAGGGTTCCTGCTAAGGCCTAATGGCCTTGACCTGTGGTTCATTAACACTAACCCACAACAGTGGTTCTCAAAGTCTGGTCCCAATACCAGCAGCATCAGTATTCAGCACCATCATCAGCTGGTAAATTGTCACAAACATACATTATTGGGCCTCATGCTAGTTACACAGCTAGCAAATGACTGAGTCAGCATTTCCATCTAGGTCTGCTAACCTGAAATGAGCAACTCTTTTGTTAGCTGTGGCTGAGCAAATATCTTTACCTAGGGAAAAAAGTATTTTCTTTCATAAATTAGTCTACAATACCAAAGAGCTTCCCCTCCAGGTATTTCTACATGATTGAGATTTGGACATGTTTTCCAGTTATACTTACACAGATATCTTCTTTCTCTGTGGGCAGTCTCCTCATGCAGGTCTCCTTCTGATGACAAAAGGACAGGGTTAGGAGAGGGTGAGGGGCTGGGGCAGGGTCCAAATTGAGGGACCCAATAGGATCCTCCTTAGAAAAGCAGAGCCCCGCCTATGTAGTGCTGCTGTACTCTGAAGGACCCCTCCAGATCTGGGGGCTCAAAGAAGGCCTTCTGGAGGAGAGAACACTTGAGCTGGTGTAAAACTGGAGGAAACCAGAAGGGAGGACAGATTCTTGGAGATCAGTCCAGACCAAAGCCAACTCTGGAAGTGCAGCTGGGGCAGGGCCTCTGAGGTGACTTAGGAGTCGTCATGGAATCCTGAGGACCTACTCCCTCTCCCTGTTGTAGCCCTCAGGGTTCTACCATCAAGAGGTGGATCAGAATCACAAGGTTTGATCTGGGTGGAGCAGGCCAGTATGTGGGGGCAATGACTGGCTGTTTTTCAGGTAGGGGAGGCACCGCCGGACTCCCAGGGCCACAGAGCTCTTCTTACCCTACTCCAAATTTCTACCCAAGGAAGGACACACAAGACAAAGAGTGATTCATATGAAGGGAATGAGGAGGGGGAGGTAGCAGGGACTGCCCCTCAGGCCACGAGAGAATCTTCACTTTCCCCTGTGCCATTAGGCACTCACCAGAAGGAGGGCAGAACATTTCCTCTCTCTAACCCTGCCTCCTCTCAGAGTCCTCCTGGGAACCCACTGGTGACTCCATTTCTGCTTCTCTCACCTCACTGCCACCTTGTCTGTGTGCTCCGCCATCCTCTGGTGCAATCTGTCTAAATACCACATCTACATCTCTAATATTTATGCAGGTCCAAGTTCCACGGTGTTGGAAAACCCTGCTGTCTTTGCTGTTATTATTTTTTTTTACTAAAAGTCCTTTGAAAATTCCAGAGGAAGACAAACTAAAGTTTGCCTAAACTAATGCATTTCAGTTTGAGTGGGTTGTTCATCTCTTAAGGCTCCTTCTCAAGGCTCCTGTACCAAGAGCATAGCTGCATCCAAAGAAACTGAAAATTCTAGCCTGAAAACAGTAAGCCTTCCCTCTCTGATGCGACGTTGTGGCAGTTAGAACCATGAGAGTGGCAATGGCCTTTCCAGTCAGCTACATGGTCATTAGCTGACTTGGGGACCAAGTATTTGTGAATTGAAAACCTCATTAGGATTCCTGCTGAGTTGTCATGAGTTTATGGTAAGAACTGCTAGCAGGTCAAACCAGCTCTTTTCTTACTGGAGGGAACTGAGTTGCAAAGATGATGTGTAGCTTGCTTTAGGTTACAAACACAGCTAATAATGATAGAAAAGTTTAAGAGCATTACTCTCTTGTCTCCCAGGCAAACATATTCTTCTGAAGGAGACTAACTCTTATTTGAACCTCTCAACCTATAGTCACTCTGGGCTATAGGACAGTTATGGCGGTTCTTCTCTCCAAGATCATACTGATATGTGCTCACTCTGAAAATTCATATACATTAATGAATCACTTTGATGTTCTAAAATCACTGACATCCATTTGGGAAGGCACCTTCAAGATACCACTCCGAAGCCTGAGAGAACTGAATCCTAATCCTGAGAAAAGGAGATACATGACTGTCCCAGAGAGATTAAATGTAGCATTAAACATCCTCACTGATGAGCAGGAATAATCTTGGGGTTGGACAGGAAGGGCAACAAGCTCTGGACATAGCATCTATCTTAGGGGTTGTGGCCTTGGATGCTGAACCTGTTAAAGGGAGGGAGAAATCTCCTGGGCTCTGAACCCCTGGAGGACACAAATCGTTTTACTCTGAGTTTCTCAAAGCACAACCTAGTGTGGTTAGTACAGTTAAGGGATCTGCATACATTTGTTGAGTGCTTGCTCATGTACATGAACTGCTTAGGAGGGATAAGCTGATGAACTAAGCAATAACTTTGAGAGAGCTTCCAAAGAGATGTCTTCTCTTTTCCTGTACTGTGTATCAGGCATTGTGCTATAGGCTCATTTTAGGGTCGGGACTGAGAAAGAGAGGTGTGAAAGATAAAGCTTACCATAAAGATCCTTTATATAGACTATGATTTGGTGTTCATAAGAGGTTGGGATTATTGTTTCCATTTTTGTTTAAAAGACACCACAATTAAGACTCAGAGAGGTTAGGTATTATATCTGAGCTCACACAGCTAGCAAGTGCCGGGGCTCTCCTATAGGAGTGTGAAGCCCTTGCTTATGCTTCCCCTCCCCACACTACAGAATCCCTCTCTCCACTTAACTCCTAGAGATCAGATTCTGATGGGTCCCTAAGGGATTCCTGCTAGGGAGTTGACATCCCTACAACCCCCATCCCCTTCCCAATGAAAGTTTTTTTCTGCGGAGCGCGGGCCTGGAGCCAGGTGAGGTCAGAACGTCCACTCCAGGGGCTTTCTCTAGAATCCGTCGCTGTGGTTACTTCCAGTAGAATCTGTTTTAGGAAGAGGTTTGTCTGACTGCGCGGGACAGCGGTGGCATTCATCACTGCAGGAGTGCAGAATCCGGGGCTGGGGGCCACACGTCGAGAGGGGAGGGGCCAGGGGCAGCCCCCTTGTGACCAGCCCTGAGGAGAGGTCAGGAGAGAAGGCTGGCTGAGGAGCGCCTGGACACCAGCAGCTGCTGCTGAGGTTCTGTATCACGCGCTTGGGGCCCAAGGTAACTCAGACCTTTAAATTAACAGCGGGGCTGGGGTCGTTGCGGAGGCGGGAAGAGGCAGGGACTTAGGGGGCCACGCACTGAACGCGTGGAGGGCGGGAGGAGTCCGAATTTTGGGAGGAATCATAAGGAATGAGGGTGATGAAGCAAGTAACAAGGTGAGTGGGGACACAAGCGCCAAGGGCTTGAGAGGGCGCAAAACCTCGGCTGACCAAAAGACCGTGCGCTTGGAGGTAGGGGCAAAGTGTGGAACACACCCAGCCCAGGAACACTGGTAAGGTGGGAGCAGGGGGACACTTTCTTCCCCTGAGCCCGTTTTCCATAGGTGGCCCCCTTTCAGCCATTTTTAAAATAAAATGTTGACCCAAGTGTTTTTAGGATATAAGGAAAGAACGTCAGAGGAAGCTGTACCAAAGCGAGGCTGCGCAAGGCGCAGGAAAGGCAGTCAGAGGGTGGCGCCTTTTTTAAAGATTTCATCTCTTTCCACCCTAAATCTCAGGCCGTACTCCGTCCCCCTACCTTTTCTTCCCTCCGTCATCCTCCCTTCAACCCGCCTCCACTCCCCAGCCCGGAGCACGATCCGATCGCCTTTAAACCAGGTAACCGCCTAGGTTTCCACACCAGTTCCCGCAGCTTCTGAGTAGAGTAGGTGTAATCCGCAGCAGCCGCTGCCTGAGCTCAAGGGCCGGTGGGAGGGGTCTCGGGGACGCACCGCGGCCATGACGCTGGCCAGATCATTCGCAGAAATCCCTGTCTCATTCCATCTACAGTCGCAACTCGATTCCAGATGCCTCTCTCCAATGGCCGGGCAGTGAGTTGATGGCCCAAGTTCTAGAAGCTTCCTTTCCCTCCCGCTCTTTGGTCCGCTGGAGCTCAGGATGTGAGGGAGGAGCCTCACTTGAGGAGGTGTCTGAGAAGGCGGAGGAAATGGAGGAGGAGGTACTGGGGGCTGCAAAGGCGTATTCAGGCCAGGGAGCTGAGGAGATGAAGCTGGAGCCATCACAAAAGCATAAGCCTGCACCTGAGGAAAACTTGACGTGGAGCTGCAGCTGCAGCGACGAGAAGGTGCTCCCTTCAACCGCCCCTCACGGTCACAGCAGCTCCTCGCCTCTTTGCCCTCGCCGCAAGCCCCGCCCCCGCCCCAGCCCCGGGCCCGCTTCCGAGGCCAGTCAGGGCCCTGGGCCCCACCCCTGCCTCCAGCCCATCCTCCCCCTCCACCGCCACCCAGGTCCCGGCCCTGGCGCAGACCCTGGCCCGGGTCCAGGTCCCAGACTCAGCGAAGCTGTTCTGCTGACCTACGCCGCTCTGGGGGTCGAGGTGGCTTAGGAGACTGGTAGCTGGAGGTGGAGTTTGATCAGGGTCCCACAGGGTGCTCTCATGTGGAGGGCTTTAAAGTATCTAAGAACTGGCAGAAAAACCTGCAGTTGATCTACCAGCGTTTTATTTGGAGTGGGACCCCGGAGACGGAGACTAGGAAACGTAAGGCAAAGTCATGCATCTGTCATATATGTAGTATGAACAGACTCCACTCTTGTCTTTCCTGTGTCTTTTTTGGCTGCTTTACTGAGAAGCATATTCACAAACATGCAGAAACCAAACAGCACAATTTAGCTGTAGACATCTATCATGGGGTTATATATTGCTTTATGTGTAAGGATTATGTATATGACAAAGACATAGAACAGATTGCCAAAGAAACAAAAGTGAAAATTTTGAACTTCTTAGCTTCCACTTCATCAGATGTCTTTCAACAACAGTGTATGACATCAGGTATTGAAGAGAAGCAATCAACCTGTGAGTCAAAGGAACAGGAGCCAAAATTGGTGAAGCCCAAGAAAAAGAGGAGAAAAAAGTCATTCTGTACTGTAGGCCTGAGAGGGCTAATCAATCTTGGGAACACCTGTTTTACGAATTGTATTGTCCAGACACTTACCCATATTCCTCTACTGAAAGATTTCTTCCTCTCTGACAAGCACAGATGTGAAATGACAAACCCCAGCTTGTGTCTTGTCTGTGAAATGTCTTCACTTTTTCATGCTATGTACTCTGGGAGCTGAACTCCTCACATTCTCTATAAGTTACTGCACCTGATATGGATTCATGCAGAACACTTAGCAGGGTACAGGCAGCAGGATGCTCATTGCAATATTAGATGTGCTTCATAGACACAGCAAAGATGATAGTTTTGGGCAGGAGAACAATAACCCCACCTGCTGTAACTGCATCATAGACGAAATCTTTACAGGTGGCTTGCAGTCAGATGTCACATGTCAAGTTTTCCATACTGTCCACCACAATAGATCCATGCTGGGACATCAGTTTAGACTTTCCTGGCTCTTGTGCCACATTCAGTTCCCAGAGTCCAGAGAGGGTTAATGGCACAGTGAGGAGGGATGACTACATACCAGGAATTCCCTCACTCACAGACTGCTTACAGTGGTTTACAAGGCCAGAGCATCTAGGAAGCAGTGCCAAAATCAAATGCAGTAGTTGCCAAAGCTATCAGGAATCTACCAAACAACTCACAATGAAGAAACTACCCGTTGTGGCCTGTTTTCATCTCAAGCGGTTTGAATATGTAGGCAAACAGAGGCGAAAGATTAATACTTTTATCTCCTTTCCCTTGGAGCTGGACATGACTCCATTTTTGGCCTCTACTAAAGAGAGCAGAATGAAAGAAGGCCAGCCACCAATAGATTGTGCACCCATTGAGAATAAGTATTCCTTGCTTGTAGTGATTAATCACCATGGAACTTTGGAAAGTGGACACTATACCAGTTTTATCCAGCAACAAAAAGACCAGTGGTTCAGCTGTGATGATGCTGTAATCACCAAGGCTACCATTGAGGACTTACCCTACAGTGAAGGGTATTTACTGTTCTATCACAAACAGGGTCTAGAGAAAGACTAGTCTTACCAGACCACTTACCAGAAAAAAAGTAAAAGAAATTAATAGGCAAGGATCCTGAAGTGACACACAAACCTACCAGGAATGGACAATGACAACAGCCCCTACATCACAATTAGCATCTTGATATACAGAACCAAATTTAACATGGCCTATGGGTCTGTAAGAGGAAAGAAAAAAAGAATATTAACTAATGACCATTCAGCCTTAAATGGGAGGGAGGGAGCAGAGGTTGAAAATGGCCCCATAAAGCATAATTAAATGAAAAGAATGTTTTAGGTGAGAAGAGTAGGAATAGAGATGTTCTGGCACTACTATATGTCATTTGTTTCTATGAAAATACTGTGGGAAGTCAGGAAGTATTCCTTCATCAGCAAAAAGCCTCACAGTTGGTGTTCCAGCTGTGGTCAACCAGTAAAATAGCTAAATAAAATAATATTTTAAAAGAAAATTTCAAAAGCTTTAAAAGAAAAACATTTAAAAAGAAAAAAATTAATCTTAAAAAGAAAATGTTTTTAAATGTTGAAAATTTTTTAAGTTAAATATTTTTAAAAGAAATGTTTTAAAAGTTTAAAAGTTTTAAAATTTAAAACTCTAAAATTATTAAAGCTTAAATGCAAATTTTAGAAATTCTTAGTTTATAAAAGATAAAATGAATAAAACAAGGAAAACGATTAAAAATGAAAGTTTACCAAAAATTTAAAGTGAAAGAAACCATTTGAAAATTAAAAAGAAAAAAGAAGGAAACTGTTAAAATTAAAAGTTTAAATGAAATAAAATTTAAATAGAAATAAGTATAAATATAAAAATCTTAAAAAATTAGAGCATAAAATATGTGTTGAGAATTTATGCATAATTTAAGATATAAGTTTTGAAAAATACAGAAAGGGATGAAAATTCAAATTTAAGCTTATAGAAAAGTTTTAAAAGAGGAAAGTTTAGAACAATTCAAGACAAAAGGACAAAATTTGCTAAAAATTAAATTTAAAAGATCTTAAAAGGAAAAATTAGAGAAAAAGAATTTTAAAATTTATAATGAACTTTAGACAAGTTCAGTTTGAGAGATTTAAATAAGAACTTTACATATTTAAACAAAAAGATGTATTAAAATTAAAATTCTTAAAAAGTTTTATTTTTAAAATTTAAGCATATTAAAATACATATGGGTATGAAATAATAGAGGAGACAGGAATAACAAAAAAAAGGGTTTGTGAATATATATTTTTTTCAAGTTTTATGTTGATATATAAAGATAATTCAAAGGAAAAAAATAGACTTTAACCATCATTTTACCATCCAATTATGAGATCAATACAAGACCTGCACTCTAGCCCACCTTCCCTGCTCAGGTTCTACACCCCATCTGATTTCCTGAAGGAAATAGAGCTATTTCTTAGGCAGAATGAACTGCATCTGAGAAAGGTGAAAGGAGCTCTCTGCCATTTAGAACTGCATTATTCATACAAATTCTTTGCTTCTGAAAAGGTGCTCTTGGCAATTTAGTAGCTTAGGAATATTAGATCACAACTGTGAAGCTCTGGCTTTGGCGTTTGAGCCCCACGGACTGATTGAGGAAGTGTCAGGGACCTATACCTGAGGAACCCCCACCCTCCTCTTTCCCCCTTCCCTCTTCATGGAGAAACAAGACCTTTAAATTTCCACAGTAGAGCTATGGGCTTGTGCTCAACACTCCTTCTACTCAGTCCTTACTCCCTCTTCTTTTCCTTATTCCATCATTCATGCCTGGTTCCCTGAATCCCTCACTTACCTGATTTTACCTATATCTCTGAGCCCCAGACTGTAGGGCTCCTTCCTTGACTGTTCACTTGGTGACTTCTACTCCTCCTTCAAGATTCAACTCACAGATGACTTCTTTGGAGACTTCCCTGAATGCTCTAGGCAGGTATAAATTTTCCAAAATATTACTCCCTCATCCCTCTATCCCTCTCACTGTGCCTTCAAAGTACTTTGTCTGTACCTCATTGACGGTACTTATTATACTGTGATTCTACTGTAGCTTTGTGATTGTCTGCCCCTCTGCACCAAGCAACTGATAACAGAGGCCAAGCCTTATTCATTTCTGTGTTAATAAATGTTCGTTGAATGTAAGGATGAGTTCAGTTATTTCATCTATTCACCCTCTCAGTACTGTGTTCTTACCCACTCCATCCATCAAGCCCTCATTAAGTTCCCAGTGCTGTAATACAGTGTGATCAATGTTGTATCTTCCGCAAAGTGTATGAAATGCTATTCAGCTGTCGGGGACAGCTTATAAAAGGAGGTGCTCAGCAAGGAAATAGCCAGGTTGCGTGGAGGGAGTCCCAGGTACAATGTGAGGAAAAGAGCACAGGCCTGAGAGTTGGTAGTCATGAGAGACTGAGTGATGAGGGGGAGCAGCAGCTGCAGGTGAGGCTGGGCTCTCTGGTGTGTGTGTGGCAACACTGCCTCTCACCACAGTGTCCCTGATCTCCTCACAGCATCTCTTACCTTATAACTATGTGCCACATCTCTCCATGATGTACCATATTAGTTTATCTTCCCAGGAGACAGTGCACCTCACCATTCCACAGTGTTCTATATCACACAGCACATCATGACTCTGTGCAACAGAAAAGTGATGCCTGGTGGCTGTGTTTAGTGAAGAGCTGTAGTTTATTTGTCTGCATAGCACTCTTGCCCTTCCCCCATTCTTTGTGTTTCCAGTGGGGCTATAGATCACTTTGCTATGTTCCTGTTACCCCTCCCCAGAATGTGGCAAGTCACTCAGGCTAAGCCAGATTAGAGTTCTCAATTCCCCCACTCCTCTACCCACAACCCTCCCACAAGAGCAATTCTTCTGAGGATGGCCATAGGACCCAAGCAGGGCCAATCAGAGCCAATTCCTAAATTGAATATATATAGATACTGGGAGAAATAAATGTCTTCTTCCCTACCTCTGGTCCCCATTCCACCCCAAGTGCTGGAGTCTAGGCTAATATGACATGAATCAGGGACTCTAAGAGGTCAATATCCATACTATGAGTAGAAAATAGGAAGAATCAGAGATAGGGAGAAAGAGTGTAGAGAGCATCATTTGAACCTTGTGAATCCAGCTGTGCCCGAGGCCCCAAAGTTCTCTGCTATCTGAACCAGTAAAATTTTTTGCTTTGCTTAAGCTGGCTTGACTGGGGATCCTGTCACAGCCAAGGGCAGTGAACATATTAGCCAAGTTATATGGTTAGTTGGGGCCATCCTGTTCCTAAGGCCACAAAGGGAGAGAAGGGAGGGAAGAGTGGCCTTAGAAGGACTCCATCATATATGATTGAGAGACCAGAGTGGATACCTGCATGTCTTTAAGAAGCACGTATTAGCTCAACCACTGACCTGTACTAAGCTTCAAATCTTATGGAAATGATATGGCTATTTTCAATTAAAGAAAGGAAAAGGCAATAATGTTTCATGAGTACCAAGATAGACCAGACACTATGGTAACTTTACTTCTATTATCTCACTGAGTCCACACAACAATCACGGGAGACAGTCATTACTGAATATACTTCACAGAATGGAAAACTGAGACTCAGAATGGAAAATGATTTGCTTAAGTTCACTTCACTATTTTAAGTGGTGGAGCAAGTATTCAAACTCAGGTACTCAAAGCCTTTGCTTATTCCAGTTACGATCCAGATAATTCAAAGATTTTGTTTGTTCTGCTTTTCCTGATGTTGCTATGGAAGACAACACAGACCAGAATGGTGCAGAAGGCAGACAACCTTTGACAAATATGGATATAGATAACCTGGAACAAGAGTAATCTACCAACTGATAACACCAAATTGCCCATGCTACAGGTGAATGTGTCTCTATGGCAATGGCTGATTGGGATAAATGACTTTCCTAAGGCTACCCAGGATAGATGAGGCCACAATCCTACTCCATTACTACACATGTAGATTCACGCAATGCCATATGTTTGGCTGAGCATCAAGACCTGGCTCTAAGATCTCACCATTTCACTGTCTGTGAAACCATCAGCTCCCTCTAGGTACACCAGGTTTCCCTTTAGCTTTAATACTGTGGCCAGCTTCAATACCGTGTGTCACTTACACCACACAACTTCCTCCTGGTCTTCCCAGAGTGCCCACATACCAGTCCTTCAACAATATATACCTTCTACCTGCCTGTTGGGGAGGGGCTTGCCTATTAGGATCTGGTTCCTAGGTGGTCTAATATTGATTTGCAATGTCCAATTTCTGTTGTTTCTGCACTACTTTCAGTTCCTTTATTTTGATTCCCTTCCAAACACACAGTAGTAACTATGCTAGGCCAGGGCTGGAACTATGTGTCTTTAAATCTCTCAGCCTACTATAGAATGTGTTAACTGCTTGAATGCATGAATGAATAAATCAAAATAAATTCCATCCTACACTCAGCTTCAGTAGTTGACTTCATGTTCTATTTTTCTGAGGACAAAAAACTCTTAAGAATACCTGACTTACCCATACCACCCAAATCAACATGTATCTGTCTCCATCCACCCTCTGCACCTTCACTCTAGTTTTAGAGGAAAAGGAATCATGCTTCCTTTCTGACGCTGCACCACTGGCCTCCTTCTGACTCATTCCTGAGAGCCAAGAACACTTGCTCCCACACTCTCCTATCTATTCCTGCATCGTCATGTTTTCTCTAGACAGACAATATTAAGTAACTAGACATCTTAGATTTTCTATGATTTCTAGGTTTGTTCCATCATCCCTATAAGGCATAAGAAATGTCCCTCAAATCCCAATACTTCCTCCCAGAGTGTATATTATCCCCAGAAGAGACCAAAAGTTCTGTCATAAGATATTGATTTGAGGTTCATATTTAAAACAAAAATTCATAACTTTTGCATGATGCTGCTATCTCCAGTATTATTTAGCCCCTTCCTTTCAATGCCAAATTCTTCTATATATGTTTTTTCTTACGTAATTTCTACACGATTCTACACCATTTTTAGTTCCCCACATGGTTTCTGCCTGTACCACTCTATTGAGACTATTCTTGCTTAAGTCCAAAGTGACTTATTTTTTCGAAGTTGTTTATTTTGCTATTTTATCCCATTTTTAAAAGAGATACATGATAATTGAAGACAGTGGGACAACAGATACAAAATATTTGATGTTAAAGCTTTCCTCATAAATCCAGGTTGTGATTTTGCCATGCTGGCTACTGTTCTGGGTACATTCCCAAGTCTGAAGAAAGGACGGGAGTGGAACAAGTGGAGGTGAGGAAGGGATTGCATGGAAAATCAAACTTTAGAAAACTGAGTTGTATTTTATTTTATCTTTTTTCAAGAAGGATCCTTTATTTTTTTAATCTTGCAAATGTATAGTTTTTTATTCTCTTTTTTAAAAAAAAATTTATTGGAATATAGTTGATTTACAGTGCCGTGCTAGTTTCTGCTATACAGCAAAGTGAATCAGCCATGCATATACATATATCCACTCTTTTTTAGATTATTAACCCATATAGGTCATTACAGAGTATTGAGTAGAGTTCCCTGTGCTCTACAGCAGGTCCCTATTAGTTATCCGTTTCACATATAGTAGCGTGCATATGTCAATCCCAATCTCCCAATCTGTCCCTCCCCCTCGTTCCCCCCTTGGCAACCACAAGATGTTCCCCTACATCTGTGATTCCATTTCTGCCCTGCAAACAAGTTCGTTTGTACCATCCTTTCAGATTCCACATATAAGTGATATCATTATGACATTTGTCTTTCTCTGTCTGACTTACTTCACTCAGCATGACAATCTCTAGGTCCACCCATGTTGCTGCAAATGGCATTATTTCATCCTTTTTTATGGCTTAGTAATATTCCATTGTATATATGTACCACATATTCTTTATCCATTCCTCTGTGGATGGACATTTAGGTTGCTTCCATGTCCTGCTATTGTAAATAGTGCTGCAGTGAACATTGGGGTGCATGTATCTTTTCAAATTATGGTTTTCTCTGGGTATATGCTCAGGATTGGGATTGCTGGATCATATGGTAGCTCTATTTTTAGTTCTTTAAGGAACATCCATACTGTTCTGCACAGTGGCTATACCGATTTACATTCCCACCAACAGTGCAAGAGAGTTCCTTTTTCTCCACACCCTCTCCAGAATTTATTGTTTGTAATTTTTGGATGATGGCCATTCTGACTGGTGTGAGGTGATACTTCACTGCAGTTTTGATTTGAATTTCTCTAAGAATTAGTGATGTTGATCATCTTTTCATGTGCTTTTTGGCCATCTGTACGTCTTCTTTGGAGAAATGTCTATTTAAATTTTCCACCCATTTTTTATTAGGTTTTGTTTGTTTGTTTGTTTGTTATTGAGCTGCATGACCTGTTTGTGTATTTTGGAAATTAGTCTCTTGTTGATTGCTTCATTTGCAAATATTTCCTCCCATTCTGTGGACTGTCTTTTTTATTTGATTATGGTTTCCTTTGCTGTGCAAAAGCTTTAAGTTTAATTAGGTCCCATTTGTTTATTTTTGTTTTTATTTACATTACTCTGGGAGACGGATCAAAAAAGATATTGCTGTGATTTATGTCAGAGAGTGTTCTGCCTGTTTTCCTCTAAGAGTTTTATAGTATTTGGCCTTACATTCAGGTCTTCAATCCATTTTGAGTTTGTTTTTGTGTATGGTGTTAGGGACTGTTCTAATTTCATTTTTTTACAGGTAGCTGTCCAGTTTTCCCAGCACCACTTTATTGAAGAGACTGTCTTTTCTCCATTGTATATTCTTTCCTCCTTTGTCATAGGAGGCAAGAATATACATAGATTAGTTGACCATAGGTGTGGATTGTATTATAAATGCACCAGAGGAGTTGGCATTTCTAAGTACGGGTGCAGAAAATCCTTTTTGTGTAGAAACGAGGCCTTATTGAGTCTAATCATGCCATAATTGATCTGTTTTCAGAATGGTCTGCTTAAAAAGAGACATACTTTTATTCTATTTGCAAACATCATTTAAAGGTCCTTTCTCACCCTACCTCTGATAGAGAATTAAGCTGATTGGCCTGCAATTTCTACTTTTTTGTGATGGGTGAGATGTGGTGAGGCAGGTCTAGGCAGGAGACTTAAACTGAAATCACATCCCAAATCTACCTCTTACTAACAGGTAACACTGGGCCAGTAACAGAACCTTGTGCACAACTCTCCTAGGGCTGTTGGGAGGGCTAAATGCAATGATGTTTGCAAGGAATTTATTTAGTGCAGAGCAGGCACATGGTTGGAACTAAAAAAAAAAAGTCATTTCTCTTGCCCCATTTTTCAGTGTCCAAGCATTCTCCTTATCCCTCAGGTATCCTTAGGAAATAATAACTGCTAGCTCTCTGGAAGCCCATTTCCCTGCATATCACAAGAGTATCACCTAAGTAGACTTCTTTCTATAAATTATCCTCTGCCAGGCCTCTCCTTACCTCAAGAAACACTGAGTGTTTCTTGCCCTGTGCTCCAGGTACCCCAATAGGGTCTGTCTTATTGTTGATTATACCTGACAAGCAAGGAATATGAGGCTCAAAGTGTTGAAATGTCTTTCCCCAAATCACACAGTAATTAAGAAGGAGGACTGGGACACAAAGTACTGAGCCCAGACCCTCAACCACCAGGTTTTGCTGCAACCCAGGAGCTCATTTGATTCCTCTACTTATACTGGAATAACAGCCAGGTAATACTCACCTCTAAATCCACCAAATTTATGGGCTTCTAGAACCTGAGAGTTGGGAGGATCATACAGAGCCTTTACCCTACAGGTTTCTCACTACTTTAAAGGATACACTGACCTAGAGAGAGATAGAGAGACTTGCTCAAGGTCACATAGGGGATCAGTGGCAGAGCCAAGAGCAGAATTGAGGTCCTGGGACTCTCTTATTCTATGCCAGGCCTTCTGACTGCCAACTTTCTCTGTTAATAGTCTATCTTCATTGCCTATCATATCTCAGAATATGCATCCTTCTAGACTGGGTCTGGAACCATAAAGACAACAAAGCCCAGAGAGATGAGTAGGTGGCTCTTTCTAATAGAACCTAAAGACAAAAGTGTAACAAGGGCATTGGAAGCTTGCTCATAATTCTTGTCCCAGGGAAGTAGCAGGGAGCAGGAAAATTATGACTGGACCTGGAAATGAATGAGGCTATGGTTGGTATTGGGTGAATGACCTGACATAGAGGGCAACATCCAGTCCTGTGTGGGGTGACGAAAGCAGGAGAGTTTAATTCTCGATGATTGCCTTCTTTTGGACATGGGAAATCGGTTCATCTAATAGCTTTTTGTTAACACTGGGTTTTGATTCTTTCTCCGTAATGAGATGCAGCTCTTTGAGCAGATGCTTGTATTACAGGGCTCTTCTTGTGATAGTAGTGTGGAGACCCTTCGGCCCATCTGCACATTGTGGGTCCAGGTCTTGAAAGAATGTTATTTAGCCCCGAAACCTGGATGACACTTTGCTGAAAAAACAAAAACAAAACTGAGGGTAAAAGTCTCTAAAATGGAGCTAAGGGCCTCACCTGTATGTTCACCTGCACCGCCATTGCCAGAGCTTCCTGGTTACAACTAGCTGAGAATCCAGGGAGAAGTGTTTTTAGGCAAGTTACACATAATCTTTGACTCTGTTTGCCCAAGTAAGAAAAAAAGGCGATTTGTTTAGATTGTCCCCAAAGTTCTTTGCAAGATTTTAAACTCTATGAGCTATTGCCAGCCCCACCCTCCCCAGTTTCATGTTTCCAACTATAAGCAGCACTCAGTTGCACTCACTCCTCCAGATCTCTTTTTTTTATTAATTAATTAATTAATTTATTTATTTTTGGCTCTGTTGGGTCTTCGTTTCTGTGCGAGGGGTTTCTCTAGTTGCGGCGAGGGGGGCCACTCTTCATCGTGGTGCACGGGCCTCTCAGTATCGCGGCCTCTCTTGTTGCGGAGCACAGGCTCCAGACGCGCAGGCTCAGTAGTTGTGGCTCACGGGCCCAGTTGTTCCGCAGCATGTGGGATCCTCCCAGACCAGGGCTCGAACCCGTGTCCCCTGAGTTGGCAGGCGGATTCTCAACCACTGCGCCAACAGGGAAGCCCCAGCTCTCTTTTATGTTATGTCCAAAAACAATCACTCATCTTAGCCAAGGAATATGTTAATTCTGGTTTAGAGTGGGAAAATTGATCAAGATGGTGGAGTAAGAAGATGTGTAACTTACCTCTCCCCACTAACACATCAAAAATACATATACATTTGGAACAATTCTCACTGAAAACTAAATGGAAACTGACAGAAGGATTCCTGTACAACCACGGCTGTAAGAAAGCTATACATGTAATCTGGTAGAAAGGGAAGAAAAGCAATCAGGTAATGACTTCCCTGGGAGGGGACTCAGAGGAAAAGGGAGATTACAGGTGGAGACCCACCCTGGGGAGTAAGCAGTGAGAACCACAGATTTGGTGCCACAGTCCTGGGGTCATACAAAGGGAAGACAAGCCACCTTGGCTGGTTGGAGGACCACTGGGACTAACAGATGGCTCTGGAAAGCCTGGACCCTGCTCCTGTGGTACACATGAGCGCTGGCTTGTCCCTGAGACAGAGGGGAGAGAGGACTACTCCACTACCACCTTGGAGCATGCCACAGCCAGAGATGAGTGAACACTCCAGCCCCACTCAATCCATATCACAGTGTGGCACTGGATCTGGGGCAACCATGACCAGGGAGAAGACTCAGCCATGGGATGCAGAGTTGACCTGGTCCAGGGGTGGAGCCTGGGTGGGGCAGTGGCAGCTATAGTTGACACTTAAGCAACACATCAGAAAAAGCCCAGATCTCTGATGGCTGCTGCTCCACCACAGATCACAACTTCATATATGCCAAGAGTCCACACGGGCCCCATCTGCCATATGGTGTGGCTCCACAATAGGGTGGGGATGGTGGAGGCTGGGAGCAGCTACTGGCTGTGAGGGACAAAGGGCACTTGCACTGGAGGCTGCATCTGAGCAGAGTGAGGGAAGCACTCACAGGTGCCTGCACAGGCAGTGTATTAGAGACAACTCAGAACTCTATCTGTGGCTGACACAGCTGAGAGCCCAAACAGGCCTCCCCTTGCTTCAGCACTCCTGCCTGTCCACCCTCCCCAAGGAAAGAGTCCCAGTGTGGTGAGAGGGGAAACTACATACTAAAAGGGATCAGACCATTTCTGACACAACCCTCAGTGCTTCTGCTACAGCAACTTGAGATCAGACCTCACACTTGATAGGACAGTGATGGCCACTGAGCAGAGAGGAAATCCCACCTTACACCCAAATCCAGCTCTAGGCCCTCCATCTCCAGCCCCACCTCCTACCAGGGTGATAGCTGTCAGCATACCATTAGGAAAGATGTGAATTGCATCCATGTCAATTTCAGCTCTCTCATCAAAGGTGTTGGGCTCATGCAGTCTTTATAGGGACTCTTCCACATAAGAACAGCCCTTCAAGATCACAATAGGTAACTGTTTCACCTAAATTCATAAAGGCAAAGAAAGATAAGCAAAATAAAAAGGCAGAGGAACTGCTCTCAATGGAAAGAGCAAGAGAAAACTCCTAAAAAATAATGAAACAGATATAAACAATTTACCAGATAAATAATTCAAAGCATTGGTAATAAAAATGTTAACTGAATTAGGAAAGAGAATAGATGAACACAGTGAAAATTTTAATAAGGAGCTAGACAATACAAAAAAACCCAATCAGAAATGAAGTTTTCAGTGACTGAAATAAAATAAAACATAAGAAAGAAGCAATGGCAGGCTAAGTGATACAGAAGAACACGTAAGTGATCTAGAAGATTGAATAATAGAAATCAACAATCAAAAAAAAAAAACAAAAAGTTTAAAAAATAAAAACAGTTTAAGAGATCTCTGAGATAACATTGTGTACTAACATTCACATTATAGGGGCCTCAGAAGGAGAAGAGAAAGGAAGGCATCAATATGTATTTGAAGGAATTATGGCAGAAAACGTCCCAAACCTGAAACAGGAAACATGTTTCCAGGTACAGGAAGCACAGAGAGTGCCAAACAAGATGAAGCCAAGACATAGCATAATTAAAATGGCAAAAGTAAGAGAGAATTCTGAAGGCAGCAAGAAATAAGTAAAATCTCAAATAAACAACCTAACAAAGAATACCTAAAAAGCCCAAGTCAGCAGAAAGAAGGAAACAATAGAGATCAGAGAGGAAATAAATAAAATAGAGATTAAAAAAAAAACAGTAGAAAAGAACAGTAAATCCAAGAGCTGGTTTTTTGAAAAGATAGAATTGATACTAAGCAGGCTCACCGAGAAGAAAAAAGAGAGGAATAAATAAACAAAATAAGAAATGAAAGAGGTGAAATAACAACGGATACCACAGAAACACAAAAACACATGAGAGAATACTATGAACAGTTAAATGACAACATATTGGACAACCGACAAGAAGTGGACACATTTCTAGAAACATTCAACCTGCCAAGAAGAAACAGACAATTTAACCAGATTAGTCACTAGTAGTGAGATTGAGATTGCAACTTAAAAAAAATAAATAAAAAATCCCAGCAAACAAAGGTTCAGGACTACATGGTTTCACAGGGGAATTCTATCAAACATATAAAAAGGCCTAATCGGGGTCTGGGCAAGACGGCGGAAGAGTAAGATGTGGAGATCACCTTCCTCCCCACAGATACATCAGAAATACATCTACACGTGGAACTGCTCCTATAGAACACCCACTGAACACTGGCAGAAAACGTCAGACCTCCCAAAAGGCAAGAAACTCCCCACGTACCTGTGTAGGGCAAAAGAAAAAAGAAACAACAGAGACAAAAGAATAGGGACGGGACTTGCACCAGTGGTAGGGAGCTGGGAAGGAGGAAAGGTTTCCACACACTAGGAAGCCCCTTCGTGGGCAGAGACTGTGGGTGGCAAAGGGGGAAGCTTCGGAGCCACGGAGGAGAGCGCAGCCACAGGGGTGCAGAGTGCAAAGCGGAGAGATTCCCGCACAGATGCTTGGTGCCAAGCAGCACTCACCAGCCTGAGAGGCATGTCTGCTAACCCGCTGGGGCGGGCGGGGGCTGGGAGCTGAGGCTCGGGCTTCCGTCAAATCGCAGGGAGAGGACTGTGGTTGGCTGCGTGAACACAGTCTGAAGGGGTTAGTGCACCACAGCTACCCGGGAGGGAGTCTGGGAAAAGGTCTGGAGCTGCCGAACAGACAAGAGACATTTTCTTGCCTCTTTGTTTCCTGGTGCACGAGGAGAGGAGATTCAGAGCACCGCCTAAACGAGCTCCAGAGATGGGCGTGAGCCATGGCTATCAGTGCAGACCTCAGAGACGGGCATGAGACGCTAAGGCTGTTGCTGCCACCACCAAGAAGCCTGTGTGTGAGCACAGGTCACTATCCACACCACCCCTCCCAGGATCCTGTGCAGCCCGCCACTGCCAGGGTCCCGTGATCCAGGGACAACTTCCCTGGGAGAACGCACAGTGTGCCTCAGGCTGGTGCAATATCACACTGGCCTCTGCCGCCGCAGGCTCGCCCCACATCCATACCCCTCCCTCCCCTTGGCCTGGGTGAGCCAGAGCCCCTGAAGCAGCTGCTCCTTTAACCCCGTCTTGTGAGAACGAAGAACAGACGCCCTCAGGTGACCTACATGCAGAGGCAGGTCGAAATCCAAAGCTGAAACCCGGGAGCTGTTGGAACAAAGAAGAGAAAGGGAAATTTCTCCCAGCAGCCTCAGAAGCAGCGGATTAAAGCTCCAAAAACAACTTGATGTACCTGCATCTGTGGAATACCTGAATAGACAACGAATCTTCCCAAATTGAGGAGGTGGACTTCGGCAGTAGGATATACTCTTTTTTCCCCTTTTCCTATTTTTGTGTGTGTATATGTGTATGCTTCTGTGTGAGATTTTGTCTGTATAGCTTTGTTTCACCATTTGTCCTAGGGTCCTATTCACATGGTTTTTTTTTAACTTTAATTTTTTTTTCTTTTTTCTTAATAATTTTTTTATTTTTTATTTTAATAACGTTATTTTGTTTTATCTTACTTTATTTTATTTTATCCTCTTTCCTTTTTTTTTCTTTCTATTTTTTCTCCCTTTTATTCTGAGCTGTGTGGATGAAAGGCTCTTGGTGCTCCAGCCAGGCTTCAGGGCTGAGCCTCTGAGGTGGGAGAGCCAACTTCAGGACACTGGTCCACAAGAGACTTCCCAGCTACATGTAATACCAAATGGCGAAAATCTTTCAGAGATGTCCAACTCAACACCAAGACCCAGCTTCACACAATGACCAGCAAGCTACAGTGCTGGACACCCTATGCCAAACAACTAGCAAGACAGGAAAAAAGCCCCATCCATTAGCAGAGAGGCTGTCTAAAATGATAATAAGGCCACAGACATCCCAAAACACACCACCAGACGTGGACGTGCCTACCAGAAAGACAAGATGCAGCCTCATCCACCAGAACACAGGCACTAGTCCCCTCCACCAGGAAGCCTACACAACCCACTGAACCAACCTTAGCCACTGGGGACAGACACCAAAAACAACAGGAACTACGAACCTGCAGCATGTGAAAAGGAGACCTGAAACACAGTAAGATAAGCAAAATGAGAAGACAGAAAATCACACAACAGATGAAGGAGCAAGGTAAAAACACACGAGACCTAACAAATGAAGAGGAAATAGGCAGTCTACATGAAAAATAATTCAGAATAATGATAGTAAAGATGATGCAAAATCAAATAGAATAGACAAAATGCAAGAAACATTTAACAAGGACCTAGAAGAACTAAAGAGGAACCAAGCAATGATGAAAAACACAATAAATGAAAATAAAAATACTCTAGAAGGGATCAATAGCAGAATAAATGAGGCAGAAGAACGGGTAAGTGACCTGGAAGGTAAAAGAGTGGAAATAACTACTGAAGATTAGAATAGAGAAAAAAGAATGAAAAGAACTGAGGACAGTCTCAGAGACCTCTGGGACAACATTAAATGCACCAACATTCGAATTATAGGGTTCCCAGAAGAAGAAGAGAAAAAGAAAGGGACTGAGAAAATATCTGAAGAGATTACAGATGAAAACTTCCCTAATATGGGAAAGGAAATAGTTAATCAAGTCCTGGAAGTACAGAGAGTCCCATACAGGATAAATCCAAGGAGAAACACGCCAAGACACATATTAATCAAACTATCAAAAATTAAATATAAAGAAAGCATATTAAAAGCAGCAAGGGTAAAACAACAAATAACACACAAGGGAATCCCCATAAAGTTAACAGCTGTTCTTTCAGCAGAAACTCTGCAAGCCAGAAGGGAGTGGCAGGATATACTTAAAGGGATGAAGGAGAAAAACCTACAACCAAGATTACTCTACCCAGCAAGGATCTCATTCAGATTTGATGGAGAAGTTAATACCTTTACAGACAAGCAAAAACTGAGAGAGTTCACCGCCACCAAACCAGGTTTACAACAAATGCTAAAGGAACTTCTCTAGGCAAGAAACCAAGAGAAGGAAAACACCTACAATAACAAACACAAAACATTTAAGAAAATGGGAATAGGAACATACATGTCAATAATTACCTTAAATGTAAATGGATTAAATGCTCACACCAAAAGACACAGACTGGCTGAATGGATACAAAAGCAAGACCCGTATATATGCTGCCTACAAGAGACCCACTTCAGACCTAGAGACACATACAGACTGAAAGTGAGGGGATGGAAAAAGATATTCCATGCAAATGGAAATCAAAAGAAAGCTGGAGTAGCAATTCTTATATCAGACAAAATAGAATTTAAAATAAAGACTATTACAAGAGACAAAGAAGGACACTGCATAATGATCAAGGGATCGATCCAAGAGGAAGGTATAACAATTGTAAATATTTATGCACCCAACATAGGAGCACCTCAATACATAAGGCAAATACTATCACCCATACAAGGGGAAATCGACAGTAACACAATCATAGTAGGGGACTTTAACACCCCACTTTCACCAATGGACAAATCTTCCAAAATGAAAATAAATAAGGAAACACAAGCTTTAAATGATACATTAAACAAAATGGACTTAATTGATATTTATAGGGCATTCCACCCAAAAACAACAGAATACATATTTTTCTCAAGTGCTCAAGGAACATTCTCCAGGATAGATCATATCTTGGGTCACAAATCAAGCCTTGGTAAATTTAAGAAAATTGAAATCATATCAAGTATCTTTTCTGACCACAATGCTATGAGAATAGATATCAATTACAGGAAAAGATCTGTAAAAAATACAAACACATGGAGGCTACACAATACACTAGTTAATAAGGAAGTGATCACTGAAGAAATCAAAGGGGAAATCAAAAAATACCTAGAAACAAATGACAATGGAGACACGATGACCCAAAACCTATGGGATGCAGCAAAAGCAGTCTTAAGAGGAATGTTTATAGCAATACAAGCCTAACTCAAGAAACAGGAAACATCTTAACCTTGCACCTAAAGCAATTAGAGAAAGATGAACAAAATAACCCCAAAGATAGCAGAAGGAAAGAAATCATAAATATTAGATCAGACATAAGTGAAAAAGAAATGAAGGAAACAATAGCAAAGATCAATGAAACTAAAAGCTGGTTCTTGGAGAAGATAAACAAAATTAATACACCATTAGCCAGACTCATCCAAAAAAAAAAAAAAACGGAGAATACTCAAATCAATAGAATTAGAAATGAAAAAAGGAGAAGTAACAATAGACACTTCAGAAATCCAAACGATCATGAGAGATTACTACAAGCAACTCTATGCCAAAGAAATGGACAACCTGGAAGTAATGCACAAATTCTTACGAAAACACAGCCTTCCAAGACTGAACCAGGAAGAAATAGAAAATATGAACAGACCAATCACAAGCACTGAAATTGAAACTGTGATTAAAAATCTTCCAACAAACAAAAGCCCAGGACCAGCTGGCTTCACAGGCGAATTCTATCAAACATTTAGAGAAGAGATAACACCTATCCTTCTCAAACTCTTCCAAAATATTGCAGAGGGAGGAACACTCCCCAACTCATTCGACGAGGCCACCATCACCCTGATACCAAAACGAGACAAAGATGTCACAAAGAAAGAAAACTACAGGCCAATATCACTGAGGAACATAGATGCAAAAAATCCTCAACAAAATAGTAGCAAACAGAATCCAACAGCACATTAAAAGGATCATACACCATGATCCAGTGGGGTTTATTCCAGGAATGCAAGAATTCTTCAATATACACAAATCAATAAACGTGATACACCATATTAACAAATTGAAGGAGAAAAACCATATGATCATCTCAATAGATGCAGAGAAAGCTTTTGACAAAATTCAACACCCATTTATGATAAAAGCCCTGCAGAAAGTAGGCATAGAGGGAACTTTCCTCAACATAATAAAGGCCATATATGACAAACCCACAGCCAACATTGTCCTCAATGGTGAAAAACTGAATCCATTTCCACTAAGATCAGGAACAAGACAAGGTTGCCCACTCTCACCACTATTATTCAACATAGTTTTGGAAGTGTTAGCCACAGCAATCAGAGAAGAAAAAGAAATAAAAGGAATCCAAATTGCAAAAGAAGAAGTAAAGCTGTCACTGTTTGCAGATGACATGATACTATGCATAGAGAATCCTAAAGATGCTACCAGAAAACTCCTAGAGCTAATCAATCAATTTGGTAAAGTAGCTAGATACAAAATTAATGCACAGAAATCTCTTGCATTCCTATATACTAATGATGAAAAATCTGAAAGTGAAATTAAGAAAACACTCCCGTTTACCATTACAACAAAAAGAATAAAATATCTAGGAATAAACCTACCTAAGGAGACAAAAGACCTGTATGCAGAAAGTTATAAGACACTGATGAAATAAATTAAAGATGATACAAATAGATGGAGAGATATACCATGTTCTTGGATTGGAAGAATCAACATTGTGAAAATGTCTCTACTACCCAAAGCAATCTACAGATTCAGTGCAATCACTATCAAATTACCCCTGGCATTTTTCACAGAACTAGAACAAAGCATTTCACAATTTGTATGGAAACAGAAAAGACCCCGAATAGCCAAAGCAATCTTGAGAAAGAAAAATGGAGCTGGAGGAATCAAGCTCCCTGACTTCAGACTACACTACAAAGCTACAGTAAACAAGACAGTTTGGTACCGGCACAAAAACAGAAACATAGATCAAGGGAACAGGATAGAAAGCCCAGATATAAACCCACACACATATGGTCACCTTATATTTGATAAAGGAGGCAAGAATATACAGTGGAGAAAAGACAGCCTCTTCAATAAGTGGTGCTGGGAAAACTGGACAGGTACATGTAAAAGTATGAAATTAGAACACTCCCTAACAGCATACACAAAAATAAACTCAAATTGGATTAAAGACCTAAATGTAAGGCCAGACACTATCAAACTCTTAGAGGAAAACTTAGGCAGAACACTCTATGACATAAATCACAGCAAGATCCTTTTTACCCAGCTCCTAGAGAAATGGAAATAAAAACACAAATAAACAAATGGGACCTAAGGAAACTTAAAAGCCTTTGCACAGCAAAGGAAACTATAAACAAGTCCAAAAGACAACCCTCAGAATGGTAGATAATATTTGCAAATGAAGGAACTGACAAAGGATTAATCTCCAAGATTTACAAGCAGCTCATGCAGCTCAATAACAAAAAAACAAACAACCCAATCCCAAAATGGGCAGAAGACCTAAATAGATATTTCTCCAAAGAAGATATACAGATTGCCAACAGACACATGAAAGAATGCTCAACATCAGTAATCATTAGAGAATTGCAAATCAAAACTACAATGAGATATCATCTCACACTGGCCAGAATGGCCATCACCAAAAAATCTGCAAACAGTAAATGCTGGAGAGGTTGTGGAGAAAAGGGAACACTCTTGCACTGTTGGTGGGAATGTAAATTGATATAGCCACTATGGAGAACAGTATGGAGCTTCCTTAAAAAAACTGAAAATAGAACTACCATACGACCTAGCAACCCCACTACTGGGCATATACCCTGAGAAAACCATAATTCAAAAAGAGTCATGTACCGAAATGTTCATTGAAGCTCTATTTACAATAGCCAGGACATGGAAGTGACCTAAGTGTCCATCTTCGGATGAATGGATAAAGAAGATGTGGCACATATATACAGTGGAATATTCCTCAGCCATAAAAAGAAACGAAATGGAGGTATTTGTAGTGAGGTGGATGGAGTTAGAGTCTGTTATACATAGTGAAGTATGTCAGAAAGAGAAAAACAAATACTGTATGCTAACGCATATATATGGAATCTAAGGAACAACAACAACAAAAAAGGTCCTGAAGAACCTAGTGGCAAGATGGGAATAAAGATGCAGACCTACTAGAGAATGGACTTGAGGATACGGGGAGGGTGAAGGGTAAGCTGGGACAAAGTGAGAGAGTGGCATGGACATATATACACTACCAAATGTAAAATAGATAGCTAGTGGGAAGCAACTGCATAGCACAGGGAGATCAGCTCTGTGCTTTGTGACCACCTAGAGGTGTGGGATAGGGAGGGCGGGAGGGAGGGATATGCAAGAGGGAAGAGATATGGGAACATATGTATATGTATAACTGATTCACTTTGTTATAAACAGAAACTAACACACCATTGTAAAGCAATTATACTCCAATAAAGATATTAAAAAAAAGGTCTAATCTTTATCCTTCTCAAGCTACTCCAAAAAATTGAAAAGGACAGAATACTTCCAAATTCATTCTACAAGGCCACCATTACCCTGATACCAAAACCAAAGACATTACAATAAAATAAAATTAAATGCCACATATTTGATGAATATAGATGCAAAATCCTCAACAAAATATTAGCAATCTGAACCCAACAACATACAAAAAGTGTCATACAACATGATAAAGTTGGACTTATTCCAGAGATACAAGGCTGGTTCAATATTCTCAAATCAATCAATGTGATATACCACATTAATAAAAGGAAGGATTAAGAAAAAACAAAACAACCACGGGATCATCTCATAAATGCAGAAAAAGCATTTGAGAAAATTCAGCATCCATTCATGTTAAAAACTTTCATCAAAGTGGACGTAGAGGGAACATATCTCAACATAATAAAGGCCATTTATAACAAACCCAAAACTAACATCATACTCAATGGTGAAAAGATGAAAGTCTTTCCTATAAATTCAGGAACAAGACAAGGATTTCCACTCTCTTCACTACTATTTTCCTAGCCATAGCAATCAAAGAAAAGAAATAAAAGACATCCAAATTGGAAGGGAAGAAATAAAACTGTCATTATTTGCAGATGACTTGGTACTTTATATAGAAAATCCTAAAGTCTCTACCCAAAACTATTAGAACTGATAAGTGAATTCAGTAACATTGAGGATATAAGATTAATAATATACAGTAATCTGTTGCATTTCTATACACTAATAATAAAATATCAGAAAGAGAAAGTAAAATATCCCATTTAAAACCACATCAAAAAAATAAAATAAATAGGAATCAATTTATCCAAAGAAGTAAAAAACCTATACTCTGAAAGCTATTAAACTATGATGAAGGAAACTGAAGATGATACAATGAAATGGAACAATATCCTGTGCTCTTGGATTGGAAGAATTTCTATTATTAAAATGGCCATACTGGAGGACTTTCCAAGATGTCGGAGTGATAGGAGGACGTGGAGTTCATCTCTCCCCACAAACACATCAGGAATACATCTACAAATGGAACAATTCTCACAGAACCTCTGCTGAACACAGGCAGAGGACCTCAGACACCTAAAAGGAGAAGAGGGATACCCACGTAGCCAGATAGCACTAAAGAAAGAAGGGAAAAGTAAGAGGTGAGGAAGAAGGATGGTACCTGCATCCTTGGCTGAGCTGAGAATGAGGAGAGGTTTCCACATCTGTGGAGGCCCCCTCAGCAGCGGGGAGATCAGCTGGGACAGAGGGGGAGCTTCAGGGTCTCAGAGGAGAGCCCAGCAACCAGTCTGTGTCAGGCAGGACAGAGTGAGACTTACACAGATGGTCTGTGCCATGGCACTGTGCACCCCAGCCTGAGATGGGTGTCCGCCAGGGCGCATTGGGGCTGGGTGCTAGAACTTGGGGTTCAGGCAGTGAACCCAGGGAGGGGACTACTGTTGGCTGTGAGGAGACGGCCTGAGGGCACAGGAGGGAGGAGCTCCATATCCAGAAGTGCTCATGGAGGAAGCCCAGACCACACAGAGGTGAAGAACAATTGTTGGATGATGTGCAGGGGGGCAGGACCACCATTGCAGCCTCTCTCCTCATGCACCAGCCCCTGCCTCCATGGGCACTGGGGGGGGGCTCCCACCAGAGCCAGTTCTTGGTCCCCTGCCATCACCTCCTCTACCACCCCCCACCTTCCTCCTGGGTGACCTGCTTGCCCCAATCACAACCTTGGCTCCTTCTTGCCTGGCAGGCTCATGTACTCTGGCAACCTCTGGAGCAGACTCTGGTGAATCTGCAAATGGAAATCAAAAGAAAGCTGGAGTAGCTAAACTCATATCAGAGAAAAGAGACTTTAAAACAAAGACTGTAACAAGAGACAAGGAAGGACACTACATAATGTTCAAGGGATCAATCCAAGAATAAGATATAACAATTGTAAATATATATGCACCCAACATAAGCGCACCTCAATACATAAGACAAATGTTAACAGCAGTAAAAGGGGAAGTCGACACTAACGTATTAATAGTGGGGGTCGTTAATACCCCACTTGCACCAATTAACAGATCATCCAGACAGGAAATTAATAAGGAAACACAGCCTTACATGACACATTAGACTGGATAGAATTAATATTGATAGGACATTCCATCTGAAAGCAGCAGAATACACTTTCTTCTGAAATGTACATGGGACATTCTCCACGACAGATCACATCTTGGGTCACAAATCAAGTCTCAGTAAATTTTAAAAAATTGAAATCATATCAAGCATCTATTCTGACCACAATGCTGTGAGATTAGAAATCAATTACAGGAGAAAAAAAACACTGTAAAAAACACAAACACATGGAGGCTAAAGAATATGTTACTAAATAAGTAATGGATCAGTGAAGAAATCAAAGAGGAAATCAAAAAATACCTAGAAAAAAACAACCATGAAAACACGATGATCCAAAACCTGTAGGATACAGCAAAAGCAGTTCTAAGAAGGAAGTTTATAGCAGTACAATCTTATCTCAGAAAGCAAGAAAAATCTCTAATAAAAAACCTAACCTTACATCTAAAGCAATTAGAGAAAGAAGAATAAATAAAACCCAAAGTTAGTATAAGGAAAGAAATCATAAAGATCACAGCAGAAATAAATGAAACAGAGATGAAGAGAACAATATCAAACATCAATGAAACTACAAGCTGGTTCTTTGAGAAGATAAAACTGATAAACCTTTAGCGAGACTCATCAACAAAAAAAGGGAGAGGACTCAAATCAATAAAATTAGTAATGAAGAAAAAGTTACAACAGAGACCACAGAAATACAAAGGATCATAAGAGACTGCTGCAAGCAACTATACGCCAATAAAATGGACAACCTAGAAGAAATGGACAAATTCTTAAAAAGGTACAGCCTTCCAAGACTGAAGCAAGAAGAAATAGAAAATATGAACAGACCAATCACAAGTAATGAAGCTGAAACTGTGATTAAAAATCTTCCAACAAACAAAAGCCCAAGACCAGAAGGGTTCACGGGTGAATTCTATCAAACATTTAGAGAAGAGTTAACAAATATCCTATGAAACTATTCCAAAAAATTGCAGAGGAATGAATACTCCCAAGCTCATTCTATCAGGCCACAATCACCCTGAAAACAAAACCAGACAAAGATATCACACACAGAAAATTACAGGCCAATATCACTGATTAACAGAGACACAAAAATCCTCAACAAAATACTAGGAAATTGAATCCAACAGCACATTAAAAAGATCACACACCATGGTCAAGTGGGATTTATCCCAGGGATGCAAGGAATCTTCAATATACACAAATCAATCAATGTGATACACCATATTAACACACTGAAGAATAAAGACCATATGATCATCTCAATAGATGCAGAAAAAGCTTTTAACAAAATTCAACACCTATTTATGATAAAAAAAAAAAGCTCTCCAGAAAGTGGGAATATAGGGAACATACTTGAACATAATAAAGGCCATATATGACAAACGCTCAGCAAACATCATTCTCAATGGTGAAAAACTGAAAGCATTTCCTCTAAGGTCAGGAAGAAGACAAGGATGTCGACTCTCACCACTATAATTCAACATAGTTTTTGAAGTCATATCTATGGTGATCAAAGAAGAAAAAGAAATAAAAGGAATCCAAATGGGAAAAGAAGTAAAATTGTCACTGTTTGCAGGTGACATTATAGTATACATAGAAAATCGTAAAGATGCTACCAGAGAGCTACTAAAGCTTATCAACGAATTTGGTAAAGTTGCAGAATACAAAATTAATACACAGAAATCTCTTGCATTCCTATACAATAACAACGAAAGATCAGAAAGAGAAATTAAAGAAACAATCCCATTTACCACCACAGTAAAAAGAATAAAATACATAGGGACAAACCTAACTAAGGAGTCAGAAGAACTATATTATGAAAACGAAAAGATATTCATGAAAGAAATCAAAGATGAGACAAACAAATGGTGAGTTATACCATGTTCTTGGATTGGAAGAATCAATATTATGAAAATGACTATACTCCCTAAACCAATCTACAGATTCAGTGCAAACCCTATCAATTTACCAATGGCATTTTTTCACACAATTAGAACAAAAAGGTTTACAATTTGTATGGAAACACAAAGACCCCAAATACCCAAAGCAATCTTGAGAAAGAAAAGTGGAGCTGGAGGAATCAGGCTGCCTGACTTCAGACTATAATACAAAGCTACAGTAATCAAAACACTATTGTACTGGCACAGAAACAGAGATATAGATCAATGGAACAGGATAGAAAGCCAAGAGATAAACCTACACACCTATGGTCACCTAATTTATGACAAAGGAGACAAGAATATACAATAGAGAAAAGACAGTCTTTTTAAAAAGTGGTGCTGGGGAAACTGGACAGCTACATGTAAATGAATGAAATGAGAACACTCTCTAACACCATACAAAAAAATAATAAACTCAAAATGGATTAAAGACCTAAATGTAAGGTCCAATACTATAAAACTCTTAGAGGAAAACATAGGCAGGACACTCTTTGACATAAATCACAGCAAGATCTTTTTTGATCCACCTCCCAGAGTAATGAAAATAAAAACAAAAATTAACATATGGGACCTAACTAAACTTAAAAGCTTTGGCACAACAAAGGAAACCATAAACAAAACAAAAAAAGAACCCTCAGAATGGGAAAAAAAATATTTTCAAATGAAGCAACTGACAAGTGATTAACCTCCAAAATATACAAACAGCTCATGCAGCTCAATATCAAAAAAGCAAACAACACAATCACAAAATGGGTGGAAGATCTATATAGACATTTCTCCAAAGAAAACGTACAGATGGCCTAAAAGCACGTGAAAAGATTCTCAGAATCACTAATTATTAGAGAAATGTAAATCCAAACTACAATAAGTTATCACCTTACACCAGTCAGAATGGCTATCCTTAAAAAGCCTACAAACAATAAAGGCTGGAGAGGGTGTGGAGAAAAGGGTACCCTCCTACAGTGTTGGTACAGCCACTATGGAGAACAGTATGGAGGTTCCTTAAAAAATTAAAAATAGAGCTACAACATGATCCAGCTATCCCACTCCTGGGCTATATCTGGAGAAAACCATAATTCAAAAAGGTATATGCACCCCAATGTTCATTGCAGCACTATTTACAATAGCCAGGCCATGGAAGCAACCTAAATGTCCATCCACAGAGGAATGGATAAAGAAGATGTGGAACATATATTTAATGGAATATTACTCAACCATAAAAGAACGAAATAATGCCATTTGCAGCAACATGGATGGACCTAGAGATTTTCCTGCTGAGTGAAGTAAGTCAGACAGAGAAAGACAAATATCATATGATATCATTTATGTGTGGAATCTAAAAAAATGTTAGAAATGAACTTATTTACAAAACAGATATAAAAAACAAATATATAGAATATATAGTTTGTTTCACAGATATAGAAAACAAACTTACAGTTACCAAGGGGGAAAGGGGAGGGAAGGGATAAAGTGGGAGATTGGGATTGACTCATACACAATACTATATATAAAATATTGATAGATAACTAATACGAACCTACTGCATAGCACTGGGAGCTCTACTCAATACTCTGTCATGACCTATATGGGAAAAGAATCTAAACAAAGAGTGGATATATGTATATGCATAAGTGATTAACTTTGCTGTACAGCAGAAACTAACACAACATTGTAAATTAACTATACTCCAATGAAAATTAATTTTAAAAAAGGGCTGTAATACCCAAAGCAGTCTACAGATTTAGTGCAATCCCAATCAAAATACCCATGATATTTTTCACAGAACTAGAACAAATAATCCTAAAATTTATGTGGAATGACAGAAGACTTTGAATTGCCAATGGAATCTTGAGTAGAAAGACAATGTTGGAGGTATCACCCTCCTAGAGTTCAGAATATACTACAAAGCTACAGGTTTCAAAACAGCATGGTACTGGCACAAAAACGGACACACTGATCAATGAAACAGAATAGATAGTGCATATTTAAGCCCACACACCTATGGTGAATTAGTCTACCGCAAAGGAGGCAAGAATATACAATGGAGAAAAAGCAGTCTCTTCAATAAGTGGTGTTGGGAATACTGGATAGCTACAGGTAAAAAAATGAGTTTACAAGACTTCTTCATATCATATACTAAAATAAACTTCAAAATGGATTAAAAACCTAAATGTAAACCCTGAAAACATGAAAATCCTAAAAGAGAACATAGGTAAAACCCTCCTGACATAAATTGTAGCAATATTTTTTGGATCTGTACCCTAAAACAATGGAAATAAAAGCAAAAACAAATAAATGGGACTAATTAAAATTAAAAACTTTGCCCAGCAAAGGAAACCTTCGATGAAATGGAAAGACAACCACTGAGAGAAAATATTTACAAATTATATGATGAACAGGAAGTTAATGTCCAAAATATATAACCAGCTGGTACAACTCAACATTAAAAAAAAATAATAAAATATGGGCAGAGGACTTGAATAGACATTTTCTAAAGAAGACATATATAAGGCTAACTGGCACGTGAGAAGATGCTCAACATCACTAACTATTAGAGAAATGCAAATCAAAACAACAAGGTATCACCTCAAAACTATCAGAATTGTTATCATCAAAAAGTCTACAAATAACAAATGTTGGAGACCTTCAAGATGGTGGAGGAGTAAGATGTGGAGATCACCTTTCTCCCCACAAATACATCAGAAATACATCTACATGTGGAAAAACTCCTACAAAACACCTACTGAACACCGACAGAAGACCTCAGACTTCACAAAAGGCAAGAAACTCCCCACCTACCAGAGTAGGGCAAAAGAAAAAAACAGACAAAAGAATAGGGAAGGGACCTGCACCACTGGGAGGGAGGTGTGAAGGAGGAAAAGTTTCCACACACCAGGAAACCCTTTCACTGGCGGAGACAGGGAGTGGCGGGGGGGAAGCTTTGGAGCCACAGAGGAGAGTGCAGCAACAGGGGTGCAGAGGGCAAAGAGGAGAGATTCCTACACAGAGGATTGGTGCTGACGAGCACTTAACAGCCCGAGAGGCTTGTCTGCTCACCTGCTAGCCAGGACTGGTGGGAGCTGCGTCCAGAGGCTCCAGCTTATTCAGAGGACACATCCCAGGGAGAGGACTGGGGTTGGCTGCGTGAAAACAGCCTGAAGGGGGTTAGTGTGCCACAGCTACCTGGGAGGGAATCCAGAAAAAGTCTGGAACTGCCTAAGAGTCAAGAGACCATTGTTTTGGGGTGCGCAAGGAGAGGGGATTCAGAGCACCACCTAAATGAGCTCCAGAGACAGGCACGAGCCATGGCTATCAGTGTGGACACCAGATACGCCATGAAACGTTAAGGCAGCTGCTGCAGCCACCAAGAAGGCTGTGTGCAAGCACAGGTCACTTTCCACACCTCCCTTCCCAGGAGCCTGTGCAGCCTGCCACTGCCAGGGTCCCGTGATACAGGGACAAACTCCCCTGGAAAATACACGGCCCTCCTCAGGCTGTTGCCACGTCACGCTGGCCTCAGCCACCGCAGGCTTGCCCTGCATTCCGTACCCCTCCCTCTGCACAGCTTGAGGGAGCCAGAGCCCCCTAATCAGTTGCTATTTTAACCCCATCTTTTCTGAGCAAAGAACAGGCACCCTCAGGCGACCTACATGCAGAGGTGGGTCCAAATCCAAAGCTGAACCACAGGAGCTGTGTGAACAAATAAAAGAAAGGGAAATCTCCCCCAGCGGCCTCAGGAACAGTGGACTAAATCTCCACAATCAACTTGATGTACCCTGTATATACCTGAATAGACAACGAATCATCCCAAAATTGAGGTGGTGCACTTTGGGAGCAAAGATATATATATATTTTTTCCTTTCTTTCTTTTTGTGAGTGTGTATGTGTATGCTTCTTTGTGTGATTTTGTCAGTATAGCTTCACTTTTACCATTTATCATAGGCTCCACTCTGTCCGCTTTTTTTTTTTTTTTTAGTATAATTTTGTGCACTTGTTATCAATGGTAGATTTGTTTTTTAGTTTGGTTGCTCTCTTCTTGCTTTCTTTTTTTAATTACTTTTTAAATTTTTAAATTTTTAATAAATATTTTTTAATTTTTATCTTAATAACATTATTTTATTTTATTTTACTTCTTTACTTCCTTTTTTTCCTCCCTTTACTTCTGAGCCGTGTAGCCTACTGGGTCTTGGTGCTCCGACTGGGTGTCAGGCCTGTGCCTCTGAGGTGGGAGAGCCGAATTCAAGACATTGGTCCACCAGAGACATCCCAGCTCCAGTAATATCAAATGGGGATAGCTCTCCCAGAGATCTCCATCTCAGAGCTAAGACCCAGCTCCACTCAACGACAAGCAACCTACAGTGCTGGACACCCTATGCCAAACAAATAGCAAGACAGGAACACAACCCTACCCATTGGCAGAGAAGCTGCCTAAAATCATAATAAGGTCACAGACACCCCAAAACACACCACCGAATGCAGTACTGCCCACCAGAAAGACAAGATCCAGCCTCATCCACCAGAACACAGACACTAGTCCCCTCCAACAGGAAGCCTACTCAACCCACCGAACCAACCTTAGCCACTGGGGGCAGACACCAAAAACAAAGGGAACTACAAACCTGCAGCCTGTGAAAAGGAGACCAAAACACAGCAAGTTAAGGAAAATGAGAAGACAGAGAAACACACAGAAGATGAAGGAGCAAGGTAAAAACCCACCAGACCAAACAAATGAAGAGGAAATAGGCAGTCTATCTGAAAAATAATTCAGAGTAATGATAGTAAAGATGATCCAAAATCTTGGAACTAGAATGGAGAAAATACAAAAAAAACGTTTAACAAGGACCTAGAAGAATGAAAGAGAAAACAAACAATGATGAACAACACAAAAATGAAATTAAATATTCTCTGGAAGGAATCAATAGCAGAATAACTGAGGCAGAAGAATGGATAAGTGACCTGGAAGATAAAATAGTAGAAATAATTACTGCAGAGCAGAATAAAGAAAAAAGAATGAAAAGAATTGAGTACAGTCTCAAAGAACTCTGGGAAAATATTAAATGCACCAACATTTGAATTATAGGGGTCCCAGAAGAAGAAGAGGAAAAGAAAGGGACTGAGAAAATATTTGAAGAGATTATAGTTGAAAACTTCCCTAATATGGGAAAGGAAATAGTTAATCAAGTACAGGAGGCACAGAGAGTACCATACAGGATGAATCCAAGGAGAAACACAACAAGACACATATTAATCACAATAGCAAAAAGTAAATACAAAGAAAACATATTAAAAGTAACAAGGGAAAAACAACAAATAACATACAAGGGAATCCACACATAAGCTTAAGAGCTGATCTTTCAGCAGAAACACTGAAAGCCAGAAGGGAGTGGCAGGACATATTTATAGTGATGAAAGGGAAAAATCTACAACCAGGATTACTCTACCCAGCAAATATCTCATTCAGATTTGATGGAGAAATTAAAAGCTTTACAGACAAGCCAAAGCAAAGAGAATTCAGCACCAACAATCCAGCTTTACAACAAATGCTAAAGGAACTTCTCTAGGCAGGAAACACAAGAGAAGGAAAAGACCTACAATAACAAACCCAAAACAATTAACAAAATGGTAATAGGAACAAACATATCGATAATTACCTTAAATGTAAATGCTCCAACCAAAAGACATAGACTGGCTGAATGGATACAAAAACAAGACCCATATATATGCTGTCTACAAGAGACTCATTTCAGACCTAGGGACACATACAGATGGAAAGTGAGGGGATTGAAAAAGATACTCCATGCAAATGGAAATCAACAGAAAGCTGGAATAGCAATTCTCATATCAGACAAAATAGACATTAAAATAAAGACTATTACAATAGACAAAGAAGGACACTACATAATGATCAAGGGATCAATCCAAGAAGAAGATAAACAATTGTAAATATTTATGCACCCAACATAGGAACACCTCAATACATAAGGCAAATGCTAACAGCCATAAAAGGGGAAATTGAAAGTAACACAATCATAGTAGGGGACTTTAACACCCCACTTTCACCAAGGACAGATCATCCAAAATGAAAATAAATAAGGAAACACAAGCTTTAAATGATACATTAAACAAGTTGGACATAATTGATATTTATAGGACATTCTATCCAAAAACAACAGAATACACTTTCTTCTCAAGTCCTCATAGAACATTCTCCAGGATAGATCATATCTTGGGTCACAAATCAAGCCGTGGTAAATTTAAGAAAATTGAAATTGTATCAAATATCTTTTCCGACCACAAAGCTATGAGACTAGATATCAACTACAGGAAAAAATCTGTAAAAATTACAAACATATGGACACTAAATAATACACTACTTCATAATCAAGAGATCACTGAAGAAATCAAAGATGAAATTAAAAAATACCTAGAAACAAATGACAATGAAAACACGATGACCCAAAACCTATGGGAGGCAGAAAAAGCAGTGCTAAGAAGGAAGTTTATAGCAATACAATCCTACCTCAAGAAGCAAGAAACATCTCAAATAAAAAGCCTAACCTTACACCTAAAGCAATTAGAGAGAGAAGAATAAAAAAAAAAACCCAAAGTTAGCAGAAGAAAAAGAATCATAAAGATTAGATTAGAAATAAATGAAAAAAAATGAAGGAAACAATAGCAAAGATCAATAAAACTAAAAGCTGGTTCTATCAGAAGATAGACAAAATTGATAAACCATTAGCCAGACTCACGAAGAAAAAAAGGGAGAATTCTCAAATCAGTAGGATTAGAAATTAAAAAGGAGAAGTAACAATGGACACTGCAGAAGTACAAAGGATCATGAGAGATTACTATAAGCAACTCAATGCCAATAAAATGGACAACCTGGAAGGAATAGATAAATTGTTAGAAAAGCACAACCTTCCGAGACTGAACCAGGAAGAAATAGAAAACATAAACGGACCAATCACAAACACTGAAATTGAGACTGTGATTAACAATCTTCCAGCAAATAAAATTCCAGGACCACTTGGCTTCACAGGCAAATTCTATCAAACATTTAGAGAAGAGCTAACACCTATCCTTCTCGAACTCCTCCAAAATACAACAGAGGGAGGAACACTCCCAAACTCATTCTATGAGTCAACCACCACCCTGATACCAAAACCAGACAAAGATGTCACAGAAAAGGAAAACTACAGGCCAATATCACTGATGAATATAGATGCAAAAATCCTCAACAAAATACTAGGAAACAGAATCCAAGAGCATATTGGATCATACACAATGATCAAGTGGGTTTTATCCCAGGAATGCAAGGATTCTTCAATATATTCAAATCAATGAATGTGATAAGCCATATTAGCAAACTGAAGGAGAAAAACCATATGATCATCTCAATAGATGGAGAAAAAGATTTTGACAAATTTTAACACATGTTTATGATACAAAACCTCCAGAAAGTAGGCATAGAGGAAACTTACCTCAACATAATAAAGGCCATATATGACAAACCCACAGCCAACACTGTTCTCAATGGTGAAAAACTGAAAACATTTCCTCTAAGATAAGGAACAAGACAAGGTTGTTAAGGAAACACAAAAGATCCCAAATAGTCAAAGCAATCATGAGAAAGAAAAATGGAGCTAGAGGAATCAGGCTTCCTGACTTCAGAATATACTACGAATCAACAATAATCAACACTGTATGATACTGGCACAAAAATGGAAATATAGATCAATGGAACAGGATAGAAAGCCCAGAGATAAACCCATGCACATATGATCACCTTATTTTGACAAGGGAGTCAAGAATATACAATGGAGAAAAGACAGCCTCTTCAATAAGTGGTGCTGAGAACACTGGACAGCTACATGGAAAAGAATGAAATTAGAACACTCCCTAACACCATGCACAAAAATAAACTCAAAATGGATTAAAGACCTAATGTAAGGCCAGGCACTATAAAACTCCTAGAGGAAAACATTGGCAGAACACTGTATGACATAAATTAGAGCAAGATCCTTTTTGACCCTCCTCCTAGAGAAATGGAAATAAAAACAAAAATCAACAAATGGGACCTAAGGACACTTAAAAGCTTTTGCACAGCAAAGGAAACCATAAACAGGATGAAAAGACAACCTTCAGAATGGGAGAAAATATTTGCAAATGAAGCAACTGACAAAGGATTAATCTCCAAAATTTACAAGCAGCTCAATATCATAAAAAACAAACAACCTAATCCAAAAATGGGCAGAAGACCTCAATAGACATTTCTCCAAAGAAGATATACAGATTGCCAACAAACACATGAAAGGATACTCAACATCACTAATCATTAGAGAAATGCAAATCAAAACCACAATGAGGTATCACCTCACACCAGTCAGAATGGCCATCATCAAAAATCTACAAAAAATAAATGCTGGAGAAGGTGTGGAGAAAAGGGGACCGTCTTGCACTGTTGGTGGGAATGTAAATTGATACAGCCACTATGGAGAACAGCATGGAGGTTCTTTAAAAAACTGAAAATAGAACTACCCTATGACCCAGCAATCCCACTACTGGGCATATACCCTGAGAAAACCATAATTCAAACAGAGTCATGTACCACAATGTTCATTGCAGCTCTATTTACAATAGTCAGGGCATGGAAGCAATCTAAGTGTCCTTCGACAGATGAATGGATAAAGAAGATGTGGCACATATATACAATGGAATATTACTCAGCCATAAAAATAAACCAAAAATGAGTTTTTTGTAGTGAGGTGGATGGAGCTAGAGTCTGTCACACAGAGTTTAGTGAGAAAGAGAAAAACAAATACTGTATCCTAACACATATATATGGAATCTAAAAAAAAGAAAAAGTTTATGAAGAACCCAGGGGCAGGACAGGAATAAAGGCATAGTCATAGAGAATGGAGTTGAGGACATGAGGATGGGGAAGGATAAGCTGGGACGAAGTGAGAGAGTGGCATGGACTTATATATACTACCAAATGTAATGTAGATAGCTAGTGGGATGCAGCCTCATAGCACAGGGAGATCAGATCAGTGCTTTGTGACCACCTAGAGGGGTGGAATAAGGCAGGTGGGAGGGAGACACAAGAGGGAGGAGATATGGGGATACATGTATATGTATAGCTGATTCACTTTTCTATAAAGCAGAAACTAACACACCATTTTAAAACAATTATCCTCCAATAAAGATGTGAAACCAAACAAACAAACAAACAAAAAAACAAATGTTGGCAAGGATAAGGAGAAAAGGGAACCCTTGTGAACTGTTAGTGGGAAGTTAAATTGGTGCAGTCACTGTGTATAAAAATAAGGTGGTTCCTCAAAAAAGTAAAAATGGAACTGTCATGAGATCCAGCATTCCCACTCCTGTGTATATATCCAGAAACATTAAAACACTAATTTGGAAAGTGACATGCACCCCAATATTCAAAGCAGCAGTATTTCCAATAGCCACTATATGGAAGCAAATTAAGTTTCCATCAACAGATGAATGGATAAAGAAAATGTGGTATATATATATATATATATATATATATATATATATATATATATATATATATATGTAATGGAATATTACTCTGCCATAAAAAGAAAGAATTTATGTCATTTGTAGCAACGTGGATGGACCTAGAGAACATTATGCTTAGTGAAATGTCACACAGAGAAAGACAAATACTGTATGATATCACTTATATGTGAAATTGAAACGTTAAAACAAATGAATATGTATAATAAAACAGAAACAGACTTGCCAATATAGAAAACAAACTAGTGGTTTTTAGTGGGGAGAGGGGTGGAGGGGGAGGCAAGATAGGGGTATGAGATTAAGTGATACAAACTACTATATATAAAATAGATAAGCAACAAGGATATATTGTACATCACAAGGAAGTATAGCCGTTATCTTGTAATAACTTTTAATGGAGTATAATCTTTAAAAGTACTGAATCACTATGCTGTACACCTGAAACTAATACAATATTTCAAATCAACAGTACTTCAATAAAAAACAACAACTGGAAAAAAGTTCTATGACCTATTAGTTCTTTCCTATAAACTCATGTCAACCTAGTGAGAATCCTAAGAAAAAAATGAAATTGAATACAGCATGGTGATTACAGTTTTAAAAGAAAGAACATAAAATGTTATATTTTAATGGCTGCATTAGATTTTTGACCTATATAAATTTAACCAGTTCCCTTATGATATATTCTTCAGTTATTTCCTACTTTTTGTCGTTGTAACTAATGCTGCTATGAATATATTTGTACAACATCATTTCACACACATATATGTTTATTCAAAAGCTCTTCCCTGTGTGTCTACTGAGTGCCAGGCTGGGGACTGACTGAGACAAACCTGCTCCCTGCCATCAAGTAGCTCACAGTTCATCAGGGGAGACAGACATGTTACCGGACAGTGATAACCAGGAAACGAAAGGGATAGCATGAGGGAAGGTGGAATGTAGCAGGGGAGCGAAATTAACCACAGAATGAGAATAATGCTGAATATATGACTTCTTTTTTAACGTGAGGTCAGAGACAATCTCTCTGGGTCGCCCTTACTCCCCTGTCCCTGGTGCTTGGCACAGGGTTTTGCATAATAGGGGGCTCAGTGAGCATTTGGGAAAGGAGTAACTAGGCCTTCAGTTCCAGCACCAAGATTAGATGCTGGTCCCAACATCTCTCCTGACTTGTTGTGTGAATGTGGGCAAATCATGTCCATATCTGGACCTTTCTTCCCTCATCAGTTATATGAGAGTTTTGGTGGCTAAGATCATAGTTTGTGGATTCAAACATGGGTTTTCATCATGACTAACCACCACTGGCTGTGTGACCTTAAACAGGTTACTTAAACACACGCTTGTCTTGAATTCCTCATCTGTAAAATGATGCTGATAATAATAGTAGCACTTAACTTTTAGATTTATGGAGAGGATTTGATAGATAATAAATACTAAGTGCTTAGAACAGAGCCTGCTACATAGTAAAGGCTAAATTCATGTAAACTCTGTGCTTTTTTCAAAACATAAGCTTATTTTCATCTCAGGGTTATTGTACACATTACTCTACCTGGAATAGTCTTCCCCCATATTTTCCCTTTTCTTCATTTGGGTTTCTGCTCAAATATCACCCAGAGCGGCCTTCCTTAACCAGCCAAAATTCTGTCAATCTATTTTCCTTTTCCTGACATTATTTCTCTTAGTTTTCTTTATTACGTACTTTATAACATGTTTATACCATTCTTCAATAGAATCAAAGTGTCCCAAGGGAAGGGAGGTTTTCTTTTTACTTACTGCTATATCCTTGGTGTCTAGAAGAAAGCCTAGCACATAACAAACCTTCAAAATCAACTATGACTGATGAAAAAATAGCTAAGTGAGGCGGTTGCTATTGTAACCCCCATTTTACAGATGAGGTGAAGTCATTTTCCTAAAGACAAGCAACTAATGAATAGTGCAGTCAAAAATGAACCACAGTCATTTGACACAAGAGCCCATTCTCTTTTTTAAATTTTTTTAATTTTTTTTAACATCTTTATTGGATTATAATTGCTTTACAATGGTGTGTTACTTTCTGCTGTATAACAAAGTGAATCAGCTATACATATACATATACATATATCCCAATATCTCCACCCTCTTGTGTCTCCCTCCCACACTCCCTATCAGACCCCTCTAGGTGGGCACAAAGCACGAGCTGTTCTCCTTGTGCTATGTGTCTGCTTCCCACTAGCTATCTACTTTACATTTAGTAGTGTATATATGTCCATACCACTCTCTCACTTTGTCCCAGCTTGCCCTTTCCCCTCCCCGTGACCTCAAGTCCATACTCGACATCTGCATCTCTATTCCAGTCCTGTCCCTAGGTTCTTCAGAACCATTTTTTTCTTTAGATTCCATATATATGTGTTAGCATATGATATTTGTATTTCTCTTTCTGACTTACTTCACTCTGTATGACAGTCTCTAGGTCCATCCACCTCACTACAAACAACTCAGTTTCATTTTTTTTTAATGGCTGAGAAATATTCCATTGTATACATGTGCTACATCTTCTTTATCCATTCATCTGTCGATGGACAATGAGGTTGCTTCCATGTCCTGGCTATTGTAAATAGAGATGCAATGAACGTTGTGGCACATGACACTTTTTGAATTATGGTTTTCTCAGGGTATATGCTCAGTAGTGGAATTGCTGGGTTGTCTGGAAGTTCTATTTTCAGATTTTTAAGGAACCTCCATACTGTCCTCCATAGTGGCTGTATCAAATTATGTTCCCACCAACAGTACAAGAGGGTTCCCTTTCCTCCACACCCTCTCCAGCATTTATTGTTTGTAGATTTTTTGATGATGGCCATTCTGACTGGTGTGAGGTGACACCTCATTGAGGTTTTGATTTGCATTTCTCTAATGATTAGTGATGTTGAGCATCCTTTCATGTGTTTGTTGGCAATCTGTATATCTTCCTTGGAGAAAGGTCTATTTAGCCCTTCTGCCTATTTTAGATTGGGTTGTGTGTTTTTTTGGTATTTAGTCGCATGAGCTGCTTGTAAATTTTGGAGATCAATCCTTTGTTAGTTGCTCCATTTGCAACTATGTTCATGCATTCTGAGGGTTCTTTTCGTCTTGTTTATGGTTTCCTTTGCTGTGCAAAAGCTTCTAAGTTTCATTAGGTCCCAGTTGTTTATGTTGTTTTTATTTCCAATTCTCTAGGAGGAGAGTCAAAAAGGATCTTGCTGTGATTTATGTCATAGATCGTTCTGCCTATGTTTTCCTCTAGGAGTTTTATAGTGTCTTGCCTTACGTTTAGGTGCTTAATCTATTTTGAGTTTATTTTTGTGTACGGAGTTAGGGAGTGTTCTAATTTCATTCTTTTACATGTAGCTGTCCTGTTTTCCCAGCACCACTTATTGAAGAGGCTATCTTTTCTCCATTGTATATTCGTGTTTCCTTTATCAAAAATAAGGTGACCATATGTGCATGGGTTTATTTCTGGGTTTTCAATCTGGTTCTATTGATCTATATTTCTGTTTTTGTGCCACTACCATACTGTCTTGATTACTGTAACTTTGCAGTTTAGTCTGAAGTGAGGGAGCCTGATTCCTCCAGCTTCACTTTTCTTTCTCAAGATTGCTTTAGCTATTCGGGGTCTTTTGTGTTTCCACACAAATTGTGAAATTTTTTGTTTTAGTTCTGTGAAAGCTGCCATTGGTAGTTTGATAGTGATTGCACTGAATCTGTAGATTGCTTTGGGTAGTATTGTCATTTTCACAAAGTTGATTCTTCCAATCCAAGAACATGGTATATCTCTCCATCTGTTTGTATCCTCTTTAATTTCTTTCATCAGTGTCTTATAGTTTTCTGCATACAGGTCTTTTGTCTCCTTAGGTAGGTTTGCTCCTAGGTATTTTATTCTTTTTGTTGCAATGGTTAATGGGAGTGTTTCCTTAATTTCTCTTTCCGAAGTTTCATCATTAGTTTACAGGAATGCAAGAGATTACTGTGCATTAATTTTGCATCCTGCTACTTTACCAAATTCATTGATTAGCTCTACTAGTTTTCTGGTAGCATCTTTAGGATTCTCTGTATAGTATCATGTCATATGCAAACAGTGACAGTTTTACTTCTTCTTTTCCGATTTGGATTTTTTTAACTTCTTTTTCTTCTCTGATGGCTGTGGTACAACTTCCAAAACTATGTTGAATAAAAGTGGTGAGAGCAGGCAAACTTGTCCTATTCCCGATCTTAGTGGAAATGGTTTCAATTTTTCACCGTTGAGAACAATATTGGCTGTGGGTTTGTCATATACGGCTTTTATTATGCTGAGTTAAGTTCCCTCTATGCCTACTTTCTGCTGGGTTTTTATCATAAATGGGTGTTGAATTTTGTCAAATGCTTTTTCTGCATCTATTGAGATGACAATATGATTTTTCTCCTTCAATTAGTTAATACGTTTTTTCACCTTGATTGATTTGCATATATTGAAAAATCCTTGCATTCCTGGGATAAACCTTACTTGATTATGTGGTATGATATTTTTAATTTTGTTTGCTAGTATTGTGTTGAGAATTTTTGCACCTCTGTTCATAGGTGATATTGGCCTGTAGTTTTCTTTTTTTTGTGACATCTTTGTCTGGTTTTGGTATCAGGGTGATGGTGGCCTTGTGGAATGAATTTGGGAGTGTTCCTTCCTCTGCTATATATTGGAAGAGTTTCAGAAGGATAGGTGTTAGTTTTTTTATAAATGTTTGATAGAATTCACCTTTGAAGCCTTCTGATCCTGCTCTTTTATTTTTGTTGGAAAATTTTTAGTCACAGTTTCAATTTCTGTGCTTGTGATTTGTCTGTTTATATTTTCTATTTATTTCTGGTTAAGTCTCAGAAGGGTGTGCTGTTCTAAGAATTTGTCCATTTCTTCCAGGTCGCCCACTTTATTGGCATATAGTTGCTTGTAGTAATTTCTCATGATCCTTTGTATTTCTGCAGTGTCAGTTTTTCCTTCTCCTTTTTTTTTCTAATTGTATTGATTTGCATCTTCTCCATTTATTTCTTGATGAGTCTGGCTAATGGTTTATCAACTTTATTTTCTCAAAGAACCAGCTTTAAATTTTATTAATGTTTGCTATCATTTCCTTCATTTCTTTTTCATTTACTTCTGATCTGATCTTTATGATTTCCTATTTTCTTCTAACTTTGACCTTTTTTGGTTCTTCTTTCTCTAATTGTTTTCAGTGTAAGTCTAAGTTGTTTATTTGAGATGTTTCTCGTTTCTTGACGTAGGATTGTCTTGCTATAAACTTCCCTCTTAAAACAACTTTTGCTGCATTCCATAGGTTTTGGGTCATTGTATTTTCATTGTCATTTGTTTCTAGGTATTTTTTGATTCCCCTTTGCTTTCTTCAGGGATCTCTTGGTTATTTTGTAGAGTATTGTTTAGCATCCATATGTTTGCATATTTCATAGGTATTTTCCTGTAATTAATATCTAGTCTCATAGCGTTGTTGTCAGAAATGATACTTGATACGATTTCAGTTTTCTCAAATTTACCAAGGCTTGATTTGTGAGCCAAGATATGGTTTACCCTGGGGAATGTTCCATGAGCAGTTGAGGAGAAAGTGTATTCTGTTGTTTTTGGATGGAATGTCCTATAAATATCAATTAAGTCCAACCTGTTTAATGTATCATTTAAAGCTTGTGTTTCCTTATTTATTTTCATTTTGCATGATCTGTCCATTGGTGAAAGTGAGGTGTTAATGTCCTCTAGTATGACTGTGTTACTGTCGATTTCCCCTTTTATGGCTGTGAGTATTTGCCTTATGTATTGAGGTGTTCCTCTGTTGGGTGCATAAATATTTACAATGGTTACGTCTTCTTCTTGGTTTGATCCCTTGATAATTATGTAGTGTTCCTCTTTGTCTCTTGTAATAGTCTTTATTTTAATGTCTGTTTTTTCTGATATGAGAATTGCTACTCTAGCTTTCTTTTGATTTCCTTTTGCATGGAATATCTTTTTCCTTCCTCTCATTTTACATCTCTATGTGTCCCTAGGTCTGAAGTGAGTCTCTTGTAGACAGCATATATACAGGTCTTGTTTTTGTATCCATTCAGCCAGTCTATGTCTTTTGGTTGGAGCATTTAATCCATTTTCATTTAAGGTAGTTATCAATATGTATGTTCCTATTACCCTTTCCTTAATTGTTTTGGGTTTCTTATTGTAGGCCTTTTCCTTCTCTTGTGTTTCCTGCCTAGAGAAGTTCCTTTAGCATTTGTTGTAAAGGTGGTTTGGTGGTGCTGAACTCTCTCAGCTTTTACTTGTCTGTAAAGGTTTTAATATCTCCGTCAAATCTGAATGAGATCCTTGCTGGGTAGAGTAATCTTTGTTGTAGATTTTTTCCTTTCATCACTTTAAATATGTCCTGCCACTCCCTTCTGGCTTGTGGAGTTTCTGCTGAAAGATCAGCTGTTAACTTTATGGGGATTCCCTTGTATGTTATTTGTTCTTTTTCACTTGTTGCTTTTAATATGTTTTCTTTGTATTTAATTTTTGATAGTTTGATTAATATGTGTCTTGGCATGTTTCTCCTTGGATTTATCCTGTATGGGACTCTCTGCACTTCCTGGACTTGATTGACTATTTCCTTCCCCATATTAGGGAAATTTTAAACTATAATCTCTTTAAATATTTTCTCAGTCCCTTTTTTCCTCTTCTTCTTCGAGACCCCTATAATTCGAATGTTGGTGCATTTGGTGTTGTCCCAGAAGTCTCTGAGACTGTCCTCAATTCTTTTCATTCTTTTTCCTTTATCCTGCCCTGTGGTAGTTATTTCCAACCTTCTATCTTCCAGGTCACTTATCCATTCTTCTGCCTCATTTATTCTGTTGTTGTTTCCTTCTAGAGAATTTTAAATTTCATTTATTGTGTTGTTCATCCTTGTTTGCTTAAGAGCACGTACTTAAGCCAGAATTGTTTTCTTTTGCACAAGATATAAGTGTTTGATGCAAGATGCTCAAAAATTATATCTAAAAGTTGAAATTGGGGCTTCCCTGGTGGCACAGTGGTTGAGAGTTTGCCTGCCAATGCAGGGGACGTGGGTTCGAGCCCTGGTCTGGGAGGATCCCACATGCCGCGGAGCAACTAGGCCCGTGAGCCACAACTGCTGAGCCTGCGTGTCTGGAGCCTGTGCTCCATAACAGGAGAGGCCGCGATGGTGAGAGGCCCACGCACCATGATGAAGAGTGACCCCCACTTGCTGCGACTGGAGAGGGCCCTCACACTGAAATGAGGACCCAGCACAGCCATAAATAAATAAATAATTAAAAAATAAAAGTTGAAATTGCTCTACACACATAATTCACAGAATGACAGTCATTCTGTTCTGTTAGTGGATCAAATAAGTAAAATTTACAGTCATCAATGATGATCAAACTAAACAATCATCATGTATGAATTCCACACAATCACACATTTAAATAATAGAAAATTTAAAAATATTTTACCTGAACGTTCAAGGAAAATATGAAAAATACTCATAAAATATCAAAATTTTTAAAACATCTACTGTGTTATAACAAATAATAATCTTCAGCCATGAAATATTAATGGAACTTCAAAAAAAGACGATATGTGTATCTTTGCAATTTTGACTCATAGTCTCTCTTAGAAAACCTGTCTACTGAAATGAAAAGGCAACTTTTAAACAGCCTTACATATCACAAAATGAAGCTTTGGGTGACCAATTTTTAGGGTGCTAACCATGGACACAGACATAGAGACAAGAAAGCATAAGGTAATAAATAATGATACACGTATATGTTATTGCTTTAACACAAAATACGAAAAATAGATGTTTCATCTTAATGCCATATTACTCTGATTTTTTTCTGTTCAATTCCAAAAATGATTTTGTTTAAACAAAAAAACAATAGGACTAGTTAACACTAGAAAATTAGTAATTAATAGTAGGACAAATTATATAATATGTGTGAAAATATATGATACATTTGTAGTGCCTCTTTCTACTCTCTGATACAGCAATTTATTTTAACTCTTTTTTAAAAAGTTTAATATTTAAAAAAATTTGTTGCCTCTATTGTTCTTTATTCTTAACATGCATCTGTGTAAGATTTTATTCAAAAAAGGATGCAAATAAGGCAGGAATAATTATATGGATATTACCTAAATTTGGAAAAATCAAACAATAAAATGCTTCATTCTGTCTCACAATACAGTAAGATATTTTTATTCTTTCTGTTCCCCTTTTTATTAATTCTTCTCTCAACTGCCTGTGGCCTTCAGGACAGTTTTTTTTTTTTAGCATCTTTATTGGAGTATATTTGCTTTAAAATGGTGTATTAGTTGCTGCTTTATAACAAAGTGAATCAGTTATACATATACATATGTTCCCATATCTGTTCCCCCTTGCATCTCCTTCCCTCCCACCATCCCTATTACTCCCTTCTAGGTGGTCACAAAGCACTGAGCTTATCTCCCTGTGCAATGCGGATGCTTCCCAGTAGCTATCTATTTTACGTTTGGTAGTGTATATATGTCCATGCCACATTGTCCCAGCTTACCCTTCCCCCTCCCCATATCCTCAAGTCTATTCTCTAGTAGGTCTGTGTCTTTATTACCGTCTTGCCCCTAGATTCTTCAAGACTATTTTTTTTTCTTAGATTCCTTATATATGTGTTAGAATATGGTATTTGTTTTTCTCTTTCTGACTAACTTCACTCTCTATGACAGAATCTAGGTCTATCCATCTCACGACAAATAACTCAATTTCGTTTCTTTTTATGGCTGAGCAATATTCGGTTGTATATATGTGCCACATCTTCTTTATCCATTCATCTGTTGATGGACATTTAGGTTGCTTTGATGTCTTGGCTATTGTAAATAGAGCTGCAATGAACAATTTGGTACATGACTCTTTTTGTATTATGGTTTTCTCAGGGTATATGCCCAGTAGTGGGATTGCTGGGTCATATTCTAGTATTTGTAGATTCTTAAGGAACCTCTGTACTGTTCTCCATAGTGGCTGTATCAATTTACATTCCCACCAACAGTGCAAGAGGGTTCTCTTTGCTCCACACCCTCTCCAGCATTTATTGTTTCTAGATTTTTTGATGATGGCCATTCTGACTGGTGTGAGATGATATCTCATTGTAGTTTTGATTTGCGTTTCTCTGATGATTAATAATGTTGAGCATTCTTTCATGTGTTTGTTGGCAATCTGTATATCTTCTTTGGAGAAATGTCTATTTACATCTTCTGCCCATTTTTGGATTGGGTTGTTTGTTTTTTTGATATTGAGCTGCATGAGCTGCTTGTAAATTTTGGAGATTAATCCTTTGTCAGTTGCTTCATGTGCAAATATTATCTCCCATTCTGAGGGTTGTCTTTTGGATTTGTTTATGGTTTCCTTTGCAGTGCAATAGCATTTAAGTATCATTAGGTCCCATTTGTTTATTTGTGTTCTTATTTCCATTTCTCTGGGAGCTGGGTCAAAAAGAATCTTGCTGTGATGTATGTCATAGAGTGTTCTGCCTATGTTTTCCTCTAAGAGTTTGATAGTGTCTGCCCTTACACTTAGGTCTTTAATCCATTTTGAGTTTATTTTTGTGCATGGTGTCAGGGAGTGTTCTAATTTCATACTTTTACATGTAGCTGTCCAATTTTCCCAGCACCACTTATTGAAGAGGCTGTCTTTTCTCCACTGTATATGCTTGCCTCCTTTATCAAAGATAAGGTGACCATATGTGTGTGGGTTTATCTCTGGGCTTTCTATCCTGTTCCATTGATCTATATTTCCGTTTTTGTGCCAGTACCAAACTGTCTTGATTACTGAAGCTTTGTAATATAGTCTGAAGTCAGGGAGCCTGATTCCCCCAGCTCCATTTTTCGTTCTCAAGATTGCTTTGGCTATTCGGGGTCTTTTGTGTTTCCATACAAATTGTGAAAGTTTTTGTTCTAGTTCTGTGAAAAATGCCAGTGGTAGTTTGATAGGGATTGCATTGAATCTGTAGATTGCTTTGGGTAGTAGAGTCATTTTCACAATGTTCATTCTTCCAATCCAGGAACATGGTATATCTCTCCATCTATTTGTATCATCTTTAATTTCTTGCATCAGTGTCTTATAATTTTCTGCATACAGGTCTTTTGTCTCCTTAGGTAGGTTTATTCCTAGATATTTTATTCTTTTTGTTGCAATGGTAAATGGGAGTGTTTTCTTAATTTCACTTTCAGATTTTTCGTCATTAGTGTATAGAAATGCAACGGAGAAGCAAGAAAAACTACAATCCTGCAGCCTGTGGACCAAAAACCACAGTTACAGAAAGATAGAGAAGATGAAAAGGCAGAGGGCTATGTACCAGATGAAGGAACAAGAAAAAACCCCAGAAAAACAACTAAATGAAGTGGAGATAGGCAACCTTCCAGAAAAAGAATTCAGAATAATGATAGTGAAGATGATCCAGGACCTCGGAATAAGAATAGAGGCAAAGATTGAGAAGATGCAAGAAATGATTAACAAAGACCTAGAAGAATTAAAGAACAAACAAACAGAGATGACCAATACAATAACTGAAATGAAAACTACACTAGAAGGAATCAATAGCAGAATAACTGAGGCAGAAGAACGGATAAGTGACCTGGAAGACAGAATGGTGGAATTCACTGCTGCGGAACAGACTAAAGAAAAAAGAATGAAAAGAAATGAAGACAGCCTAAGAGACCTCTGGGACAACATTAAACGCAACAACATTCGCATTATAGGGGTCCCAGAAGGAGAAGAGAGAGAGAAAGGACCAGAGAAAATATTTGAAGAGATTATAGTCGAAAACTTCCCTAACATGGGAAAGGAAATAGCCACCCAAGTCCAGGAAGCGCAGAGAGTCCCATACAGAATAAACCCAAGGAGAAACACGCCGAGACACATAGTAATCAAAGTGACAAAAATTAAAGACAAAGAAAAATTATTGAAAGCAGCAAGGGAAAAATGACAAGTAACATACAAGGGAACTCCCATAAGGTTAACAGCTGATTTCTCAGCAGAAACTCTGCAAGCCAGAAGGGAGTGGCATGATATACTTCAAGTGATGAAAGGGAAGAACCTACAACCAAGATTACTCTACCCGGCAAGGATCTCATTTAGATTTGATGGAGACATCAAAAGCTTTACAGACAAGCAAAAGCTAAGAGAATTCAGCACCACCAAACCAGCTCTACAACAAATGCTAAAGGAACTTCTCTAAGTGGGAAACACAAGAGAAGAAAAGGACCTACAAAAACAAACCCAAAACAATTAAGAAAATGGTCATAGGAACATACATATCGATAATTACCTTAAACGTGAATGGATTAAATGCCCCAACCAAAAGACATAGACGGGCTGAATGGATACAAAAACAAGACCCATATATATGCTGTCTACAAGAGACCCACTTCAGACCTAGGGACACATACAGACTGAAAGTGAGGGGATGGAAAAAGATATTCCAGGCAAATGGAAATCAAAAGAAAGCTGGAGTAGCTATACTCATATCAGATAAAATAGACTTTAAAATAAAGAATGTTACAAGAGACAAGGAAGGACACTACATAATGATCAAGGGATCAATCCAAGAAGAAGATATAACAATTATAAATATATATGCACCCAACATAGGAGCATCTCAATACATAAGGCAACTGCTAACAGCTATAAAAGAGGAAATCGACAGTAACACAATAATAGTGGGGGACTTTAACACCTCACTTACACCAATGGAGAGATCATCCAAAATGAAAATAAATAAGGAAACAGAAGCTTTAAATGGCACAATAGACCAGATAGATTTAATTGATATATATAGGACATTCCATCCAAAATCAGCAGATTACACGTTCTTCTCAAGTGCGCACGGAACATTCTCCAGGATAGATCACATCTTGTGTCACAAATCAAGCCTCGGTAAATTTAAGAAAATTGAAATCATATCAAGCATCTTTTCTGACCACAACGCTATGAGATTAGAAATGAATTACAGGGAAAAAAACGTAAAAAAGACAAACACATGGAGGCTAAACAATACGTTACTAAATAACCAAGAGATCACTGAAGAAATCAAAGAGGAAATAAAAAAATACCTAGAGACAAATGACAATGAAAACACGACAACCCAAAACCTATGGGATGCAGCAAAAGCGGTTCTAAGAGGGAAGTTTATAGCTATACAAGCCTACCACAAGAAACAAGAAAAATCTCAAGTAAACAATCTAACCTTACACCTAAAGAAACTAGAGAAAGAAGAACAAACAAAACCCAAAGTTAGCAGAAGGAAAGAAATCATAAAGATCAGAGCAGAAATAAATGACATAGAAACAAAGAAAACAATAGCAAAGATCAATAAAACTAAAAGTTGGTTCTTTGAGAAGATAAACAAAATTGATAAGCCATTAGCCAGACTCATCAAGAAAAAGAGGGAGAGGACTCAACTCAATAAAATCAGAAATGAAAAAGGAGAAGTTACAACAGACACCACAGAAATACAAAGCATCTTAAGAGACTACTACAAGCAACTTTATGCCAATAAAATGGACAACCTGGAAGAAATGGACAAATTCTTAGAAAGGTATAACCTTCCAAGACTGAATCAGGAAGAAACAGAAAATATGAACAGAACAATCACAAGTAATGAAATTGAATCTGTGATTAAAAATCTTCCAACAAACAAAAGTCCAGGACCAGATGGCTTCACAGGTGAATTCTATCAAACATTTAGAGAAGAGCTAACACCCATCCTTCTCAAACTCTTCCAAAAAATTGCAGAGGAAGGAACACTCCCAAACTCATTCTATGAGGCCACCATCACCCTGACACCAAAACCAGACAAAGACACTACAAAAAAAGAAAATTACAGACCAATATCACTGATGAATATAGATGCAAAAATCCTCAACAAAATACTAGCAAACAGAATCCAACAACACATTAAAAGGATCATACACCACGATCAAGTGGGATTTATCCCAGGGATGCAAGGATTCTTCAATATGCGCAAATCAATCAATGTGATACACCATATTAACAAATTGAAGAATAAAAACCATATGATCATCTCAATAGATGCAGAAAAAGCTTTTGACAAAATTCAACACCCATTTCTCATAAAAACTCTCCAGAAAGTGGGCATAGAGGGAACCTACCTCAACATAATAAAGGCCATATATGACAAACCCACAGCAAACATCATTCTCAATGGTGAAAAACTGAAAGCATTTCCTCTAAGATCGGGAACGAGAAAAGGATGTCCACTCTCACCACTATTATTCAACATAGTTCTGGAAGTCCTAGCCACAGCAATCAGAGAAGAAAAAGAAATAAAAGGAATACAAATTGGAAAAGAAGAAGTAAAACTGTCACTGTTTGAAGATGACATGATACTATACATAGAGAATCCTAAAACTGCCACCAGAAAACTGCTAGAGCTAATTAATGAATATGGTAAAGTTGCAGGATACAAAATTAATGCACAGAAATCTCTTGCATTCCTATACACTAATGATGAAAAATCTGAAAGAGAAATTATGGAAACACTCCCATTTACCATTGCAACAAAAAGAATAAAATACCTAGGAAAAAACCTACCTAGGGAGACAAAAGACCTGTATGCAGAAAACCATAAGACACTGATGAAAGAAATTAAAGATGATACCAACAGATGGAGAGATATACCATGTTCTTCGATTGGAAGAATCAACATTGTGAAAATGAGTATACTACCCAAAGCAATCTATAGATTCAATGTAATCCCTATCAAATTACCAATGGCATTTTTTACGGAGCTAGAACAAATCATCTTAAAATTTGAATGGAGACACAAAAGACCCCGAATAGCCAAAGCAGTCTTGAGGGAAAAAAATGGAGCTGGAGGAATCAGACTCCCTGACTTCAGACTATACTACAACGCTACAGTAATCAAGACAATATGGTACTGGCACAAAAACAGAAACATAGATCAATGGAACAAGATAGAAAGCCCAGAGATTAACCCACGCACCTATGGTCAACTAATCTATGACAAAGGAGGCAAAGATATACAATGGAGAAAAGACAGTCTCTTCAATAAGTGGTGCGGGGAAAACTGGACAGCTACATGTAAAAGAATGAAATTAGAATACTCCCTAACACCATACACAAAAATAAACTCAAAATGGATTAGAGACCTAAATATAAGACTGGACACTATAAAACTCTTAGAGGAAAACATAGGAAGAACACTCTTTGACATCAATCACAGCAAGATCTTTTTTGATCCACCTCCTAGAGTAATGGAAATAAAAAAAAAAAAAGAAATGCAACAGATTTCTGTGCATTAATTTTGTATCCTGCTACTTTACCAAATTCATTGATTAGCTCTAGGAGTTTTCTGGTAGCATCTTTAGGATTCTCTATGTATAGTATCATGTCATCTGCAAATAGTGACAGCGTTACTTCTTCTTTTCCGATTTGGATTCCTTTTATTTCTTTGTCTTCTCTGATTGCTGTGGCTAACACTTCCAAAACTATGTTGAATAATAGTGGTGAGAGTGGGCAACCTTGTCTTGTTCCTGATCTTAGTGGAAATGGTTTCAGGTTTTCACCATTGCGGACAATGTTGGCTGTGGGTTTGTCATATATGGCCTTTATTATGTTGAGGAAAGTTCCCTCTATGCCTACTTTCTGCAGGGCTTTTATCATAAATGGGTGTTGAATTTTGTCAAAAGCTTTCTCTGCATCTATTGAGATTATCATATGGTTTTTCTCCTTCAATTTGTTAATATGGTGTGTCACGTTGCTTGATTTGCGTATATTGAAGAATCCTTGCATTCCTGGGATAAACCCCACTTGATCATGGTGTATGATCCTTTTAATGTGCTGTTGGATTCTGTTTGCTAGTATTTTGTTGAGGATTTTTGCATCTATGTTCATCAGTGATATTGGCCCGTAGTTTTCTTTCTTTGTGACATCTTTGTCTGGTTTTGGTATCAGGTTGATGATGGCCTCGTCGAATGAGTTGGGGAGTGTTCCTCCCTCTGCAATATTTTGGAAGAGTTTGAGAAGGATAGGTGTTAGCTCTTCTCTAAATGTTTGATAGAATTCGCCTGTGAAGCCATCTGGTCCTGGGCTTTTGTTTGTTGGAAGATTTTTAATCACAGTTTCAATTTCAGTGCTTGTGATTGGTCTGTTCATATTTTCTGTTTCTTCCTGGTTCAGTCTCGGTAGGTTGTGCATTTCTAAGAATCTGTCCCTTTCTTCCAGGTTGTCCATTTTATTGGCATAGAGTTGCTTGTAGTAATCTCTCATGATTCTTTGTATGTCTGCAGTGTCAGTGGTTACTTCTCCTTTTTCATTTCTAATTCTATTGATTTGAGTCTTCTCCCTTTTTCTCTTGATGAGTCTGGCTAATGGTTTATCAACTTTGTTTATCTTCTCGAAGATCCAGCTTTTAGTTTCATTGATTTTTGCTATTGTTTCCTTCATTTCTTTTTCATTTATTTCTGACCTGATCTTTATAATTTCTTTCCTTCTGCTGGCTTTGGGGATTTTTTGTTCTTCTTTCTCTAATTGCTTTAGGTGCAAGGTTAGGTTGTTTATTCGAGATGTTTCCTGTTTCTTGAGGTAGGCTTTTATTGCTATAAACTTCCCTCTTAGCACTGCTTTTGCTGCGTCCCATAGGTTTTGGGTCGTCGTATCTCCATTTTCATTTGTTTCTAGGTATTATTTGATTTCCCCTTTGATTTCTTCAGTGATCACTTCCTTATTAAGTAATGTATTGTGTAGCCTCCATGTGTTTGTATTTTTTACAGATCTTTTCCTGTAATTGATATCTAGTCTCATAGCGTTGTGGTCGGAAAAGATACTTGATACGATTTCAATTTTCTTAAATTTACCAAGGCTTGATTTGTGACCCAAGATATGATCTATCCTGGAGAATGTTCCATAAGCACTTGAGAAAAATGTGTATTCTGTTTTTGGGTGGAATGTCCTATAAATATCAATTAAGTCCATTTTGTTTAATGTATCATTTAAAGCTTGTGTTTCCTTATTTATTTTCATTTTGGATGATCTGTCCATTGGTGAAAGTGGGGTGTTAAAGTCCCCTACTATGATTGTGTTGCTGTCGATTTCCCCTTTTATTGCTGTTAGTATTTGCCTTATGTATTGAGGTGCTCCTATGTTGGGTGCATAAATATTTACAATTGTTATACCTTCCTCTTCGATTGATCCCTTGATCATTATATAGTGTCCTTCTTTGTCTCTTGTAATAGTCTTTATTTTAAAGTCTATTTTGTCTGATATGAGAATTGCTACTCCAGCTTTCTTTTGATTTCCATTTGCATGGAATATCTTTTTCCATCCCCTCACTTTCAGTCTGTATGTGTCTCTAGGTCTGAAGTGGGTCTCTTGTAGACAGCATATATATGGGTCCTGTTTTTGTATCCCTTCAGCCAGCCTGTGTCTTTTGGTGGGAGCATTTAATCCATTTACATTCAAGGTAATTATCGATATGTATATTCCTATTCCCATTTTCTTAAATGTTTTGGGTTTGTTATTGTAGGTGTTTTCCTTCTCTTGTGTTTCTTGCCTAGAGAAGTTCCTTTAGTATTTGTTGTAAAGCTGGTTTGGTGGTGCTGAACTCTCTCAGCTTTTGCTTGTCTGTAAAGGTTTTAATTTCTCCATTGAATCTGAATGAGATCCTTGCTGGGTAGAGTAATCTTGGTTGTAGGTTTTTCTTCTTCATCACTTTAAGTATATCCTGCCACTCCCTTCTAGCTTGCAGAGTTTCTGCTGATAGATCAGATGTTAACCTTATGGGGATTCCCTTATGTGTTATTTGTTGTTTTTCCCTTGCTGCCTTTAATATGTTTTCCTTATATTTAATTTTTGATAGTTTGGTTAATATGTGTCTTGGCGTGTTTCTCCTTGGGTTTGTCCTGTATGGGACTCTCTGTGCTTCCAGGACTTGATTAACTATTTCCTTTCCCATATTAGGGAAGTTTTCAACTATAATCTCTTCAAATATTTCCTCAGTCCCTTTCTTTTTCTCTTCTTCTTCTGGGACCCCTATAATTCGAATGTTGGTGCGTTTAATGTTGTCCCAGAGGTCCCTGAGACTGTCCTCAGTTCTTTTCATTCTTTTTTCTTTGTTCTGCTCTGTAGTAGTTATTTCCAACATTTTATCTTCCAGGTCACTTATCCTTTCTTCTGCCTCAGTTATTCTACTATTGATCCCATCTAGAATATTTTTAATTTCATTTATTGTGTTTTTCATCATTGCTTGGTTCCTCTTTAGTTCTTTTACTTCCTTGTTAAATGTTTCTTTCATTTTGTCTATTCTATTTCCAAGATTTTGGATCATCCTTACTATCATTATTCTGAATTCTTTTTCAGGTAGACTACCTATTTCCTCTTCATTTGTTAAGTCTGGTGTGTTTTGACCCTGCTCCTTCATCTGCTGTGTGTTTTTCTGTCGTCTCATTTTGCTTATCTTACTGTGTTTGGGGTCTCCTTTTCACACGCTGCAGGTTCGTAGTTCCCATTGTTCTTGGTATCTGTCCCCAGTGGCTAAGGTTGGTTCAGTGGGTTGTGTAGGCTTCCTGGTGGAGGGAACTTGTGCCTGAGTTCTGGTGGATGAGGCTGGATCTTGTCTTTCTGGTGGGCACGTCCACATCTGGTGGTGTATTTTGGGGTGTCTGTGGCCTTATTATGATTTTAGGCAGCCTCCCTGCTAATGGATGGGGTTGTGTTCCTGTCTAGCTAGTTGTTTGGCATAGGGTGTCGAGCACTGTAGCTTGCTGGTTGTTGAGTGAAGCTGGGTCTTGATGTTGAGATGGAGATCTTTGGGAGATTTTTGCCGTTTGGTATTACGTGGAGCTGGGAGGTCTCTTGTGGACCAGTGTTCTGAAGTTGGCTCTCCCACCTCAGAGGCACGGCCCTGATTCCTGGCTGGAGCACCAAGAACCTTTCGTCCACACGGCTCAGAGTAAAAGGGAGAAAACATAGAAAGAAAGAAAGAAAGAGGCTATAATATAGTGAAGTAAAATAAAGCTATTGTAAAGCAAAGCTATACAGACAAAATCTCACCCAGAAGCATATACATATCCACTCACAAAAAAAAGGAAAAGGGGAAAAATTAATATATCCTGCTCCCAAAGTCCACCTCTTGAATTTGGGATGATTCGTTGTCTATTCAGGTATTCAACAGATGCAGGCACATTAAGGTGTTTGTGGAGTTTTAATCCGCTGCTTCTGAGGCTGCTGGGAGAGATTTCCCCTTCTCTTCCCTGTTCTCACAGCTCCTGGGGTTCAGCTTTGGATTTGGACCCGCCTCTGCGTGTAGGTCGCCTGAGGGCCTCTGTTCCCCACCGAGACAGGACGGGGTTAAAGGAGCAGCTGCTTCGGAGGCTCTGGGTCACCCAGGCTGCGGGGAGGTAGGGGTAGGGGTACAGAGGAGGCGGGGCGAGCCTTCGGCGGCCGAGGCCGGCGTAACGTTGCACCAGCTTGAGGCGCGCAGTGCGTTCTCCCGGGGATGTTGTCCCCGGATCCCGGGACCCTGGCAGTGGCGGGCTGCACAGGCTCTCGGGAGGGGCGGTGTGGAGAGTGACCTGTGCTCGCACACAGGCTTTTTGGAGGCGGCAGCAGCAGCCCCAGCGTCTCACGCCCGTCGCTGGGGTCCGCACTGATCGCCACGGCTCGCGCCCTTCTCTGGAGTTCGTTTAGGCAAAGCTCTGAATCCCCTCTCCTTGCGTGCCATGAAACAAAGAGGCAAGAAAAAGTCTCTTGCCTCTTCGGCAGCTGCAGACTTTTTCCCGGACTCCCTCCCAGCCAGCTGTGGTGCGCTAACGCCTTCAGGCTGTGTTCACGCCGCCAGCCCCAGTCCTCTCCCTGCGATCTTACTGAAGCCGAGCCCCAGCTCCCAGCCCCGCCCACCCCAGCGGGTGAGCAGACAAGCCTCTTGGGCTGCTGAGTGCTACTCGGCGCCGAGCCTCTGTGCGGGAATCTCTCCGTTTTTCCCTCTGTGCCCCTGTTGCTGTGGGGTCCACGCTGATAGCTGCGGCTCGCGCCAGTCTCTGAAGTTTGTTTAGGCAGCGCTCTGAATCCCCTCTCCTTGCGCACCAGGAAACACAGAGGGAAGAAAAAGTCTCTTGCCTCTTCGGCAGCTCCTGACTTTTTCCCCGGACTCCCTCCCGGCTAGCTGTGTTGTGCTAACCCCTTCAGGCTGTGTTCACGCTGCCAACCCCAGTCCTCTCCCTGCAATCCAACCAAAGCCCAAGCCGCAGCTCCCAGCCCCGCCCGCACCAGCGGGGGAGCAGACAAGCCTCTCGCGCTGGTGAGTGCTGGTCGGCACTGATCCTCCGTCCGGGAACCTCTCCGCTTTGCCCTCCGCACCTCTGTGGCTGCGCTCTCCTCCGTGGCTCCAAAGCTTCCCCCCTCTGCCACCCGCAGTCTCTGTCCGCGAAGGCGCTTCTTAGTGCATGGGAACCTTTCTTCCTTCACAGCTCCCTCCCACTGGTGCAGGTGCCGTCCCTATTCTTTAGTCTCTGTTATTTCTTTTTTCTTTTGCCCTACCCAAGTACGGGGGAAGTTTCTTGCGTTTTTGGAGGTCAGACGTTTTCTGCCAGCATTCAATGGGTGTTCTGTAGGAGCAGTTCCACGTGTAGATGTATTTCTACTGTATCTGTGGGAAGGAAGGTGATCTCCACGTCTTACTCTTCCACCATCTTCTCTCCTCCAGCCTCCTTCATTTCTTTTTCATTTATTTCTGATCTGATCTTTATGATTTCTTTCCTTCTGCTAGCTTTGGGGTTTTTTTTTGCTCTTCTTTCTCTATTTGCTTTAGGTGCAAGGTTAGGTTCTTTATTCGAGATGTTTCCTGTTTCTTGATGTAGGCTTGTATTGCTATAAACTTCCCTCTGCATCCCATAAGTTTTGGGTCGTCGTGTCTCCATTGTCATTTGTTTCTAGGTATTTTTTGATTTCCCCTTTGATTTCTTCAGTGATCACTTCCTTTTTAAGTAGTGTATTGTGTAGCCTCCATGTGTTAGTATTTTTTACAGATCTTTTCCTGTAATTGATATCTAGTCTCATAGCGTTGTGGTCGGAAAAGATACTTGATACGATTTCAATTTTGTTAAATTTACCAAGGCTTGATTTGTGACCCAAGATATGATCTATCCTGGAGAATGTTCCATAAGCACTTGAGAAAAATGTGTATTCTGTTGTTTTTGGGTGGAATGTCCTATAAATATCAATTAAGTCCATCTTGTTTAATGTATCATTTAAAGCTTGTGTTTCCTTATTTATTTTCATTTTGAATGATCTGTCCGTTGGTGAAAGTGGGTTGTTAAAGTCCCCTACTATGATTGTGTTACTGTTGATTTCCCCTTTTATTGCTGTTATTATTTGCCTTATGTATTGAGGTGCTCCTATGTTGGGTGCATAAATATTTACAACTGTTATACCTTCCTCTTGGATCGATCCCTTGATCATTATATAGTGTCCTTCTTTGTCTCTCGTAATAGTCTTTATTGTAAAGCCTACTTTGTCTGATATGAAAATTGCTACTCCAGCTTTCTTTTGATTTCCTTTTGCATGGAATATCATTTTCCATCCCCTCACTTTCAGTCTGTAAGTGTCTCTAGGTCTGAAGTGGGTCTCTTGTAGACAGCATATATATGGGTCTTGATTTGTATCCATTCAGCCAGTCTGTGTCTTTTGGTGGGAGCATTTAATCCATTTACATTTAAGGTAATTATCGATATGTATGTTCCTATTCCCATTTTCTTAAATGTTTTGGGTTTGTTATTGTAAGCGTTTTCCTTCTCTTGTGTTTCTTGCCTAGAGAAGTTCCTTTAGCATTTGTTGTAAAGCTGGTTTGGTGGTGCTGAACTCTCTCAGCTTTTGCTTGTCTGTAAAGATTTTAATTTCTCCATCAAATCTGAATGAGATCCTTGCTGGGTAGAGTAACCTTGGTTGTAGGTTTTTCTCCTTCATGACTTTAAGTATATCCTGCCACTCCCTTGTGGCTTGTAGAGTTTCTGCTGAAAGATCAGCTGTTAACCTTAAGGGGATTCCCTTGTGTGTTATTTGTTGTTTTTCCCTTGCTGCTTTTAATATGTTTTCTTTATATTTAATTTTTGATAGTTTGATTAATATGTGTCTTGGCGTGTTTCTCCTTCGATTTATCCTGTATGGGACTCTCTGTGCTTCCAGGACTTGATTAACTATTTCCTTTCCCATATTAGGGAAGTTTTCAACTATAATCTCTTCAAATATTTTCTCAGTCCCTTTCTTTTTCTCTTCTTCTTCTGGGACCCCTATAATTCGAATGTTGGTGCGTTTAATGTTGTCCCAGAGGTCTCTGAGACTGTCCTCAGTTCTTTTCATTCTTTTTTCTTTATTCTGTTCCTCAGCAGTGAATTCCACCATTCTGTCTTCCAGGTCACTTATCCGTTCTTCTGCCTCAGTTATTCTGCTATTGATCCCGTCTAGAGCATTTTTAATTTCATTTATTGTGTTTTTCATCGTTGCTTGGTTCCTCTTTAGTTCTATGTCCTTGTTAAATGTTTCTTGCATTTTGTTTATTCTATTTCCAAGATTTTGGATCATCTTTACTGTCATTATTCTGAATTCTTTTTCAGGTAGACTCCCTATTTCCTCTTCATTTGTTAGGTGTGGTGTGTTTTGACCTTGCTCCTTCATCTGCTGTGTGTTTTTCTGTCTTGTCATTTTGCTTATCTTACTGTGTTTGGGGTCTCCTTTTCACAGGCTGCAGGTTCATAGTTCCCATTTTTTTTGGTTTCTGTCCCCAGTAGCTAAGGTTGGTTCAGTGTGTTGTGTAGGCTTCCGCTTCAGGACATTCTTTTTCCCCCCTTTTATGTAGTGGTTAAACAGCAGATGATCACACTTAAAATTTAATTTCACTTGCAACTCTCCTCTTATCAATCCCCCATAAACTGATTCTTGGTGTCTGTCCAATGTGATAACAGTGATTTCCTTTCAACAAAAGAATTTAAGCATGTGTTTTACTTTGTTGTAACAGCAGATTTTTGATTTGTAGAAATAGTTTCTATGTCTCCAATAATGTACATCCACTTTCTGTCTATAAACTTGTTTTGTCTGCCAATTATCTCCTTTGAATCTATAAATCCATTCTATACACTGTCCATACCTAAAATATCTGGAAATTCCAAACACTCTAAAATGCTTTGGATGTCTTCTTATGTAAAAATCACTCTTTCTCAGGAAAGGTGTTTTTAAAGCTCAGAGGAAATCTGAACTTGAAAAATTGAAGTTGGATGCCATATAAGTTATATTTTTACCAATAATAAAGGCGTCAAGAAAGTTCTGCTAAACTTAGCTGCCTTTTGCTGATGACTTCCTTTCTCTTGCTTTCTTAAGCAGCAATGAGTCATTTTTTAAGCTGTGAGTTTTTTGTTGCTACCTATACATAATATCGAACAAATCAGGTGCAGTCATTTGGTACTTCCCTAGGCTCATTATGACCTCTTCAGTGATCTTGAAACTTTTTTGGAGAAGCAGCATATAAATTTCTGTTTTACTGGAATCCTTTCTCCATTCTCATCCTCAATACATTTCCAAGTACAAGAAGGACATTCTTGTTGTTCCACACTTTGAAAATATTAATTTATATTCTGGCCTACATTTTAGCATCTTTTCTATGCTCAGCACCAATGATAGCCATTTTATAGACCTGTGCCTCATTAATATCTCATTAGGTACTTCAGCATTATTTGAAGTAATTAAAAAGTGACCACAAACTTTCATTATGCAATCTTCAGAATGGCAGCTGAGCAAATCACGCTCTTTTTTTTTTTTTTTAAATCAGTGTTGTGGACAAATCGTGCAGGACATTTAGCACTTAAAATCTTTTCATTTCCTTTGGTAAAAAGTTGTAGACTGAATGGGATTTGCCGAGTTTTGCATTTACCCTATCTTTGCAATATGCAGATAGATGAACAAAGTGTAGTTTGATTTTGGACAAGATATCAACAACCATTTCTTTTATGTGTCTGTGGTTTCATTAAAATCTTCATGGGGGAGGGGATATATAGGGGTAGGGAACTAAGAGGTACAAATTATTAGGAATAAAATAAGCTACAAGGATATATTATACAACACAGGGAATATAGGCAATATTTTATAATAACTATAAATGGAGTATAACCTTTACAATTTGTGAATCACTATATTGTACAGTATAACATATAATATTGTATATCAACTACAATAAAATTTTTTAAAGTCTTGGTAGGATTCAAGAGGACTGTTTGAAACTCCATTGTTCAAATCAAAGTTGCTGTGAATTGATGTATTTCTTGATATACCATAAAAAGTACAGTTGTTGGTAAGATCTGACAGAATCAGCTCTACACCATAAGGAATCACACATCTGTGACCAAACTTTCACTTTTTTTCATCTACTTTTTCATCACAGTTTCTGAATCTGGATATGTAACTTTACTCAGTTTTGTAAAGACATTAAGGTAAGGAAATAATAATGTCTATTGGTTCACTGTGATATGCCCAAGCGAATCTAGTGGCCTCTGTTTTCAAGTGGACATTGGTTGCTTTTTATTGTTTTCACATTCCCTTGTCCAACATACCTGTCATAAAATTATTTTCTACATTTTGTGTAGTATGTTCAGTTTTTGTCATTTACCTCTCTAATCCAGCTTCCATCTGTAATTAAAATAATATGATAGGCCTCCCTTGGGGTCATGCAGGCATTGATATTGTAAATATTGTCATTTTCATTATTTGATTCTTAAACAACATGATCCCAATATTCAAAACGTTGAAAGTTAAACTAGCACTGTCTCAATTCAAATAACAGTTGATGAACACTCAAAGTACAGACACACTGTTAATACTCATGATTACAATATGGTTAACTTGCACAATTCCTTTATGAAAGGATATTTTGGTTATTTTCTACTATTTGTTGTGACAATCAATGATGCAAAGAATATACTTGTACAACATCATTTCCACATCTATGTGTCTACCACTGGAACAAATACCTGGAAGTTTATTCAAAAGCTGTTCCCTGGGTGTCTACTGAGTGCCAGGCTGGGACCTCATGCTCAGGATTACAACATGCTTAAGTTTCACATTCAAGTCGCATCACACAGTTGACGCAACAATGCATGACCCATTATGGTGAACCCCAAATCATGGTTGTCAACATCAACAGTCAGGGGATAAAACAGCCACAGCAACTAGGGAAGGATGTAATTCATTTGCCACTAAAAGCACTGTTGCTTTCAGCCACTATTTGGGGAGGCCGCCATAAGAGCTCTACACTTTCCCCCCAACCTTCTGCATCCATCTATGAAACCCAGGACTTTTCATGTCCCAGGGAGAGGTTTTCTGGGACAGAGGGATTTTGGCGCTGAAATCGGGATAGTCCTGGGCTAGACAATGGTCACTCTTCAACTGTCTCAACCAAAGAACTTTGTAAAATTTTACTTAAAATGTGAAATTTGGAAAGAACACCATCTGAATTAATTTACCAAACTTTACTGTCTGTGCTTGAGAGGATGGAGTTAATGAGAAAATGCTCTGATGAACATGTATTACAATTTGAAAAGGTGTTACCAGTGTAATGCCAGGGAGAAAGCCTGGAATTTTAGCCCACCTGTCAGATAATTTCCCAAATGTTTTACTTTGGTGATAAGTCATCAGGTTCAATTATCTCTGGCTGGTGCACAAAAAGGTGTAAGGTAAATATTCCCAGTATTTCCCAATACACTTTATGTTTACCACCTTACTTCAAATAGCCAGCAGAGTAAATTAACATTCTGAAAAACTAAACATTGAAATGCTGAAAATAGGAAGAATACTTGGACCTCTACAGCCTCCCTGTGGTGACAGAGCTGCAAAAGAGTTTAGAAATCATATCAAGCAATGTCTTCTATACACTTTAATAGAAATTGGTTGTTAAGCTATGACTTCTATCATGTGTCAAATAGTTTTATCATAAATAGTTTATTCGGGGACAAAAGGAATATACTTATGATTTTCACTTATACAATGATGTATGTATTGATTTAAATGACCATACCATTTGTAAATTATTTTGAATATCATCTTTGCATGCATGTGGTCTCAGGTTTCTTTCCCTCGCAGGCCCTCCTTTAGAGGTGGAAGAGGTTCTGAAAATAAGGATGGCTTCTCTTTCAGCTCTCAGTTTCTTCCCTGATTCTTCATTAGGGTTTATCCAATTGCAGCTCTATTTTTAACCATCTCGAGTGCCCCCAGAAACAGGGGTTGACCCACTGTGTATGAGCTGGATGGTAAAAAGGGCAAGAGACTCCAGTGGTAGGTAGTGACCCTAGACCATCTTTTTTTCCTCCCCTCCTGCCAGCCCCCACCTCACACTTTGCCAGCAATTAAGAGACTTGAGGCTCCTTCCTTCCATCTGCCACCAGAGTCAATCAGACCTATGGAGATCAAATGCTGTGGATTTTTAAGGTCAGGTATGATTACATCTAATTGTATCGCTTTGGAAACTGCAATTTGTTTAATGTGTGGGCAAATGTGATTCAATTTTCATATCTCTATGAGGACTGATATGCCTACATTCACAAAACAAAGTCAAGTCAAGTAAAAAAAAAATCAGGTCATACTATATACTATAAAGATCCTATTTATAGTACGATCTTAGTCATCTAAAATATGCACATGCACAGAATATAAGAGGGGAGGAAATATATTGCAATACAAACAGTGGGGATTTATGGTGACAACATTCAACTTTCTTTCCTCTTTCTTTGTTTCCACAAACTGTTGTCATGTGCCTATGCTATATTTTCACGATGGAAAGATTGCCACCCCGTGTCTCAGGGTAATGGATCCCCAGGGACAGGGGATCCCCTAGGCAGAAGTTCCTAAAGAGTGCAAGATTCCTTTGCTATATTGCCGTTGCTCTGCAGATGGTGCTGATTTTGGTTAGGAAGTGTACCCTTGGTTATGACCCCTAGAAACCTCTCTGCACCTTTGTTATGTTCTCTACCAAGCTTACATACTACATACAAGAGAGTAAATAAGTCCTGTCGCCTGGTTTCTTTCAGGTAAGAAAATTTCAAGCACACCACCCTCAACATCCTTACCAAAGGCACATATTACTGTGTACCTAATTTGTTCATATGTCCTTCAACAAGAACAAAAAAAGTGATTTTTTAAAAAAATAAAATATTGTCTAAGAAATCAGGAAGACATCCTCTTTATTCAAAGTTCTTTCTCTAGGTAAATAAACCTTGTTTCAAATTGCAGAGCCATTTCCAGCACTGCTTGTTGAAGATTGGCTTATATCTGCCAGAATCTACAATTGACATGACGTCCATGAATATGTGACTGATATTTCACAGACATTTTTCATATTTCACTTGCTATTGTTCTCATGAATGTGACTTTTTTTTTCTGTTCCTCATCTCTTGCCCCCACATTATTAACCCCGGTAATCCAAGCATTTCATTTTGTATTTTTAACTTTTTATTGTGGAAAAGTTCAAAAACATAAAAGCAGAAAGAATAGTACAATGCACCCCATGTACCCATTAAGTTCAGAGTCATCAATTTCAACAAGCATTAACTTTCTTCAATTCTTGTTTCACCTATCCCCCATCATACTTAAACTTTTCTTTCTGGAGTGCCGTGAAACAAAGCATAGACATCCACTCATTTCATCCAGAAATTCACTTTAATAGGTAAGGACCAGTTTTAACATAACCACGGCACAGTATCATACCCAAGAAAATGATCAAGATTGACTTAACATCATCTACTACCCGATAGCTTTTCCATTCCCCCAGTTGTCTCATAAATGTATTTATACAGTTTGTTTGAGCCAGTTAGGATCCGAAAAGTTCCACACATTACATGTGGTTGATATGTCACTTAGCATCTTTTAATATACTACATTTCCCCTCATTCTTTCCATGCCATTTATTTGCTGAAGAAAATATAATCTGCTCACTTCTTGCCAGGACTGGAAAAACAGAGGGGCCCTGGTTTAGAAGCCTGGCTAGGACACAATGGCAGTCACGGTTTTTCTGGTCCTCAGGCCAGAGGGTTGGGTCTGGAAAGATGCTGGGTCATTCCTTCCTTCTTTTTTCTATTTAAAAAATTTGCTTTCGTGTGTTTCATGTGTACAACTTTTAAAATGAAAAATAGAAACGTAAATAGAAACAAAGACCCTTAATCAGATCATGCGCCTTGGTTTTTATTGTCATTGTGGAATGGCTACATATTCCAAATTCCATTCATAGGAATTAGGGCTCATCTCTCCACGTCACTTTTTTTTTTAATATTACTTTTTATTTATTTATTTATTTATGTATGTATTTATTTATTTATTTAGTTTTATTTTATTGGCTGTGTTGGATCTTCATTTCTGTGCGAGGGCTTTCTCTAGTTGCGGCAAGTGGGGGCCACTCTTCATCACGGTGCGTGGGCCTCTCACCATCGTGGCCTCTCTTGTTGTGGAGCACAGGCTCCAGACGCGCAGGCTCAGTAATTGTGGCTCACGGGCCTAGTTGCTCCGCGGCATGTGGGATCTTCCCAAACCAGGGGTCGAACCCGTGTCCCCTGCATTGGCAGGCAGATTCTCAACCACTGTGCCATCAGGGAAGCCCTCCCCACGTCACTTTTTGACCCACCTACAACACTCCAGTCCAGGGAACTGTCTCAAACAGTTACATTTCCTCCTTAGCTTTAGTGTGAACTGTGGTGAATCTTGGCAGGATTCCTTGGAAAGGTTGCTCTCCTCTACCCAAGAGGAAAGATTCTGAAACACGTCCCCTCATATTCCCAGGAAACAAAGGCCCCTTGGACCCACTCCATTCAGATCTTACTAGGTTCTCCAGGGAAGATCAGTAGAAATTGAAGAGTCGTGTGTCAACTACCACCTTCACCTCTGGGGCTCCCTGCCATCTCCTCTTGTTTTCTATTCAAGAAAGGAGCAGTCCCACCTTGACATTTCTCATCTAACTAGGATCACTAGTGGTGACAGAGGTCGAGGGTAGTCTTCGTGATGGTCTCACCATCTGTTGCTTTCAGTATTGGGTACTTTCCAGAAGCAAAGTTGTATATGGGGATACTATTTGAAATAATAAACGTAAGTATTTGTCATTATTTTTGCAATAAATATTTTACCTTCCGACAGTCACAATGGCCCTGGGATGGGGAAAAGTGTGTATGTCCCCTTGAGAAGAAGGATGGCATGATATGAGTGTTAGGTCACTGACTCTTGAATAGAAGAAATAAAAGAAAGTGTTTCCTTCTCAGAAGTGTGGGAAGGGGAGAGAGAGAGAGAGAGAGAAAGAGGAGAAAATCAGTTAGATGTGTGTGTCCTGATATCATCTTCGAAAAATCCTGTAAGTAGTGGTATTAGATGGATGGGAAAGCTGGGTATAGAGGCGGCATGTGCAACAACACTGGGGCCATTATGACAGTTGGCAGATGAAAGATTTTTTGCAGCTTGTGAAGACATTTCACTCAGAGTGGATAGGGAGAGAACAGACCTATGTCTGCGCTCCTGAACCTTCCTCAGTTCCCATTTGCTTTAGAAGAGATCAAGAATATCTCACCAGCCTCATGGAAGTGTGCAGAAGGCAGTTGCATGTTTGTTGCTGAGCACACCAGAGTCCCTCTAATGGGGATGAAGGGATGTTGGAGCACATTGGTCTACAAAGTGTGGTGTGCACACACACATGAAGTGGGTAAGAAGAGCTATTGAGGTGTCAAAAGGAAACATTAGAAATTCTAAGCATATAAAAATGAAAAAAAAATTTTTTTAATTTAAAAAAATCACATCTTTTCCCATTTCTAATTTTATTGCATGTTTTATGATTATTATTGCATACTAATACAGTGTCAACAGTATGTAATTTGTAAATTAATGTACATATATTGGAGGTATGTGTTCAAAATCTTTTATTACCGGTGCATGTATTAGATTCTCAGGCTACTGTAACAAATGACCACAAACTGGGTGGTGAGAACATCAGGAATGTATTTTCTCACATTTCTGGAGGCTAGACATCTGAAGCAAGGTATTGGCAAAGCCAAGCTCCCTCTGAGGCCTCCAGGGCAGGATCCCTCCTTGCCTCTTTCTAGCCTCTGGTGGTTGTGGCAATCCTTGGTGTTCCTTGGCTTGTAGACGTTTCACTCCAATCTCTGCCTTCCTCTTCCCATGGCGTGTTCCTCCATGTGAGTCTGTGTCTCCATGTGTTCTCTATTTTTTATGAAGACAACAGTCATACTGGATTTAGGGTCCACCCTAATCCAGTATGGCCTCGCCTTAACTAATTACATCTGCAAAGACCTTATTTCCAAATAGAGTCACATTCTGAGGTTCCGGGTAGACATAAATCTTTGGGGGCACACTATTCATCCGAGTGCAGTGTGAAATGAAAAATGATCAGAGACCATTGTTGTAGTAAATATTACACTGGGCACCCTCATTGGAGTCAGCTTTGAGTTGCAACCAAATCTCAGGGGGACCCATAAGTCTAGCAAGAGAACAGTCCAATAAGGAAACAGTATTCACACTGCATAGGCACATAAGCAGAACCCAAAAACAGCACTCAGACTGTGGGCACCTCTGTACTGCCACCATGATATAGCTTAAGTGGCATCCTTTCCACCAATCCCCAGACATAATTATATAGAGGAGAAGGAGAAATAAGTAGAACTTAGTCTTGACTCAATAAGTGCCTGAAATGAAGCAGCCAAATTGGAAGAGCCTGAAGAATCTTTAATCATGAAATGTAAGTGGTCATCCCCTGTCCGCCATTAGTACCCATTGGAGTGTGTACTGGAAAAGCAGGATTAGCTGTGGAAAACAAAGAAGGCATTTTGTCTTTGCACAACAGAGCCTACTGTATTAAATTTTGAGATTCTGTTAACAGATAGTCTGTGAAAATGGGCCTCCCTCTCAATTTATGGTGTTTATATCCCTCTAGTGGTTTCAAACTTCACCTAAAAACTGGCATCTCCCATATGATATGCATGTTGAACCAGCTCGCAGATAATGGAGGGCAGTGCTATTTAATATTTAAGAGCAAAGTACATAGCTTGGACTTGGAGACACTTGGTTTCAAATCCTTGTTCTGCCATTTAATAGGGACCTTGCATGTCCCTGCACAAGCTACCTAACCTCTCTGAATCCCAGTTATCTCATCTGGAAAATGGGGGATTATAAACCCTATCACATAGGGTTGTTGTGAGGGTGAAATTATATAATACAAATATAAATACATGCCCAGAACATAATAGGTTCTCACTTAATGTAAGCTATGGCTATGGATTACATTCCTTTCTCATTCAGGAATCTGCCCCAGGATCAGGGGGTGAATCCTGTACCACCTTCAGGGCATCCCAGCAACTTTCCTGGCTGTGCTACTGCACAATTTACCCTTAGCGTAATGTTTTGTCACACGTGCCCCCTAAGCTTTGGTGGTCTTCATATTTTAAAATAATACCGTATCCTTCATTTAAAGATGAGTGAGGCAGTATTCTGTTATCGGCTGATTTCCTTGTGGCAGCACCTCACTAACTTGAAAGTCTGTATCATCACTGTCACTGACACCTTTTTCACTAGATGCTCAAAAAGATCCATTCACCCACACATCTAATATTTTTGACTGTTTAATATGCACGAGGTACCGTTCTAGGAAGCAGGGATACAGCAGTGAGCTAAGCAAACAAACAAACAAAACCTTGATCCTATAGAGCTAGCATCCCAGTAAAATAATGATGAGAGGATTGACCCATGGATGGACCCTCCGGCCATAGACTCTGCTGTGTTTTCCAGAGAAATCAGACAGGACAGACAAGCTTTTTCCCCCACCTTAGTGGGACTGTGACCAGCTTCATAGTACACTTTCTTATCTATTCTTATATTTAGCAATGATAAGAATCATAATATCTGCTTAGCCCCCCTTGCACTTTACAGAGCAGTTGCACGCACTGAACCTCATTTACTGTACCTCATCTTGTTGAGTAGGTATTACTTTGGTTACATCCACTTTACAGTTGATGCAGTTGATGATGTTGAGACTCAGAGAAGTGAAAGGCTTTGTCCACTGTCACGCAGCCCAGTGAAAGTGAGGAAGCCAGTCCTTCTGATTCCAAATCCCATTCTTGTAAGTAGTACAAACAGCCCCAACCCATACGGATTGAGAAAGTGGATGATCATAAACCGGAGTGTGCAGGGCAAAGTGTGTGTGTGTGTTTTCACCAAAAGAGAATGTTTATCAAGGGATAAAAGACAATGGCCTTAGTGCAATTAGTGATGTTTCTGCAGCCCTGTGGGCTTCTAGCCACAGCCAAGCAAGTAGTACCAAACCCGACGGCCTGCTGGTTGACTCGCATGTCCTCCCTTCCCAAGCACCACAGTGTCTGACCCACCTGAGGCTTACTCTCACTGTACAGAGACCTCAGTGGCAGCAAGGTGCCCACTCTTGATCACGTGGGACTGGAAAAGATAGCCATTTCCTACCCATATACTTATTAAGAGATGAGCACCCTCTATAGTCTCCCGGAGCTGGGGTGAGACTAGGGGTAGATATGGAGAAGGAGCTCAGCTGGCACAGCCAGTCCAGGCTTGACTTCTCTGCCTTAGGAGAGAGACACGACATGCCAGAAGCTGGGTTTGCTCCCACCATTGGGGTCCAAAAGCCGCAAACATGACTTCTGGCTAGTGATTCCTCCTTCCAATAAAGCAGTACACAGTGGGGTGCAGTGAAAGGGGATAGCTACCTGGGGTGGTAAAAATGATGCATCCCACTACTTCCCCCATGGCTTTCCCATCTCCACTTTGGTGCCAACTGCACTTATGGAACTGTGTTCAGCCTACATGTGGAAACACGGATGCTGGTATGGATAGACTGGGCTACGTTGAGGAGAACTCTAGCATAGAGGTCTAACTGGGTCCCTGCTGTAGGTACAGCTTCTTCCACTCTCCTGGCATGTCCAGTTCCGACAATTTTCTTAAAACTGATAATTCAGAGGCATTTTATTTTTCAAAATCTACTTCCTGGTTTTATTCTCATACAATCTCTTCACTGATCCACACACTTCTTGCCAGAACTAGAGAGCCACACGGGTCCTGATTAGAAGCGTGGCTGAAGAATATTGGGCTGATGGTTTTCCTGGTGCTTGGGACTTAGGGTCTAGCCTAGATGGCCTCACTCCCAGTTGCTGGAGTTCTGAACCCTACCCTATGGGAGTCTTCTGAGAGAGGGCAGAGGGCTTTGGAGGCATCAGCTACACGGTGAGGGGAAGGAGGAACCATTTCTCCTCCGCAGGCAGTATGAGCTAGATGACCAGGGCCCTGTGTTGAGGCCCTCTGCTGCTGACGATCTTCAGAAGTTTTCACTCGATGTGTTTCTTAGTTATAGGTCCCAAGCCTCATATCAAAGGTCAGCATGCCATGGACTGAGGTTTTCTTGGGGACTCAGTCTGATTTTACGGAGCTGGAGGGAGGAAGGGGCTGCTGGGAGACCCCTTGGGGGTTCTGAGGAAATCTTCACTGTGTTGGCGGCTCCGGGTCACAGGGTAGGATTCCCCGGCCTTCCCTCGTCACACTTCTTTTTCCTTCCAGATAACTGTCTGCTACTTTGCACGATGATCTCCCATTCCCTGTCCTGACATGTAAGTTGCTTGTACTCCTTCAGCACTCCCTGCACACGTGCACTCTGTCTTCTTTCAGGGGGCGGGATTCTTGAGACTAGTGTTTGGAGAGAACAGCAGATATACCTGTTTTCTTTTCACAGCTACATTCCTAGAGGGTCATGCCAGAGGGGAGGGAGGCCTCACAGCAGGGAGAGGAAGGAAGCAGCAAACAGTGAACAGAAGGAGCAGAGAAACAAGCTGCCATGCCTCTGGCCTTTGGAGCTATCCAGGCTGGATACCAGGAACCGGGTTCTTCTGTGACCCAGGGCTCCAGAGAGGCTGTAAGTGCCACCTCCTCACAGTAACGGCTGCTCAGGACCTGGAACCGTGTTGGCCACCCACAACTTTCCCACCTTAACATTTTTGTGGATGATGATGATGATGATGATGATGTGTGGGTGCGTGTGTGTGTGTGTGAAAGAGAAAGAGAGAGAGAGAGAGAGAAAGCCTGTCAGATCACTAGCTTCACATCTATGTACTCTAGGCCTGGGGAGACTGAAGAACCAGAGGCTCAGAAATGCATCGTTAACCTTCCTTCTTTCTCAAAATTTGGGTAGTTTTGGTAGACATAACTTGCTTCTCCTTCTCGTGTGTGTGTGTTTGTGTGTATGCGTGCGCCCACATGTGTGTGTGTGTTTGTCTTAGTGAGTATACCTTTTTTGTAATGTGTGTTATTTGCTAGGTATCTGTGCATGTGTGCATTTCTGGGTGCCGCATCCCCCCCAAAGATTTTCTCTCTCTTTTTGTGGATATATATATGCGGGGTGGTGGTGGGGGGGACGTGTGGTTACAAGGTGCCTACGTATTTTTAGATATACTCGCGGGTGTCGAAGTGCGTGTGGTGTGTTTCTGGGCTGTACATATGGTGAGTGGGCCAAGTGTACCAGTGTGTACACCTGGGTGTGTGTTTGCCTGCCTGGGGATGTAAGCCTGTAAGCACACTCTCAGAAGTGACGATTGGGCTGACGTCCCATCTGGGAGAGTCTGGACATGTGTGAGGTGGCTGGCTGTGGGTATGAGGGGATGCATGTACACTTTTGGGGAGCAGTTGATGTCCTTATCTATGACTTGAGAGGCAAGGAGGAGTTGTCACCTGCTGGGGAGAAGAGACACTTACTTGATCACTATTGGGGCCCAGAACATGCCTGTCAGAACTTGGTCAAGGAGCAGAGAATGAGAGCTGGGGCTGCTGAAACAGGAAGAGATAGCAGAGAGGTCAGGAGGGCCAGATGAGCATGTAAAAATAGGAGTAGTCAGACAGGCTTCCAGTACTGGGAGCACAGAGCAACCGTGTCAGGAGCAGACTTGAGGGTACTAGAACAGCCCATGGTACGCCAGCTTCTGTAGAGCTGCCTTGGGGACTGGGGTGAGAGGGGCAGCCCAGTTGAAAGACCAGACATGGGCCGTGGGCAACAGGAAGATATGCTGAAGCCAAGGTGCAGAGGAATATGGTGGGAGGGTGGGCCCTAACAGAGAGCAGAAAAGGAAACAGTTTCTGAGGAAAAGGAGACCCCATGATAGGCTGTGCTGTGCTGCCACCTTCCACTTACCTCAACCCGAGGGTCAAACTTTCATGGACTAGCCCAAGCCAAGCCCTGGGGTCTGTGCCACTGAGAGGTTCACCAGCCTATGGTGATACGTGCATCGACTTTGATGATCAGCCTTGAGACAAAGAGCAGTTCTATCTATCAGATGTTTGCAGGGTCTTATTTTGCTTGTTGTTTCATCTTTCCTTTTGCCCCTTAGTACCATCCCTTGAGGCAAATAATAATTTTGTCCCATATGACCTGAGGAGCAAGGTGATTCCTCCACAACAAGGGCGAGGAGACCAGAGTTCAGGAACAGCCAGATCCTCTGAACTGCCCCGGGTGCACACAGTGAGGGGCAGCTGTGATAAATGTTCTCTCCCCAACTAGGTAGTTCCTCTTCAGCAATGCATTAATATGTGTATGCATGAGAATACAAGAGTGTGTGTGTGTGCTGTAAACTGCCCAGATGAGGGTTTTAGAGCTTCCAACTGCCTGGTGCATTGTCTTAGAGATTGGGGACTTGTTTGCAGATAACCTTGATTGGAGGGAAGGAAGTGAGGGGGACTAGTATCCTGAGAGGGGCAGAGTGGGTTTGGCAGAACTGGTTCAGAGTCCATGTTCAAGTACAGGGTTGGGGATCAGGCCATGCCATGCACCTCTGCGCAGAATGCAGCTTGGCCCTGGCACTTGGGTCCTGGCAGCTGTGTGAACTGCTGAGGACAATATCAACATCACGAGGATCATCATCTTATTTGGAGGCTGCACTGAAGTTCTCTCAGTGGACTTCAAGATTGCTCATTGGAGACTATAGTGAACAGATAGGTCTTGATAGCATTTTGTGTCACCCTTTCGAGACTCCCAGACACAACAACTGTGGGAATCTTTGCCAAGGCGGCTGATGAGGTCACCAGTCATAATAGACGGGGCTCTGAGTCACAGTACTTGTTTGTATGGATACACAGAAAACTGGTGTCAATGTTTGTGCGTGTGTGTGTGTGTGTGTGTGTGTGTGTGTGTGTAGCATTAAGAATGAATACCTATATATAGTTGTTATTATAATTTTTTATCATATTCACTATCATCATTATCACCTTCCTGACTATGCACTGAAAGTATACACACAAATGTTAGCACAGGTAAACTCTGGATGTTGGGATTAAGGCTAAATATTTCCCCGGGTCTTTATACTTTCAGGGCTTGCAGAAATGTGTGCAACGAGCGTGAAGCTTTCCCACAGTCATAAAATACAAAAAGCTACAAAGTAAGTTCGATCTTTCCTTGACTGTCAAGGCCCAGGGGAAGTCTTGACCACTGTGATTCTTCATTTTGAACTCCTGTACTGTTTTTTGTGCACACAACGCTCTGGACACTTCCATGAGCAATCGAATCATTTGGTATTTTTCTCTTCTTTTTACTTGCAATTTCTTGTTATTTAATTTCTCTCATGATATGAACCGTATTTTGTAATAATTCCCTTGCAATAGAAACCGCTGATTGAATGTCTCTGATGGGCCAGGCACTGTGCCAGAGCAGGAAGCATGAAACTGCAGTCCGTGGACACTTGCTGCTTCGCCAAAGTGTGTTACTGATCTGCGGTAAGTACATAATTTGACAGTTCATGTTTAGAAAGTTCTATAGCATATGGCGAGAGTCTCTATGACATTTAAAACAATCGGGGCTTGTGTTTTGTGTGTCTTTGCCACTTTCCTTCTTTCTATTAATTCATTTTCCTTGCGTTATACAAATGTATTGATCCGAGAGTGGCTGACTTGGGAAAAGACAAATACTCGTCCTTCACCACAGACAGTTTGAGAAGCAGCAGTCTGGGGACTTTGTGAAGATCAGCTGATTTATTTTCCACAACATGTCTATAAAGCAGGAGGCATTATGACTGTTATGGAGGTGTATGCGGAGGCTGACACAAGTTAGAAGACTTCGACTAGGTCCCCAAGCCATCGTGGTAGACACCTTGGGGTTGGGACCAGCATGTTCCCACTCGGCTTGCATAGTTTACCTCAACTGCTGCTGCTCCGTTGGTGCCCAGCACTTGTTTATCTTATCAGAACTTCAGAAATACTGATTACACAATCCTGGCAGCTGCTCTCCACCTCACAGCATCTTATGGGCAATGCTGCCTCAGGACCAGCTTGATGTCGGCCTTTAGTACAGTCGCTGCAGCAGGACTGGGAGCATCTTGGAGGAGCTAGCCTCTGCAAAGAGGGACATAGTTTCAAGCATGTAAACTAGAGCACTGTTCGAAGGGAAAACAGAGTAAAACGATACTAAATGTCCATTTGTCCTTGATTGCCGTTTCTGGGTCAGGGCTACTGGAGAGGGTAGGAAGTGGGTGTGTGCCTTAGAGGAGTGCATCTATAAAATAGGCCTCCCTCCACATCTGTGTCCCCTATGGCTCCAGTGCCCTCTCTTCTTCCTCTGTTCCTTTCTTCTCATGGAGTCTGAACTCATTCTCACTGGGTCAGATCAGCCATAAGATCATTCTTTTCCTGGGATAGGCCTGGACCCTGTGACCTGAGACCCAATCCTGTGAAAGCTTTATCTAGCCTCAGGCTTACCCTGCAGATGGGGCCCCACCTCAGGGAGAAGCTCATTCCTTGGGGTCATATCGGATGGGATCTTTTGCCAGACAGGTTTTGTAGGGAGTGGAAAGACGCCAGAATGAAGCCGACTGGAGGAAGCCCCACAGAGAGCAAAGAGACCGTGAGCCCGCACATGCGTGGGTGCATGTGTGCGTGTGCTTGTCCAGGAGTCTAAAGTATAGTGCCCCAAATGGCACAGTGGCTTTATAGTTTGATCAGAGTTGTTAATGTCCCCAGGGAGTTACTGTCCTGGCTTGGTCAGACAACAGCCTTCAGGTAGTAAGGATATTCTAAGAGTCAAGGAGAGGGCAGTTCTGTGGTTCTGGGATGTCTGTTCCACTTGGAGCTGGACCAGCCTTCAGAGTAGGGGTCTGTTTTAAGCAAGTCAAGATCACAGGGGTTCTGCCACTCAGCCTCAGACTCAGAACAGAGCTCCACCGCTGAAGTAGCAGCGTCATACAGGAAACTAAGGCTGATGCTCTGACATACAGACTGTGGCTATTGTGTGGTCATTTGAAGCAGCGGTGGTTCAGTGGGGAGACTTGTTACCAGTGTAGGGGGCAGCAAGAGTAATTCCACACTGAGACTTGCCAGCAGGTCTGAGCCTATGGTTATCAGACTGTCTTGAGAATCAGACTGTTTGGGCTCAAAAATTTACTCCTCCAATTGCTTGCTAAGTGCCCTTGCCCAGTCCACCTGACCGACTCGTGTAGCACATCTCTAACTTGTAAAATGGGGATCACAATATAACCTCCATCACTGAGTTGTTTGGAGTATTAAAAGTTACTAAGGTGCTCTGAAGTGCACCTGGCACATAATAGATGCTCAACACACAGGGAGGTTCAACAAATGAGGCAAGTGCCTGAGCTCAGCTAGAAGAGTTCAGGGGGGCCAGAAAGCCACGCTGACCTCTACCCCATCCAGTAGCGATATGATTTGCAACTCCTTGTGCATGCTCTAGCCCTCCTCTTTATGCAAGGGCCACGTAACCTCCTGCCTCCTCAGTTACTGCTCCAACAAATCTCTCTGCCTTCCCTGTGCTGTTGATTTCACTCCTCTCCGCTGTGTACTTCCCCATCAGCACAATGTTATTTCTGCCATCTGAAGTAAATCTTCTCACGACTCCCTCTTCCTCCACCAGATGCTGCCCAATTTCTTTGCTCCGCTTTGCAGCAAAACTCCTTTTAAGACCTGTCTGTATTCACTGACTCCCCCACCTTCCATTCTCTTAAGCCTGTCCAAAGCAGGCTTTATCATCCACTTCTCCAATGAAGCTGCCCTCATCAAGGTCACCAGGGACCTCTGAATTGCTAATTCCAGTGGTCAGTTCTCACTCCTCCTCTTATTTCACCTGGCATCAGCACTTTGAGCATAGTTGACCACTGGCTGTGCCTTGATACACTTTGCTTCACATGGCTCCCAGGACACTACACTCTCGGTCTATAGCGCTGCTGGCCACTTCTCACTCAGTCTCCTCAACTGGTGCCTCCTCACCTCCTCTTCTCCCTGATCCCTTTATGCCACAGGTCTCTGTGCATGATCTTCTTCTCTTCTCTACGTACACTCACTCCTTAGCCAATCTCAAATAGTCTCATGGCCTTCTAATACCATCTCTACATCTTAGGCACAACCTTTCAGACACATTCCTGACTTCTGTGCAACTGAATTCTGTACAACTGCCTACTCAACTCATATGAGTGTCAAAGAGACATCTTAATTCAATATGTCCAGAACTGAATACTTGATACCCTCCCTCACCTATAAAGCCTGTTGCAACTAGGGTATTCCCCATATCCGTTGGCAGCTATCCCACTCTACTAGTCGCTTGGGCAAAAAAATCTGGAGTCAGGCTCGACTCCTCTCTGACACTCCATATCTAAACCATCAGGAATTCTGTTAGGTCAGCCACAAAGTGTATCCAGAAACTGAGCAGTTCTCATCATATCTGCTGTTACCAGGATGATCCAAACCACCATCACCATCTCTAGCCTGACTTACAGCAATAGCTTCCTACCTGGTCTTCCTGCTCCCACCCTTGCCTGTTTTCTCTGTATTCTCAACATAGTAAGTAATCAAAGTGATCCTTTCAGAAGGTAATTCAGATTGTGCCACTCCTCTGCTCAATCCCTTACTGCCTCTGTCCTCCCACACCCCTCACATTCACGGCAAACAAGAGCCTAGTTCCTTACAATGACCTACTAGGCCTTACATAATGTGGGATTCTGTTCAGCTCTCTGACCTTATCTCCAGTTCTTGTCCTTTTTGCTCACTCCACGCCAGCCACACTGGCCTCTCCATCCTTCTCCAGATGTGCTAGACGCTCCCAGGCCTTTGAGCCTTTGCACTGACTGGTCCTTCTGCCTGAACAATGCTTCCTTGATATATCAGCAAGGCAAACCCCCTCACCTTCTTCATTTCTTTGGTCAACTGTCACCTCGCCAGTGAGGACCACCCTGCCCACCCATTAGTATTGAATTTAGTACTCCCTTTCTTTCTTGGCATTTCCCATCTGCCTTACCCTGCTCTGGTCAGCTTACCACTGCCCCTTCCCCCACCAACCAGAGAACTTATCACCTTCTAGGTCCAGTATAATTTGTTATTTAAAAGGTTTACCTTCTATCTTCTGTTTTTGTACAAGAGAGCTCGTGATTTGTTCATATATGTTTCCCAGGTGACTGGCACAAGTAGACCTTTGTAAATACGTGTAGAGTGAGTGAATGGATGAATTGTTAGATAATCACAGCATCCAAAATAACGTAGGCCCAGCTATTTTTGAGACTTCACGGGCCGAAAATGAATCAAGGGGCTCCTTGATCAGAGTTACAGGAGAGATTTCAGGCACTTCTCATGTGTTGCCCATTTTGAGATAACATTTGCAAGGGTGTCGTTTGTCACAGGAACTGAGGCAGAAGTTGACCAGTCAAGAAGTGGGCCTGATTTTCAGCAGCTGTTGGTGGGCTCTCCCTTCCCCTCCAAGTCACCCTGTGTGAGCTTTATGCCTGTTGGGTGGTGAGCAGTACAAGCCCAGAGTCCACTTTTCCTCCCAAAACCTGTTCTCCAAGCCCTGGATTGCTCCAGAGTTGTTCTTCTTATATAGCTTTGGCTGAGCTGAGACTCTCCTTTGTGCAAGGGTCCTCACACAGATTTTCAAAGAAATTCCATTAGCTCTTTGAGGTTTAACTGTTTCATGGCCCGCAAGCCCTGGAGTAGCCTGTAAACCAGTCTCAGTACATCTTCATACCAATCACCTTTCTCCACCGCCACCATGACTTCAAAATCATTTCCTTCAGAAAGCTGGAATTCTATGCTTCTGCCAAAGGAAGGAGACAGAGGGATCCTGACTGCTTCCCATCTCACGGGGGTGAATGTGAGCCCAGGCGGAATCCACATCTGTCTTTCACCATGACCGTGGCCTGCTGTGCACCTGGCCGATGAGGCCAGGGCCACAACACTGGGCCCAAGGAGGACACCCTTCAGCCTGTCTTTTTGCATGGGCAGATACCCACTGCTTGCTGCCTGTGTCCTACCCCAGGAACTCTATTCTGCTCAAGTTAAGAAGTCCTCCTGGGCCATTTTGCCTTCCGGGTTGGAAACATCATCAATGAGCAATGTTGCAGGCCCAGAAAGGTTGCTGTTTGGTTGGTCCACTGTGCGACAGCCAGGACCTAGGATTTGAGGATTGATGGAGTGCTCAGGGTGGCGAAGTTTATGAGCAACGTGTTGTGATGGGGAAGACACCCTTGTTTTGGAAGAAAATAGTCATTCTACAGATAGCAACGCCTCAAGGATGCCTGGCAATTGGGGCCGCAACAAATGAGAATAAACAGACGCCCACAGCTGCTTAATGGCTTCTTAATCTTACTTTCCCACACCTCCTCACCCCCTCCAGCATGCTCCTTCTCACTTTTACCCTGGGTTGTGGTGAAGTTTGAAGACAAAAGACTTCCCCAAGGCTGGGTGGAGCCCCAGGTGTCCTGGTGATGATGCAGTCTGCCCGTCGTTTTCATGTAACAGTGTGGGCTTTAGACTTGGCCCACCCTGGGTCATTTCCAAGGCAGTCACTGACCAACCAGGTAACCCCAGCAACTTGCTTCTGGTATCTGACCCTGAGTTTCTTCCTCTGTAAACTTGTCCTAGTGGCGCTTACCTTGCCAGACTGTTGCGAAAGTTAGAGATGATGTATGAAAACAGCAGTCAAAGTGCCTGGCACAATTTAGGCACTCAGGAAATGGCAGCTGCCCCTCTTGATATGCATTGAGGACTTTTGGGCTCTCTACCCCTGAGTTCCCTAAACAGCTGGAGTTTTCTAGAACCCAGAAACTCAATCCACTTCAGCGGCATCTTGGCAACTAAAAGTGCAGCTTTTCCACTCACTTTGTGGAGACTCTGCTGGGGTGGGGCCAGCTTAGGTTGCTGATTTACAAAGCAAGAGGCTCTCAGCTTGTGTCCTATCTGGATACTGCTCAAAGCTGAAAGAATTCATGTAACTGAAACAATGAGTAGTATCTTTTGCCCACCACCTTCTAGAAACCCCTTTCCCTGCCTGTCCCTCAGCCCTGTCATTCATTTCACAGCCACCGGAAATCCCGACCTTGTTCAGTGTTCACCTGAGCAAATGAAGATTAACTCTTTGCAGTACCAAGGTAGTGCGTTGGGGTGGGGAGGGGTGGGAGACACACTGAACTTCCAGGCCAAGGCGGGAATGAGCCTGGGCCATTGGTTGCTCCCTTGCTGGGCTGGGGAAAGTCACCTAGTCCTTGGCACATCCCTGGGGAGCCTCCTGCCTGAGGCCTTCAGGATTCCAGCAGTCATCTGTTTTACAGTGCAGCTTGCGGTATACTCCCACTCTTCTCTCCCTTTATCCTGGGCACTGCTAGTTCCCTGACTGAATTCAGCTTCTTGGCCCATATTTGCAAATAGCCTTTTTAGGCAACTGGATGATTATTCCCCACCAGAGCCAAAGAAAACCTGGATTCAGACAGGGTTTGGAAGGACATTATTTCTTTCCCTGAGCTAGCTGGCACTTCCTGCAAAACGGTGGGGGTGGGGGATGGTGGTGGTGGTGGTGGTAATCTTACTGACCTGACAGAAATAATGTGTGGCAAGCTCCCAGTACAGAGATGCTCAACAAATCTTTGCTCTGCAGGTTCTCCCACTTACTAGTTGACTAACCTGGAGGTGACTGACTTCTATGAGCCCCTTCCTGTAAAAGGGGGAGAGGTTAAAGTCAGCCTTGTTCCCAAAAGGATTTGAGGCTGCAGTTGGGGTTACTGAGAACTGTCCCACTGACTTCACATGTTTCTTTTGAAGATAGAGACCTTGTGAGTACATTGGCAGGCAGAGAAGGACAGCAGGGTGGCCTATAGGGAAGCACTCTGGATTTGCTGGGAATGGACATGGGGTCTTGTCTAGGATCTGTCACTTGCCACCCCGGTGGCTCTAGACCAGAAAGTCACTCAGTAATCTGAACCTCAGATTCATACCTTGTCTACCTCTGGAGCGGGTATGGACAAATATGGCTCCTCCAGGGCCAGAAACATGCCTTCTGATCTTCCGCAGCCCCAGTGTCTGTCACACTGCCTGAATCATAGAAGGTCCCACTATTTTCTTGTTTGCTCAATGATTTTGGAGCTGCTGAGGGGTCATGTTTCCTACTTTTGTTTGAAGCCTCCTTTGGCTGCAGGCTGATGTCTATGGGTCCCTGGGCCTTTGCCAGAAAGTCATTTGCTAGCTTACCCTGGCCCCAGTGACTTTGCCTGGCACCCAGGTGGAAGCAGGGTAAGACTGCCTGGGGGCAAAGAAAGAAGAAGGTGCCCTGGCCACTCTTTTGTGTGTGACAGCTGCTCCCTCTGAGACCCAGGAGGCTAGATGAGGCACTGATCCCTATTAGGGGACTTAGTTCTTACAGTGTTTAGCTCTCGGGATAAGTGTGGTCGGCTTTGGGGGTGGCCAACCTTCTAATGCGTGTTCTCTGCCTGTAGCCGATTTGAATATGAGGGATGACTCCCACCTCTCCAGATGTGCCACAGGGCAAGGTAGAGGATTCAGAAGCCCCTGGTGATAGAATGGATGGGAAGAGCATTGAGCTCCTTGGTACAATGAGGAAAGAAAGTGTAAAAGTTCCTGGAGGTGGGAAGAAACCTGATACCACAAGACTTCATACACCATGGGCCACCATGCCAGGTAGCCCTCTGGACTTAAATACACTGGCTGAAGGAGAGAGTCAAAGTGCTAATTCTGCCCTACCTGCCTCCCACCCCCCACCCCGATACACACACACTTTAAAGCAATTTGTGCACCCTAACAAGACAGTTCCTGAGAGAGGTGCCGGTTTACCTTTCAGAGATACCACAGGTCGACTCCTCTCTCCGGTTCCTCCAGGAGGCTCTGCTTTTATGGAGCCTTTTTCTTTTCATTATTCCGGGATTATCGTTATTATTAACCATTTTTGTTCTCATTAAAATTAGTCGTAACTACCGCCCTTTGAGACTCTAGCCCCTGTTCCCCTCTTCCCCACCTCATTCCTTTTTCTCCACTTTCCACTTGACATGACCCTAATACTTCAGTAAAGAATTTGTTTCTTCCCTAATGTCCATGCTGCCTTTAGTGCCTCAAGCTACTCCCTTCCCCATCTCCAATATTACTTTCAGACCTCACGTTGTCACTAACCAAGAATTTCCTGACAGTCCCGTCTTTTTAATTTCTGTAGTACCCTACAATGTCCTTTTGCCTGCAACCGACCCTCTCCCCTGTCCTCCTCTCAAGCTGATTTAACTGCATTTTCTATTTCCACAGCACCCTGTGATGCTCCCTTCCCTTTGCCAATGCCCCATCCTCCAAGCTGGGTCACGTTTCCAAAAAATACCTAATACATACTATGTTCATAGTATGCTCTGATGTCCCTTTCAAATCCCCCCAACCTTATTTAAGCATCTCTTGGATTTTCATAGCACCCTATGATGCCCTCTTTCCTGTCCCACCCTCCAAGACAGGTCACATAAGCTTTTCTACATTTTCTTGGCACCCCATGCTCACTCCCTATTACAGCATTTACCACACTGCCAGTTTACATATTTGTCTCTCTCACATAATCTAGAACATTCTTTAGAGCTGAGCGCTGTGTCTGAGGAGTATCCCCAGAACCTAGATTGGTGCCTCACACATAAGTGGTGGTCAATAAATGGACAAGATGTCCTCATCATTAAGCTTTTATTTTTTTCTATATTCTGCAGTAACTAAGCAAAATCAAGGTAGTTGTAAATTTTCTTTACACAACAGCAGACACAAAGGTTTTCAGAATGGCAAGACATAAAAGAATTTTCCCATCCTTCTCTCACATTTTACTGGTTATTTCAAACTTTTAAGAACAGCCTATTTTAATGATATAAAATATGTATCAGATCACAGAATATGATGCAAAGACTTCATTTTATAACATTAGCAAAACTGTTATACTAAATATCAATGACGGAAAAAAATATATCTTCTTCAACGTTATTTTAAAACATATTATGACCTTAATCAACACTGTATTAAAATGAATAAAATTTACAATATTCAAAGTAAACGTTCTGTTTCTCAAACAATTAGCACTGATCACAAATACCAAATATAGTGCCCCACTCCCCATTACATTCAACTAAGGACCCAGATGATCTACTCTTTCGGGTACCTTTGAAGCTCTTTCCAATCCCCCTCAAGTGTGTGCTGCATATTTCCCTAAGGGGCAGAATAACCCCTAGCACCTGAATTGAGGATAGCCTCAACTTCTGCATCATCATCAGAATCCCAATCGTAATTACATGGCCAGTCCTTGGAGCATCGGTTACGCACCCTTGCCACAAAATGCATGACTTTCAGCTTGCTTGATTCCACGTGTGCTCGAGGTCCCCAGAAGAACTCGTACTCCACAGGACTGCTACGGGGCACCGGCTTATAAATCAGGTACCCTCTGCGCACAAACTCTTCTGTAACGACCTTCTTTGGATCTCCAAAGATGCTGTGCTGCCGGCCAGGCTGCATCCCCAACTTTCCCAGCACTTTCCAGACCAGGGCCTCCTTGGCGCTGTTGCCCATGATGAAGATGAGGGCTAATATAGACATCAGGAGACTTTTCTTGGTGCCTTGAAAATTGCTCCTGGCTACCGAGGGCTTCTGAGCTAGAGCAGTGCTCGAGGCTTCCTCGGGAGTGGTGGAGGCCTCCTCTGGAGTGCTTGGGTCTTCCTGTGGGCCGCTCAGGTCGTCCTCGGGGGTGCTCGGGACCAAAGAGGCGGCCATCGGGGTCTCAGAGGTTTCTGAGGCCTGTATCTTACGATTGTTGCGGTTCTCTTCTGCGGCCCTTGCGTTACGGCGACGCCGACTCTTTCGTCCCCGTGGCATATCTTCTGCTAGGGGCACGGAGCCTATAGCAATCCTAGGGAAAGATGACTGTAACCTCTGCAGAAAAAAGCTATCTCTACTTTAAAAAGTGGCCGCCGCTGAAGCCACCAACGTCAATAGAGTCTTTGCAACAAGCGAGACGTTTTCAGCTACAAAGCAAACACCCACGTAAGCCGACATGCACTAGCAGCCGCCCCCAGCACTCGCCCCAGCAGCAAAGCACAAGAATGCAGGGCTGAATTGACTCCGCCTCACCTGCCACGCAATCCCCAAATTCCAAAAGGAAGTGGGCGGTTCCTACAGACAGACTTCCGCTGTCAGATAGAAGAACGGACAGGCCTAAGCAGGGGTGGTACTAGGGGAGAAATGACGGCTTGGGATTGGCAAGGACAGGTGTACATAAAGAAGAAATAAATAGTATAGGGTTCCTGCATTTTTCAGTCTAGTACAAGATTGGCTGGCGGGTCTTGGGAAAGAGTGGGTGTCTACTCTACTCCCAGACTGGGAGTGTGTTTGAGACCATGGGGGAGGGACAGGAGTGTATTCTTAGAAGGAATTAGCTGGTCCCAGCTCTCCTTTCCTGTCTTGGCTTTCACAGCATATTCATTCACTCACCTTGTTCTCAGAAGGTGGCTCTGTGTATACTGATTAATTCCAGGGCCCGCATAGGGCTGTGGCCTGTGTGCTGGGTGATGAGAGGAGATGGGACTGCAAAAACGAACAGTGTGCAGAGGTGCAGAGCCTTTAAAATGTTATATATTCACGAGATTATTAAGCAGGGCACTGACTGGATCAGACTTGGCATTTGTACAGCCTCACAGAGGAGCAGACTATTGTCTGACAGGTCATTTAGGAAGCAATTAGAATAAGAAGCAAGAGGGAATGAAAGTGAGCCTTAAGGTGGTTGCCATGGGGATGGAGAGGCAGAAAGACATTTTAAGGGTGATCACTGACAGGCTTTAGAGACTGATTGGATGGAAGTGGTGAATAAGGAGTGGGTGGTAGAGTGCAGGTTGGCTCCAAGGTTTCTTGGCTCCAGTCTACCTGAATACCGGATTTATTTTGCTTCTTTCTTTCATTCTGTAATCCGAATATAATTCATAGCATACTATGAACTTTATCCACTCCAGGTCTTGGCTCACTGTTTCCTCTGCGTGAAATGCCTTTCCTCTCATCTCCAATTACCTAAATTCCAACTGCTTGCTCAGAGGCCTCTTCCTCCCTGAAGCTCTTCTTGGTCGGCACAAAAGTGTAATGAGCCCATTTTTGTTCCCCATTTTTTGCTTTCTATAGCAAGCACTCCGTATCTTTCTTACGTCATTCCAAAGATACTATTTTGCACAAGTCACTTCACCTCTCTGAGCCTCCATTTCCTCATCTATAGAGTGGAGTTAATTAAAGTACCAGTGGTCTCATAGGGTGGTGAGAATTAAATGAGATAATAAATAAAAAGCACGCATCACACAGAAAGCACAGCTGCTGCCTCTCTCAAGGTGTTTCAAGCAGTGTGTGAGAGTGGCATTTAATACATAAATGCACTTTGAAGGAATACATGAAATGGAAGATTTTGCGCATGTTTTTAAAAGCAAGTGAATGCTTCCTACCTGCTTGGCTGGAAGAGATGAAATGTTTGTTTGACAGGATTTCAGATTGTAATCCCAAAGAGGGAAGGGACCCTGTCTCTCCCCTTGATGTCTCCTAGCCCTTGGTAGAGTTGCTGGAATAGGATATGTCTACACCCAGTGAATAAGTTCTGGGCTGGGAAAGTGTGTCCCGTTTAGAAAGCAGAATTGCCAGCTGAATCACCCAACAAGGCCCAGTCCTCTGTACACGTGTAGAAAGGGAATGCCTGGTACTGAGGAACTCAGTATGAGCGTTGAACTGAGACATGGGAACATGAGTTCTGGCCCAGCCCCTGTCATTTACAAGCTCTTGACCTTGATGAGTTTAACCTAACATCTGTGTCCTGTGATTTATCCTCTGAACAAGCAGAAAAGGCTAATCCCTCTTGCCCTGTATGCCAGGCTTCTTGTGAGGCTCTCTGCAAGTCCAACAGCACATACCGGCAACCCTGAGTTAGAGCAGGTTCCTCTGAGTTCAGTTGTTTCTTGTTTGTATGTCTTGTGTTTGCTGTTTGGGAATCTGTGTGACTAGAGGAATGCAAAATCACCCATATTGTTTCCAAAAGCTTCTCCTTTCTGATGGCATTTTATGGGAATGCAATCCAGCAAACTAATTTTCTTCCCAGGGGTTACTTTCTAACTCAAGTTTTCTTTATACCCAGAGCCTACCAAGACCTCCTGTCGGTGAAGCCTCACCATAAATGAACTTGGGGTAGTGTATGCTTGTTGCTGCATTACCTTCTGTCCACCAACCAGCTGACTGAGGAGGGGGTGCCATTTCCCTGTCACTCCATTCATCTTAGTGAACCTTTGCTCCAACCCACAACAAGGACGAGGCAGCTCTGCATAGCACCCAGGAAGATCAGAGCCTATCCTTAAGCAGTGTACAACCTAGGGCTGTGGCTCTCAACAGATTTCCTCAAAGGAGTAATCAGGAACAGGCTTTAGGTCGTGAGCTACTCTCAGTGTTCCCAAAAGCTTAACAGAAATCACATTTATGTAAGACAGGCCACGGAGGTTATTAGTCAAGAAACGCAGTGTTTTTAATAGCAAGAATATTGCCAGGCATGATAGTAACAGGAGGAAATCATAAAACCATGCCTTGGGACATTGTGGACCACAGGTCTGTCTAGCGTAAGTAGGACATGACAAAGGAAGGGCAGCTGACTTGTGAGGGCCTGAGAAGTACAAAGAGAGGAGGGAAACTAACATTGCTGTGGTAGGCTATGTGCCTAAACTACCTCCAAACTGGAATCTTTACAACCACCTTCAATCACCAGTGAAGCTAGAGAGAGATTACCTCTCTTGCCCAAGATCATAGTACTGCTGTTGAATGTCAGTATTGGGGCTCACATCTCCAGATTTCTAAGCTCCACCTTCTGCCATCGCACACCTCACAGCTGCTCCAACTGAGTGCACATTTGGTGGTGCAAGGAGGCTTAACGTGGAAGGGAGTGTTCTTGCTCCCTTGGGATAGGAGCAGAAGGGAAAGAGATGAGAAAAGGGACAGATGTGTAGAAGGGCAAGGCAAGGATCCTTACTCACCTTACTAGGTTTTCCATACTTGGCTCTGCCCCTTCCAAGCTGTGTCAAGTCCAGCATGTTATTTAACCTTTCTAAGCCTCAGTTTCTCCATCTGTGAATAAGCATACCATAGTGGTGTTGTGAAGATTAAAGGGAAATATCTCATGCAAGATGAGGTAGGTTGAAAATGTCCCCCCAGTTCTCAAAGATGTCCACACCCCTATCCCCAGAATCTGTGAATATGCTACCTTATATGGCAAAGGGGAATTTTGCAGGTGTGATTAAGTTCAGGATCTTTAGAGGAGGATTATCCTGGACTATCTGGGCGGGCCCAAGGTAAACAGAGAGTCCCTATAGAAGGGGGAGAGTAGAGTTAGATTCAGTGAAAGGTGTAAGGATGGAAGCAGAGATCAAAGAGGAGAGAAGATGCTACATTGCTGGCCTTGTAGATGGAGGAAGAGGGTATGAGCCCAGGAAAGTAGGGTGCCTCTAGAAGCTGGAGAAGACAAGGAAATGGATTCTCCCCTTGAGCCTCCAGGAGGAACACAGACCTGCAGGCACATTTTAGACTTCTGACCCCCAGAACTGTAAAAGATTAAATTTGATTGCCTTAAGCCACTAAATTCGTGGTAATTTGTTACATCAGCAGAAGGAAACTAATACACAAGTCATATGTGTGCCTCACTCATGGGGAGTGCCTAATGAATAAGAACTGTGACTACCCGTTGAGGTGAATTTATATTATTGTCATATTTTCAGTGAAAGTACTGGGAGGAACTGGGGAGGGATACGAGACTGGGCTGGATACCTTGGCAACAATTCTTGTGGGTGTTGATGCACCTTGTTCTTCTCTGGGGCTGTCTACTAACCCCCCTATCCCAGGCACTGTCCTGGTTATATGACCAAGTTTCCTTAGGCATTGCTCTTACCTGGGCAGACATTGCCAAAGCCACCACCTGGTCATAAGTGCTGCGGGTGGGATAGAGAGGGAAATACAGGGGTCAATCCACACTACTCCGACCGCTGTAACTAATCATCTTTCAGTTGTCTGTAGGCCCTGTTCTGATTCCAGCAAGCACCTCCCGAGGGCACAGAGCACCCTTGGGCCAGTCTCTCCATTTGCAACAACGCTTGCACAGACTGTGGGCCACCGCTACTTGAACAAGTGAGTCTGACCCTATCTGATGTCCCCCATTCAGGGGCTGGGCTCCTCACTATTTCTGGTCTGTTGAAGAATCATTGCTCTGAATCATTTCACACTGCAGGCATGGACTTATTTTACAGTTTCCAAGAATTAGGGTATTGCAAGGAGGTCTATAGCATGTGCACTCCTACAGTCATGAAACAAAAGCCATGTGATTACTTTTGAGGATCGTTTGCTGGGTTTGAGAATAGAATATTTTTACTGCAAATTAATCACAAACATAGGGACAAGAATAAAATTAATATTACAAACACCTGCATAACCAGTGCCCTGCTGTGTCAAATTTAAAAATTAGACCCTACCTTGGCCTAACCTTTACATTACAGATATGGTAAAACCCTCTGTTTACCTCTTCCCAGATCCACACCACTCTCTCCTTCTTCAGTGGCATCTGCTATCATGAATTCAGTAACTATTATACCCAGGACAAGTTGTACATATTTGCTACCTATTTCTGTGTTCATACATATTACATAGGATTTTTAAAAAATGTTTATGCAAGTTGATTAATGTAGCTCTAGGTCATTTTCATGTTTGTATACTATTTCTTTCAGTATTTGCAATTTATCTTTCTCCTGATGACCCAGACTTTTGCAGTTTCTATTTTTCCAGAAAACAAAACAAAACAAAACAATGCTCTTATCAGTCTTCGTGTACCTATCCCCTGAGAACATGTGAACATCTCTAGGGTCACCATCTAGGAGTGGACTTACTGGGTGTGTCTGCATGGATGTGTTTACATAGACCACATGGATTTCTGCTTTGCTTCATTTATAAAAATTAGATCCTTCTATATACAATTTTCACTTCATTCTTTTTGCTAATCAACAATAAAATTTGCTCAACTCATACCTGTAAGTCTTTCATTATAATGGCTGAATGATGTTCCTTGCAGTGGTTTTACCATAATCTTTTCAGGCATTCATCTGTTGGCCTGGTATCCTGTGTCTTCAAAGTATGTTCCCCCTCTACAAACAATGCTGCAATAACAGTTCAATCATTTGTTTACTAGAATTTTTTTCTTAAATGAGCAGTATATCCAATTGAGTATGAGAGCCAAGTTTATGTTCAGAAGTCTTGATGAATGATTAAAATCTTCCTTCTACTTCAGTCGAAATCAAGGTGATTTATGAGTTTTCCTGAATATTAAATAATTTTATGATGCATAAGGGTGGTTGAATATTATCCCAAAGCCACCCAATGGGACATCACTGAATGGTTTCCAGCAAGCGACTGATAAGGTCAGATCAGTGATTTAGCAAAGCCTCTTTGGCTGCAGTGTGGAGACTGGACTCTGAGGGAGGTGGGAGGGGTGGATGGAAGACCTCATTAGAGGCTATTGCCTTCATCTAGGCTAATGATAGTGGTGCCTGAAATAGAGTGATGGCAGTGAAGATGGAGAGAAGGGAATGGATACCAGAGCTGATTAGAAGACCGAATCAACAAGCCTTGGGGATTGCTTGGATCTGGGTAGTGAGGGGAAGAAACAGGTTAACTGGGCCTCCCAGGGTTCTGGCTAGGGTAAGTGATGAGATTAGGAACGCGGGAGGAGAAGCGGGTTGGCTGCCTTGCTCTTCTCTTAGGTGCCTTGGCCTTTTACGGGGAGAGGGGAGGACCTTTGTTAGGTTTACTCTCTGTAGGATCATTGGATTTCAGATGCCTGCAGAAGGCTTGCTAATGCTCAGCGTCTCCCAGCACACTGGGCACAGAATACAGCAGGGTGCAGCCAGTCCTCAGAATTGTGGGAAGACTAGATATCATCCATGGCATTTGTGCCTTGGAGGAAATTCTCTCCTTAAGCAAGGGTAACTCCATACTGGGTTTCCTACACTTTTCTCAGAATCACAATTCCCCCCCCCCCAAACCCCAAAGTGAGTTCATTAGTTGACTCCACATCATCACAGGAATGATGGCGCTTCCTAAAATTCACCTTGAGGTTCTGTGGGGTTTTCAGGGTGTCAAATCGCCTCAAGTGACATCAGTGACAATCTGAACAAAAGGTGCCAAGTATCAGGCCCATGAAATCTGCCTGTGTGCTCTTGTGATCCCGAGGTGCCTGCAACTCGTAGACTTTAGGGTCTACTCCTGGACATGCCCAAACATTTTTCTATGGGGAATCCCCATCCTTCGTGCTTTCTGTTTAAGGGTGGGGATGACTCTGAGGGCGAGGTGGAATATCTGCCTCCAGAAAATAACCTAAGTATGCAGTCACATTAAAGTTCCCCAGCTGTTAACTGAAATGTTGCTTATTCTTAGCCAATTGACAATTGTTGCATTTCTTTCTTCAACATATATCTTAGCTCTGGCATATTATTATTCATAATGTCAATAATAAGTAACTTCCTTCTGCTATTTTTATTGTGCATTGTCTCACAGTAAAAAAATAATTGGTCACTCTCATCAGGATGCCCAATGTAGATACAAGGCATCTGAGGCATCTGAGGCCTGATATCAAATCTCTGACAGGTGATGGAGTCAGGATTTTTGACCCACTTCCCTGATTCCACTGATATTTTAATTTTCTCCTCTGAATCATAAATGAGGCCATTCCTGTTTCCACACACCTTCCCTTACAGGATTTCTTATCGAGATTTATGCAGCATTCTCCTTCCTGGCTTTATGCCACCTCCTTTCTCCTTATCCAACTATATCTTGCATGTAGTCATAGGAAGTTCCTCCCGAGGGGGGTCACCACTCACTGTTCACCACCAGACTAAACACTTCAGATGTTGCATCTGGCTCCTTGCTAGCTCAGTGGGGCCTGGTGGTCCATAGAAAGTCCTCAAAAAGTGAGACCTGATGGATTGAATGAATGAATGAATGAATGTGGAATTGAGGCAACTTACCTTACTACCTCAGCATCTCTAGGCAGAGCCACAGTGTGCTTGACATTCAGACCCAGGATTGCCCAGGTCCTGAGCTTGTCATGACTAGGGAGTGGAAGACCTTGGGGACTCAGCCCCCCAGTGTGTATGCACACCTGTGTGCACATAGGCTTGAAGGTGACCATCTATTCACAGGGGCACACTCAACTCTGTTTCCGTCTCTGTGTAGAGTTTCCAACATGGGTCCCTCTGGTGTAAATCATTAACTTAGTACCTGTCTGGTAAGGACTTGGCATACATCATCTCATTTAATCCTCACAACTTTTTTTTTTTTAACATCTTTATGGAGTATAACTGCTTTACAATGGTGTGTTAGTTTCTGCTTTATAACAAGGTGAATACATATACATATATGCCATTATCTCTTCCCTCTTGTTTCTCCCTTCCTCCCACCCTCCTTATCCCACCCCTCTAGGTGGTCACAAAGCACCGAGCTGATCTCCCTGTGTTATGCGGCTGCTTCCCACTAGCTATCTATTTTACGTTTGGTAGTGTACATATGTCCATGCCACTCTCTCACTTTGTCCCAACTTACCCTTCCCCCTCCCCAACAAGTCCATTCTCTAGTAGGTCTGCGTCTTTATTCCCGTCTTGCCCCTAGGTTATAAATGACCATTTCTTTCTTTCGTTCTTTCTTTTTTTAGTTTCCATATATATGTGTTACCATATGGCATTTGTTTTTCTCATTCTGACTTACTGCACTCTGTATGACAGATGCTAGGTCCATCCACCTCACTACAAATAATTCAATTTCGTTTCTTTTTATGTCTGAATAATATTCCATTGTATATATGTGCCACATCTTCTTTATCCATTCATCTGTTGATGGACACTTAAGTTGCTTCCATGTCCTGGCTATTGTAAATAGAGCTGCAATGAACATTGTGGTACATGCCTCTTTTTGAATTATGGTTTTCTCAGGGTATATGCCCGGTAGTGGGATTGCTGGGTCGTATGGTAGTTCTATTTTTAGTTTTTTTAGGAACCTCCACAGTGTTCTCCATAGTGGCTGTATCAATTTACATTCCTGCCAATAGTGCAAGATGGTCCCCTTTTCTACACACCCTCTCCAGCATTTATTGTTTCTAGATTTTTGATGATGGCCATTCTGACCAGTATAAGTTGATATCTCATTGTAGTTTTGATTTGCATTTCTCTAATGATTAATGATGTTGAACATTCTTTCATGTGTTTGTTGGCAATCTGTGTATCTTCTTTGGAGAAATGTCTATTTAGCTCTTCTGCCCATTTTTGGATTGGGTTGTTTGTTTTTTTTGATATTGAGCTTCATGGGTTGCTTGTATGTTTTGGAGATTAATCCTTTGTCAGTTACTTCATTTGCAAATATTTTCTCCCATTCTGAGGGTTGCCTTTTGGTCTTGTTTATGGTTTCCTTTGCTTTCCAAAAGCTTTTAAGTTTCATTATGTCCCATTTGTTTATTTTTGTTTTTATTTCCATTTCTCTAGGAGGTGGCTCAAAAAGGATCTTACTGTGATTTATGTCATAGAGTGTTCTGCCTATGTTTTCCCCTAAGAGTTTCATGGTGTCTGGCCTTACATTTAGGTCTTTAATCCATTTTGAGTTTATTTTCGTGTATGGTGTTAGGGAGCGTTCTAATTTCTTTCTTTTACATCTAGTTGTCTACTTTTCCCAGCAACACTTATTGAAGAGGCTGTCCTTTCTCCACTGTGTATTCTTGCCTCCTTTATCAAATATAAGGTGACCATATGTGCGTGAGTTTATATCTGGGCTTTCTATCCTCTTCCATTGATCTATATTTTTGTTTTTCTGACAGTACCATACTGTCTTGATTATTGTATCTTTGTAATATAGTCTGAAATCAGGGAGCCTGATGCCTCCAGCTCCTCTTTTCTTTCCCAAGATTGTTTGGCTATTCGGGGTCTTTTGTGAGTCCATACAAATTGTGAAACTTTTTGTTGTAGTTCTGTGAAAAATGCCAATGTTAGTTTGATAAGGATTGCACTGAAGCTGTAAATTGCTTTGGGTAGTAGAGTCAATTTCACAATGTTGATTCTTCCATTCTAAGAACATGGCATATTTCTCCATCTATTTGTATCATCTTTAATTTCTTTCATCAGTGTCATAATTTTCTGCATACAGGTCTTTTGTCTCCTTAGGTAGGTTTATTCCTAGATATTTTATTGTTTTTTTTTTTTTTGCAGTGGTAAATGGGAGTGTTTTCTTAATTTCACTTTCAGATAGTTCATCATTAGTGTATAGGAATGCAAGAGATTTCTTTGCATTCCTTTTGTATGCTGCTACTGTAGCAAATTCATTGATTAGCTCTAGGAGTTTTCTGGTAACATCTTTAGGATCCTCTATGTATAGTACCATGTCATCTGCAAAGGGTGACAACTTTACTTCTTCTTTTCTGATTTGGATTCTTTTTATTTCTTTTTCTTTTCGATTGCTGTGGTTAAAACTTCCAAAACTATGTTGAATAATAGTGGTGAGAGTGGGCAACCTTGTGTTGTTCCTGATCTTAGTGGAAATGGTTTCATTTTCTCACCATTGAGGACGATGTTGGCTGTGGGTTTGTCATATATGGCCTTTATTATGTTGAGGTAAGTTCCCTCTATGCCTACTTTCTGGAGTTTTCTTTATCGTAAATGGGTGTTGATTTTTTTTCGAAAGCTTTTTCTGCATCTATTGAGAGGATCATATGGTTTTTTTCCTTCAATTTGTTAATATGGTGCATCACATTGATCAATTTGCATATATTGAAGAATCCTTGCATTCCTGGAATAAACCCCACTTGATCATGGTGTATGATTCTTTTAATGTGCTTTTGGATTCTGTTTGCCAGTATTTTGTTGAGGATTTTTGCATCTATGTTCATCAGTGATATTGGCCTGTAGTTTTCTTTCTTTGTGACGTGTTTGTCTGGTTTTGGTATCAGGGTGATGGTGGCCACATAGAATGGGTTTGGGAGTGTTCCTCCCTCTGCTATATTTTGGAAGAGTTTGAGAAGGATAGGTGTTAGCTCTTCTCTAAATGTTTGATATAATTCGCTTGTTAAGCCAGCTTGTCCTGGGCTTTTGTTTGTAGGAAGATTTTTAATCACAGTTTATATTTCAGTGCTTGTGATTGGTCTGTTTATATGTTCTATTTCTTCTTGGTTCAGTCTCAGAAGGTTCTGCATTTCTAAGAACGTGTCCATTTTCTCCACGTTGTCCGTTTTATTGGCATATAGTTGCTTGTAGTAATCTCTCATGATACTTTGTGTTTCTGCAGTGTCAGTTGTTACTTCTCCTTTTTCATTTCTAATTCTATTGATTTGAGTCTTCTCCCTTTTTTTCTAGATGAGTCTGGCTAATGGTTTTTCAATTTTGTTTATTTTCTCAAAGAACCAGGTTTTAATTTTATTGAGCTTTGCTATAGTTTCCTTCATTTCTTTTTCATTTATTTCTGATCTGATCTTTATGATTTCTTTCCCTCTGCTAACTTTGGGAGTTTTCTGTTCTTTCTTTAATTGCTTTAGGTGTAAGGTTAGGTTTTTTTTATTTCGGATGTTTCTTGTTTCTTAAGGTAGGATTGTATTGCTATACACTTCCCTCTTAGAACTGCTTTCGCTGCATCCCATAGGTTTTGGGTCTTCGTGTTTTCATTTTCTTCTAGGTATCTTTTGATTTCCTCTTTGATTTCTTCAGTGATCTCTTGGTATTATGTAGTGTATTGTTTAGCCTCCATGTGTTTGTATTTTTTACAGATTTTTTCCTGTAATTGATACCTTGTCTCAAATCGTTGTGGTCGGAGAAGATACTTGATAGGATTTTAATTTTCTTAAATTTACCAAGGCTCGATTTGTGACCCAAGGTATGATCTATCCTGGAGAATGTTCCATGAGGAGTTTAGAAGAAAGTGTATTCTGTTGTTTTTCGCTGGAATGTCCCATAAATATCAACTAAGTCCATCTTGCTTAATGTATCATTTAAACCTTGTGTTTCCTTATTTATTTTCATTTTGGATATTCTGTCCATTGGTGAAAATGGGGTGTTAAAATCCCCTACTATGATTGTGTTACTGTTGATTTCCCCTTTTATGGCTGTTAGTATTTGCCTTATGTATTGAGGTGCTCCTATGTTGGGTGCATAAATATTTATAATTGTTATATCTTCTTCTTCGATTGATCCCTTGATCATTATGTAGTGTCCTTCTTTGTCTCCTGTAATAGTCTTTGTTTAAAAGTATATTTTGTCTGATATGAGAAATGCTACTCCAGCTTTCTTTTGATTTCCATTTGCATGGAATATCTTTTTCCATTCCCTCACTTGCAGTCTGTATGTGTCCCTAGGTCTGAAGTGGGTCTCTTGTAGACAGCATATATATGGGTCTTGTTTTTGTATCCATTCAGCCAGTTTATGTCTTTTCATTGGAGCATTTAATCCATTTACATTTAAGGTAATTATCAATATGTATGTTCCTATTACCCTTTTCTTAATTGTTTTGGGTTTGTTATTGTAGGTCTTTTCCTTCTCTTGTGTTTCCTGCCTAGAGAAATTCCTTTAGTATTTGTTGTAAAACTGGATTGGTGGTGCTGAATTCTCTTAGCTTTTGCTTGTATGTAAAGGTTTTAATTTCTCCATCGGATCTGAATGAGATCCTTGCGGTGTAGACTAATCTTGGTTGTAGGTTTTTCCCCTTCAACCCTTTAAATATGTCCTGCCACTCCCTTCTGGCTTGCAGAGTTTCTGCTGAAAGATCAGCTTTTAACCTTATGGGGATTCCCTTGTATGTTATTTGTTGTTTTACCCTTGCTGCTTTTAATATGTTTCCTTTTTATTTAATTTTTGATAGTTTGATTAATATGTGTCTTGGCATGTTTCTCCTTGGATGTATCCTGTATGGGACTCTCTGTGTTTCCTGGACTTGATTAACTATTTCCTTTCCCATATTAGGGAAGTTTTCAACTATAATCTCTTCAAACATTTTCTCAGTCCCTCTCTTTTTCCCTTCTTCTTCTGGGACCCCTGTAATGCGTATATTGGTGCATTTAATATTGTCCCAGAGGTCTCTGAGACTGTCCTCAATTCTTTTCTTTTTTTTTATTCTTCTCTGCAATAGTTGTTTCCACTATTTTATCTTCCAGGTCACTTATCCGTTCTTCTGCCCCAGTTATTCTGCTATTGTTCCCTTCTAGAGAATTTTTCATTTCATTTATTGTGTTGTTCATCACTGTTTGTTTGCGCTTTAGATTTTCTAGGTCCTTGTTAAGCATTTCTTGTATTTTCTCCATTCTATTTCCAAGATTTTTGGATCATCTTTACTCTCATTATTCTGAATTATTTCTCAGGTGGACTGCCTATTTTCTCTTCATTTGTTAGATTTGGTGGGTTTTTACCTTGCTCCTTCATCTGCTGTGTGCTTTTCTGTCTTCTAATTTTACTTAACTTTCTGTGTTTGGGGTCTCCTTTTCACAGGCTGCAGGTTTTTAGCTCCCGATGTTTTTGGCGTCTGCCCCCGGTGGCTAAGTTGGTTCAGTGTGTTGTATAGGCTTCCTGGTGGAGGGGACTAGTGCCTGTGTTCTGGTGGATGAAGCTGGATCTTTTCTTTCTGGTGGGCAGGTCCATGTCTAGTGGTGTGTTTTGGGGTGTCTGTGGCCTTATTATGATTTTAGGCAGCCTCTCTGCTAATGGGTGGGTTTGTGTTCCTGTCTTGTTAGTTGTTTGGCATAGGGTGTCCAGCACTGTAGCTTGCTGGTCATTGAGTTGAGCTGGGTCTTGGCGTTGAGATGGAGATCTCTGGGAGATTTTTGTCATTTGATATTACATGGGCCTGGGAGGTGTCTTGTGGAACAACGTCCTGAACTTGGCTCTACCACCTCAGAGGCACAGCCCTGATGCCTGGCTGGAGCACCAAGAGCCTGTCATCCACACGGCTCAGAATAAAAGGGAGAAAAGAAAGAAAGAAAGAAAGAAGAAGATAATATAAAATAAAATAAAGTTATTAAAATAAAAAATAATTATTAACATTTTAATATAAAAAAAGAAAGAAAGAAAGGAGAGAGCATCCAAACCAAAAAACAAATCCACCAATGATAACAAGCGCTAAAAACTATACTAAAAAAAAAAAGAAAAAGACAGACAGACAGATCCCTAGGACAAATGGTAAAAGCAAAGCTATACAGACCAAATCACACACAGAAGCATATACATACACACTCAGAAAAATAGAAAAAGGGAAAATATTTATATATATATCATTGCTCCCAAAGTCCACCTCCTCAATTTGGGATGATTCATTGTCTATTCTGGTATTCCACAGATGCAGCGTACATCAAGTTGATTGTGGAAATTTAATCCACTGCTCCTGAAGCTGCTGGGAGAGATTTTCCTTTCTCTTCTTTGTTCGCACAGCTCCCAGGGTTCAGCTTTGGATTTGGCCCCGCTTCTGTGTGTAGGTCGCCTGAGCGCATTATGTTTTTCGCTCAGACAGGACGGGGTTAAAGGAGCAGCAATTCGGTGTCTCTGGCTCACTCAGGCCTTGGAGAGGGATGTGTACGGAATGCAGGGCGAGCCTGTGGCGGCAGAGGCCGGCATGGCGTTGCACCAGCCTGAGGCGTGCTGTGTGTCCTCCTGGGGAAGTTGTCCCTGGATCACTGGACCCTGGCAGTGCCTCACAACTTTCTTGAAAGGTGAGCACTCTCATTTATGTCTTGTAGATTTGGAAACCTGACTCATAGGCTCATTACATAGGTAAGAAGCATGGATACAGAAGAGGAATGGGAGTAGGGTATCTGTAACAATTGGGACCATTTCTTGAACAGCTTCTCTGTGCCAGCCATTTTTCATACATCATTGCACTTAATCCCCACTCTAACCCTATAAGGTAGTTACTATTATGCCCATATTTCTGCAGATGAGTCATGCTAGACATAACAGGAATATACAGCTTCTCAACGTCAGAGTTAAGTTGTTTGGCCTGGGTTTGAGCCCAGGTTTGTTTGTTATTATAGCCCAAACCCTTATCACAGTACTAAGAGTGAGGTGTGGGAGCAGTCTGAAGGATCAAGGACTGCTTGTGTAAAGGACTGGAAGTAACAGGCAACTGAGGGAATCCCAGGTGAGCATAATTCCACTCCTCACCTCAGAGTGATCAGAATTCTGGGCGGATCTTAGGCTGAGTCTTACCTGCAGGCCATTGCACCTATTCCACAGTTACTGGGAGTTAATCTTTATGACACTTAGAAGTTTAATAGCCTAGATGTTATAAAAAGTGTTTCACATTCTTGTTACCATATATTCTCAGTTGATGATGGAGGGGATATTTTGCACAGACTTTGCTGCTATATGCAGTCTGTGTTGTTCTAGTCCTTAGTGACCTTGGATAGGGGCCCAAAACATTGTTATGAAGAAATACTCCTGGATGAGGCTTATGTAGCCATCAGGGCCAACATGATGACATTACTTAAGCAACCACAGAAGCAAATCATTGGATAGGCAATTAATGGAGAAAAGGGAACCCTCTTGCACTCTTGTTGGGAATGTAAATTGGTACAGCCACTATGGAGAACAGTGTGGAGGTTCCTTTAAAAATAGAACTACCATATGACCCAGCAATCTCACTATTGGACATATACCCTGAGAAAACCATAGTTAAAAAGGAGACATGTACCACAATGTTCATTGCAGCACTATTTACAACAGCCAGGACATGGAAGCAACCTAAGTGTCCATCGACAGATGTATGGATAAAGAAGATGTGGCACATATATACAATGGAATATTACTCAGCCATAAAAACAAATGAAATTGTGCTATTTATAGTGAGGTGGACGGACCTACAGTCTGTCATACAGAGTGAAGTAAGTCAGAAAGAGAAAAACAAATACCATATGTTAATACATATATATGGAATCTAAAAAAAATGGTTCTGATGAACCTAGGGGCAGGACAGGAATAAAGATGCAGACGTAGATAATGTACTTGAGGACATGGGGTGGGGAAGCGTAAGCTGGGATGAAGTGAGAGAGTAGCATGGACATATATACACTACCAAATGTAAAATAGATAGCTAGTGGAAAGCAGCTGCTTCGCACAGGGAGATCAGCTCGGTGCTCTGTGACCACCTAGAGGGGTGGGATAGGGAGTGTGGGAGGGAGATGCAAGTGGGAGGGTATATGGCGATATATGTATACATATAGCTGATTTACTTTGTTATACAGCAGAAACTAACACAACATTGTAAAGCAATTATACTCCAATAAAGATGTTTTAAAAAATGTGTTATGCATTGTACAAAAGGCAGTAGGGAGAAATCGAGAGACTTTCAAACTAAAAGTCTAAAAGTAAAGTTATGGAGTTTTAAACAGGTGAGTGAATCATATCTGACTCTTACTTTTCTTTACTAAAAGTAAAGTTATGGAGTTTTAAACAGGTGAGTGACCCACGAATGTGATGAAAAGACCCATGAATCATATGTGACTCTTAAACTTTTCTCTGTTCATGAAGTAGGGAATTATTTGGTTTAGGGGTGCCTAATAATAAGACATAGTATCGATTAGGATTTTTTTGCAGTAGTTCACGTATATAAGAATGAGGTAGATTATGATGCTATTACATATACCTCTCAAATCTCAGTGTCTTTAAACAATATACAAGTGTTTTTATGCTCACATTATATGTCCACTTTTAGTGGGAAGAGTGATATTTCCCACATTGTTCTCACTCAGGGTCCTTTGCTGAGAGAACCTCACTAGTGTAACTTTGCAGGTCACTGTGTTAGGCAGAAAAGGAATGTGATACATAATGCCCCCTCTCTGAAAAGCTTCTCTCCAGAAGTGGCACAAATCATTTTTGCTCATATTTCATTGGAAATCAGTTTGTGTGACCATCCTTAATTTTAAGTGGCTACTGAAGTACAATTCTATCAGGGTCAGGACGTAGGAGAGTCAAATGTATTTAGTGGACAGAACTTTCGTCTACTAGTCAGGCAATAGAGGATGGTAGCTTGTGTAGCTGATTATTTAGGTGTTTCAACACTGTTGATAATATGTTTTTCCTCCATACGTCGCTTTCAACTGTCCTCTATTGTGTCCTTTTTTCAATCTCTGAATTACTTATTTGGTGGTTTCATTTTTTTAAATTGAAATATAATTGACATATATCATTGTGTAAGTTTAAGGTGTATAATATGTTTGATTTGACACATTTCTATATTGCAATATTGTATATATATTTATATATTAAAATATATGATTACAATTGTATGGTGTTACCTAACACTTCTTTCCCATAATATAATTATCATTCCCTTTTTGATGTGGGGCTTAGGATCTATTCTTTAAAAGTGTGCAGCCAACATGGCAGCTAGGAGGACCCTGAGCTCACCTCCTCCTATGAACACACCAAAATTACAACTATTTACAGAGCAAGGATTAATGATTAAGCCTGGAATCTAGCAGAAAAGATCTACAACTAAAGATATAAAGAAGGAACCACAATGAGATGGGTAGGAGAGTAGGGGTTGTGGTATAGTCAAGACCCACGAATGAGAGGATAATTAAAATTACAAATGTTCTCCCCAAGGATCAAGGGGTCTGAGCTCCACATTGAGTACCCCAGCCCAGGGGTCTTGCACCAGGAAGATGAGCCCCCAGGACATTTGCATTTGAAGGCCAGTGGAGCTTACTTTTGGAAGATCCACAGGGTTATGGCAAAAAGAGACTCCACTCTTAAAGCGCACACACAAAATCTCACATGCTTCAGGAGCCAGAGAAGAAGGAGCAATTTGAAAGATCCTGAGTCAGTCCCACCTGCTGATCTTCGAAAGCCTCCCAGAGGGGCAGCAGGTCATCCTGGGGACATAGACACTGGTGGCAGCCAATTTTGGGAGCTCGTTGTACCACAAGGATGCTGGGACTAGCAAGGGCCATTTTGAACTCCTTCCTTTAGCTTATTAGCACTGGAACCTGGCCCCACCTACCAGCTTGTTTGCATCAGTACTGGGATGCCTCAGACCAAGCAACTAGCCAGGAGGGAACACAGCCTCACTCACCTGCAGGCCTGCTGCCTTAAGATCCTCTGATCCCTCAGCTGAATGGGACATGGTCCTGTCCATCAGGGAGCTCAGAACCTAGCCCTGCACACCAACACTAACCCTGAGACCAGCCTCACCCATTAGTGGCCAGGCACCAGACCCAGGATCCCTGGGCCAAGGCCATCAACAGCAGGTCAAGGACAACTTAACTTTGGGACACCTTGGGCCCAGCATCAGCCAGACTGCCCTGGTAATCAGAGGACCAATACAAGCATTGGCACCAGGCCTAGCAAGCTGTGGTATCAACAACTGGCAACACCAACAGCATGACAACACCAGCTTTGGAGCTTCAGAGTCCTACAGACAGAGACCCTGGGACCTGGCTCAGCCCACCAGCAAGCAAGTACTATCCTCAGGACCCCCTAGGCTGCCCACCAACAGGCTGACACTAGCTCCAAGATACCCTGGCCCAATTCAGATATCCAGAGATCAAGACCCATCCACCCATGGAATGATATCAGCTTTGGGACACCCCAGATCATGCAGCCAGCCATGACAGGAAGCAGACACACCCACTAACAGGCCAGCCCTAGGTCCAGGATCCCCAGTCCCACAACCACCCAATCCAGAACACAGCTCTTCTCACCTGTGGGCAAGCACTGGCCCTGGAGTTTCCCAGGGCTCCCCAGCAGCTGCCTTATGAGTTGGGTCTTCCTGCCAGTGGCCAGCAGCCTTTGCACAATTCAGGGCCTGACAACCAACCAGACCAGGGGCCAACCATGCATACCTGAGTGCCCACAATAGTCATCCCACTACAACAGAATGGCCCACACAGCCCACATAGAGGATCCCTAGAGCATAACGTTCTGGTGATCAGAAGGGAGTGTGCTGCTAAGATACATAGGATGTTTCCTAAAAAAGACCACTTCTCCAATATCAGAAAAGTAACCAACCTACTGAATACATATAAATAAAAACAGCAAATTTAGAAAAAAGAGGCAACAGAGGAATATGATCCAAAAGAAGGAAAAAGATAAAACCCCAGTAGAAGAACTAAGTGAAGTGGAGATAATCAATCTACCTGATAAAGAGTTCAAGCTAGTGATTATGAAGATGCTGAAAAATCTCAGGACTAGAATGGAAGAATGCAGTGAAAGTTCAATAAAGAATTAGAATATATAAAGAAGAAAAAAACAGAGCTGAAAAATACAATAATTGCAATAAAAAATACGCTAGGAGGAATCAACAGTAGATTAGATGATAGGGAGGACTGTATTAGTGAACTGAGAAAAAAAAGTGGAAATCACTCAAGCTGAAGAGAAAGAAAAAGAAAAAAAGAGAATTTTTAAAATAAGGACGGCTTAACAGACCTTTGGGACAATATCAAGCATACTAACATTTGCATTATAGGGGTCCCAGAATGAGAATAGAGAAAGAAAGGGGCAGGAAGCAGTTGAACACATAATAGCTGAAAATTTCCCTAACCTGAGGAAGGAAACAGACATCCACGTCCAGGAAGCACAGAGAGTCAACCCAAAGAGGACCACACATTAAAATGGAATAAATAAAAGATAAAGAGAGAATATTAAAAGCAGCAAGAGGAAAAGCATGTTACATACAAGGGAACTCCCATAAAGCTCTTACCTGTCTTTTCAGCAAAATTCTGGAGACCAGAAGGGAATGGCACAACATATTTAAAGTGATCAAAGGAAAAAACCTACAAGCTGGAACACTCTACCCAGCAAGGCTATCATTCACATTTGAAGGAAAGATCAAAAGTTTTACAGACAAGAAAAGTTGAAAGACTTCAGCACCACAAAACCAGCTTTACAAGAAATTTTAGAGACTTCTCTAAGCCAAAAAGAAAAGGTCACAACTAGAAATATGAAAATTACAAAAGGAAAAATCTCATTGCTAAAGGCAAATATACAGTAAAGGTAGTAAATTAGCTAGTAGGCAGGTAGAACACAAAAGTAGTAAAATCATCTATTGATATTCACAATAAATAAAGATATACAAAACGAAAAATGTAAAATATGTCAAAAATAGTAAAATGCAGAGTTGTTAAAATGTGTTTGATCTTAAGAGATCAGCAACTTAGAATAATGATATATAGCTATATGTAAACCCCATGGTAACCATAAACCAAAAATCTATAATAGGTACACACACAAAAAAGAGAGAAAGGAACAAACAAAACACTAAAGATAGTCATCAAATCACAAGGGAAGAGAGCAAAAGAAGAAAGGAACAAAAAGGAACTGCAAAAACAACCGCAAAACTGTTAACAAGGTGACAATAAGTACATAACTATAAATAATTACTTTAAATGTACATGGACTAAATGTTCCCATCAAAAAAAATAGAATGGTTGAACTGATTAAAATATATATATGCTGCCTACAAGAGACTCCTTTCAGATCTAAGGACAGACATGGACTGAAAGTGAAGGGATGGAAAAAGTACTCCATGCAAATAGAAACAAAAAGAAAGCTGATGTAGCAATACTTATATCAGACAAAATAGACTTCAAATCAAAGGCTGTAACAAGAGACAAAGCTGGACATAACATAATAATCAAGGGATCAATCCAAGAAGAAGATATATATGCACCTAACTTAGGTGCACCTAAATACGTAAAGCAAATATTAACAGACATAAAGGGATAAAATGACAGTAACACAATAGCAGTAGGGAACTTTAACACATTAAGCACACATTGGACCAAATGAAATCAATAGATATATAGAGAACATTCCATCCAAAAACAGTAGAATACACATTATTTTCAAGTGTACATGGAACATTCTCCAGGGTAGATCACATGCTAGGCCACAGAAAAGCCTCAGTAAGTTTAAGATGTTTGAAATCATATCAAGCATCTTTTTAGGCCACAACACTATGAGAATAGAAATTAACAACAAGAAAAAAAAGCTACAAAAACACAAACACATGGAGGTTAGACAATATGTTACTAAACAAAAATTGATCACTGAAGAAATCAAAGAGGAAATCAAGAATACTTGGAGACAAATGAAAACAAAACACAACCATCCAAAATCTATGAGACACTGCAAAAGCAGTTCTAAGAGGGAAGTTTACAGCGATACAAGTTTACCTCAGGAAACAAGAAACATCTCAGATATACTACACAATCTAACCTTACACGTAAAGGAATTAGAAAAAGAAGACAAACAAAATCCAAAGTTAGTAGAAGGAAAGAAATCATAAAGATCAGGGCAGAAATAAATGAAATAGAGACTTAAAAAAGCGATAGAGAAGATCAATGCAACTAAGAGCTGGTTGTTTGAAAAGATAAACAAATTTGATAAACTTTTAGCCAGACTCATCAAGAAAAAAAGAGAGAGACTAAATTAATAAAATCAGAAATGAAAGAGAAGATATTGCAATGATACCACAGAAATACAAAGGATCATAAGAGATTACCATGAAAATTACATGGCAGTAAAATGGACAACCAAGAAAAAATGGACAAATTCATAGAAATGTACAATCTCCCAAGACTGACCTGGAATAAATAGAAAATATGAACAAAACAAGTACCAGTAATGAAATTAAATCAGTAATAAAACCATTACCAACAAACCGAAGTCCAGGAACAGATGGCTTCACAGGTGAATTCTATGGAACATTTAGAGAAGAGTTAACACTGATCCTTCTCAAACTATTCCAAAAAATTCCTGGGAGAAATGTGAGAAATGCTTATGATCTAATTCTGCAAGGGCAGCATAACCCTGATACCAAAACCAGACAGAGACATGACCAAAAAAATAAAATAAAATTACAAGCCAATATCTCTGATAAACATAGATGCAAAAATCCTCAACAAAATTTTAGCAAATTGAATTCAACAGTACATTAAAAGGACAATACACCATTATCAAGTAGGATATATCCCAGGGATGCAAGTGTGGTTTAACATCCACATATAAATCAATGTGATACACCACATTAACAAATTGAAGCCTGAAAACCATATGATTAGCTCAATAGAGGTAGAAAAAGCTTTTGAAAAAATTCAACATTCAAAGGGAGTAAGGAGGGAAAAGATCTCAACATAATAAAGGTCATATATATCAAACCCACAGCTAACATCATACTCAATGGTAAGAAGCTGAAATCATTTCCTCTAAGATCTGGAGCATTACAAGTATGCCCTATGTTTTTTCAACACAGTATTGGAAGTCTTAGCCACAACAATCAGACAAAAAAAGAATAAAAGGAATCCAAATTGGAAAGGAAGAAGTAGAACTGTCACTGTTTGCCGATGACATGATACTATACATAGAAAATCATTAAGATACCACCAAAACCTACTAGAAGTCATCAATGAATTTGGTAAATTTGCAGGACAGAAAAGTAATATACAGAAATCTCTTGCATTTCTATACACTAACAACAAACTATCAGAAAGAGGAATTAGGAAAACAACCCTACTTACAATCACATCTAAAAGAATAAAATACCTAGGAATAAATCTAACTGCAGAGATAAAAGACTTGTACTTGGAAAACTATTATACATGGATGCGATAAGTTGAAGACGACACAGACAGACGGAAAGATATACTGTGTTTATTCACTGGAAGAATTAATATGTTAAAATGGCCATACTACCCAAGGCATTCTACAGAATAAATGCAATCCCTATCCAAATAGCAATTTTCACAGAACTAGAACAGATAATTCTAAAATTTGTATGGAAACACAAAAGACCCTAAGAGTCAAAACAATCTTGAAAAAGAAGAACAAAGTTGGAGGAATCATGCTCCATGATTTCAAACTATACTACAAAGCTACAGTAATCAAAAGAGTATGTTACTGGCACAAAATCAGACACTTAGATCAATGAAACAGAATAGATAGCACAGAAATGAACCCATACTTATATGGGCAATTAATCTATGACAAAGGAGGCAGGAATTTAAAATGGGGGAAAGACTGCCTGTTCAATAAATTGTGTTGGCAAAGTTGGACAACTACAACTACATGCAAAAGAATCAAACTGGACAACTCTCTCACACCATGCACAAAAACAAATTGAAAATGGAATAAAAACTTAAATGTAAGACCTCAAACCATAAAATTTCTAGAAGAAAACATATGCAATATACTCTTTGATATTAGTCTTAGTAATTTTTGGATGCATCTCTTCAGACAAGGGAAACAAAAGTAAAAATAAATACATGAGACTACATCAAACTAAAAATCTCTTGCACAGTGAAGTAAACTATAAACAAAAATGAAAATCCTGCCAATTGAATGGGAGAAGATATTTGCAAACAATATATCTGATAAGGGGTTAATATCTAAAATATAAGAACTCATATAATTCAACATTTAAAAAAAAACTTGATTGAAAATGTGTAGAGGATCTAAATAGACAATTTTCCAAAGAAGACATACGAATGTCCTACAGGCACATGAGAAAACGCTCAACATCAGTAATCATCAAGAAATGCAAATGAAAACCACAGTGAGATATCATGTCACACCTGTCAGAATGACTATTATCAGATGAAAGGATAAAGAAGATGTGGCACATATATACAATGGAATATTACTCAGCCATAAGAAGAAATGAAATTGAGTTATTTGTAGTGAGGTGGATGGACCTAGAGACTCTCATACAGAGTGAAGTAAGTCAGAAAGAGACAAACAAATGCCGTATGCGAACGCATATATATGGAATCTAAAGGGGAAAAAAATGGTTCTGAAGAACCTAAGGGCAGGACAGGAATAAAGACGCAGACGTAGAGAATGGACTTGAGGACACGGGGAGGGGGAAGGGTAAGCTGGGACGAAGTGAGAGAGTGGCATTGACATATATACACTACCAAATGTAAAATAGTTGGCTAGTGGGAAGCAGCTGCATAGCACAGGGAGATCAGCTCGGTGCTTTGTGTCCAACTAGAGGTGTGGGATAGGGAGGGTGGGAAGGAGATGCAAAAGGGAAGAGATATGTGGATATATGTATACATATAGCTGATTCACTTTGTTATACAGCAGAAACTAACACACCATTGTAAAGCAATTATACTCCAATAAAGATGTTAAAAAATTTAAAAAAAAAGAAGAATGGCTTTTATCAAAAAGACAAGAGAAAGTCTTGGTGAGGATGTGGACAGAAGGTACCTTTGTGCACTGTTGGTGGGAATGTTCATTGGTGCAGCCACTATAGAGATTCCTCAGAAAAATTGAAAATAGAACTACCATATAACCCAGTAATTCCATTCCTGGATATTTATCTGAAAAAAAACAAAAACACTAATTAGAAAAGATATATTCACCTCTATGTTCATTGCAGCATTATTCACAATAGCCAAGATATGGAAGCAACCTAAGTGCCCATCAATAGGTGAATAGATAAAGAGAAGTTTTATATATACATATATATGAATATTACTCATCCATAAAAAATAATAAAATCTTGCCATTTGAGACAACATGAATGGACCTAGAACATATTATGTTAAGTGAAATAAGTCAGATAAACACAAATACTGTGTGATTTCATTTACATGTGCAATCTAAAATCAAAAAAAGTGAACAAACAAACATAAACAGAGTTATAGATACAGAGAAAAAAACAAAACAGGTGTTTTCCTGAGAGGATGGGTGGTAGGAGAAAAGAAATGGGTGAAGGAGATAAAAAGGTACAAACTTCCAGTTGCAAAATAGTCACCAGTATGAAATGTATAGTGTGGGGAATATAGTCAATAATTATGTAATATGTTTTAATGGTGACCAATGCTATCTAGACTTATCTTGGTGATCATTTTGAAATGTACAGAAATTTCGAATCACTATGTCTTGTAACAGAAACTAACACAGTGTTGTCGGTCAATTATACTTCAAAGAAAACCTCATGGGAAAAGCGATCAGATTTTTGGTTATCGGAGGGCAGTCAAAAGGGTACGACCTTCCAGTTTTAAGTTAACTAAGTACTAGAGATATAATGTACAACATGATAAATATAATTAACACTGGTCTAGGTTATATATGAAAGTTTTTAAGGGAATAAATCCTAAGAGTACTCATCACAGGGAAGTTTATTTCTTTAATTTTTGTCTATATGAGATGATGTATGTTCACTAAACTTATTGTGATAATCATTTCAGGATGTATTAACTCAAATCATTATGCTGCACACCTTAAACTTATACAGTGCTGTATGTCAATTGTATCTCAATAAAACTGGAAGAAAAAAAAACAAAACAAGACAAAGACAAAGAAAAAATAACAATGGAGTGATAGATACTTTCCCATAAGAATAGACGTTGATGGAATTCATCACCATTAGACCTGCCTTACAAAAACATGCTGAAACGAGTTCTTCAAGTTGAAATAGAAGGATCCTAGCCAGTATCATGAAAACATGAAAATATAAAACACACTGGTAAAGGTATTTAGTTAACTTCAGATATTCTAAACTGTAATGTGGTGGTGTGTCAATCACTTAATTCTAGGATAAGTGTTAAAGTACAAAGGTATTAAAAATAGCTATAGTTAAAATAATTTGTTAATGGATACAAAATATAAAAAGATATAAATTGTGACATTAAAAACAAAATATGGGAGGGGAGAAGAGTGTAACGTTTTTGTATATGATGAAAGCAACTTATTATCAGCTTAAAAGAGATTATTATAATTATAAGATGTTTGATATATGCATCAAGGTAATCACAAAGCAAAGTATAGTAGATACACAAAAGTTAAAAGGAAATAAATCAAAATTGTATTATGCAAAATTATCAATTCGAAAAGGAAGACAGCAAGAGTGGAAGAATGGAACAAGGGAACTACAAAGCAAGAAAACAAGATGGCATTAGTAAACCCTTACATATAAAATAATAACTTTAAATGTAAACGAATTAAATGCTTAAATTAAAAGGCATAGCATGGTTGAATGGATAAAAAAGGCCTGAGTCCACTGCCTTTGAGAGACTCATGTAAGCTTTAAAGGCACACATACTCTGAAAGTGAAGGGATGAAAAAACATATTCCATGCAAAAAGAAAACAAAAGAGAGAAGGGATAACTATACTTTTATCAGAAACAAATAGACTTTAAGTAAAATACTGTAACAAAAACAAAGTTTGTTATATACATTAAGTCCCCTATACATGAAATGTCAAGTTGTGAACCTTCAAAGATGCGAACGTGCGTTCCATCAACGTCAGGTGTGAGTGAAATTTCAGTTTGCCCTCCATCTCCTATTGCTGATGATCCTTCAGCTCTACCATCTCCCACCTTGCCTCCCTCCTCCAGTCAGTAACTCTTCTTGCCTGTTCACTAAATGCCAGGACCTGTATGCCAGCTGTTGTACTGTACTACTGTACTTTTCAAGGTACTGTACTGTAAGATTAAAACTGGTTTATTTATCTTTTGTGTTTGTTTATTTTTTTATTTGTGTGAAAAGTATTATAAACCTATTACAGTACAGTACTATATAGCGGATTGTGTTAGTTGGGTACCTAGGCTAACTTTGTTGGACTTATGAACAAATTGGACTTACAAATGCACCCTCATAATGGAACTCATTTATATGCAGGGGACTTACTGTAATGATAAAAGGGTCAATTCATCAAAATAAAATAACAACTGCAAATACATATGCACCAAAATTTGGAACACTTAAGTATATTAAGGAAATACTTGGGAATTCCCTAGTAGTTCAGTGGTTAGGACTTGACACCCTCACTGCTGGGGCTCTGGTAGGGGAACTAAGAACTGAGATCCTGCAAGTTGCACCACAGCGTGACCAAAAAAAAAAAAAAAAAAAGAAAAGAAAAAAAAAGAAAAGATATACCAACACCTAAGAAGGGGGAACTAGACAATGATACAATAATAGTAGGGAACTTCAATACTCCACTTTCAAGAATAGATAAATCATCCATACAGAAAATCAATAAATAAACATGGTACTTGAGCTATACTTTAGACCAAATGGACTTTGCATAAATATAGACAATATAACATCCAATAGTACCACTACACATTCAAACACACACAGAAAATTCTCCAAAATAGATCATATGTTAGGTCACAAAACGAGGCTTAGCAAACTGAAAAAGATTAAAATCATACCAAGCATCTTTTTTTACCACAATGCTATGAAATCAGAAATCAATAACCAGAGGAAAACTGGAAAATTCACAAATATGGGGTATTAACACACTCCTGATCACCCAATGAGTAAAATCACAAACCTATAGGGAAATCAAAAAATATCTTCAAACAAATGTAAATGGACACACACACCAAAACTCATAAGATAAAGCCAAAAACATTCTGAAAGAAACATTTATAGTGATAACTACATATACAAGTAAATAGAAATAACTCAAAGAGCAATCTAACTTTAAAAAAATTTTTATTGGAATATAGTTGATTTACAATGCATTAGTTTCAGGTGTACAGCAAAGTGAATCACTTATACATATACATATATCCACTCCTTTTTAGATTATTTTCCCATATAGGCCATTACAGAGTACTGAGTAGAGTTCCCTGTGTTATACAGTAGGTCCTTATTAGTTATCTATTTCGTATATAGTAGTGTGTATATGTCAATCTCAATCTTCCAGTTTATTCTTCCCCCACCCCTTACATCCTGGCAACCATAAGTTTATTTTCTACATCTGTAACTCTATTTCTGTTTTACAGATAAGTTCATTTGCACCCTTTATATTTTTTAGATTCCACATATAAGTTATATCATATGATATTTGTCTTTCTCTGTCTGACTTACTTCACTCAGTATGACAATATCTAGGTCCATCCATGTTGCTGCAAAAGACATTATTTCATTCCATTTTATGGCTGAGTAATATTCCATTGTATATATGTACTACGTCATCTTTATCCATTCTTCTGTTGATAGGCATTTAGGTTGTTTCCATGTCCTCATTACTGTAAATAATGCTGCAATGAATATTGGAGGGTATATAATTTTTTGAAACATGTTTTTTTTCCAGATATATGCCCAGGAGTGAGAATGCTGAATCATTGGGTAGCTCTAGTTTTAGTTTTTAAAGGAACCTCCATACTGTTCTCCATAGTGGCTGTAAGAGTATACATTCCTATGAACAGAGTAGGAGGGTTCCCTTTCCTCCACACCTTCCCCAGGATTTATTGTTTGGAGAATTTTGGTGATGGCCATTCTGGCTGGCATGGAGGTGATACCTCATTGCAGTTTTGATTTGCATTTCTCTAATAATTAGTGGTGTTAAGCATATTTTCATGTGCTTTTTGGGCATCTGTAAGTCTTCTTTGGAGAATTTATATTTACAGCTTCCACCATTTTTTGATTGGGCGTTTTTTTTTTTTCTTCTTCATATTGGGCTGCATGAGTTGTTCGTATACTTTGGATATTAATCCTTTGCTGGTTACTTCGCTTACAAATAATTTCTCCCATTCTGAGGGTTGTTTTTCATCTTGTTTATGGTTTCCTTTGCTATGCAAAAGCTTTTAAGATTCATTAGGTCCCATTTATTTATGTTTTAATTTCCATTTCTCTAGGAGGTGGGTGAAAAAGGATCTGGCTGTAACTTATGGCATAGACTGTTCTGCCTATGTTTTCCTGTAAGAGTTTGATAGTGTCTGGCCTTACATTTAGGTCTTTAATCCACTTTGAGTTTATTTTTGTGTATGGTGTTAGGGAGTGTCATAATTTCATTCTTTTCCATATAGCTGTCCAGTTTTCCCAGCACCACTTATTGAAGAGAATGTCTTTTCTCCATTGTATATTATTTCCCCCTTTATCAAAGATAAGGTGACCATATGTGCGTGGGTTTATCTCTGGGCTTTCTATCCTGTTCCATTGATCTATATTTCTCTTTTCATGACAGTACCATACTGTGTTGATTACTGTAGCTTTGTAGTATAGTCTGAAGTCCCGGAGCCTGATTCTTCCAGCTCCGTTTTTCTTTCTCAAGATTGCTTTAGCTATTCGGGGTCTTAGGTGTCTCCATACAAATTGTGAAATTTTTGGTTCTACTTCTGTGAAAAATGCTAGTGGTAGTTTGATAGGGATTGCTTTAAATCTGTAGATTGCTTTGGGTAATAGAGTCATTTTCACAGTGTTGATTCTTCCAATCCAAGAACATGGCATATCTCTCCATCTATTTGCATCATCTTTAATTTCTTTCATCAGTATTATATTGTTTTCTGCATACAGGTCTTTTGTCTCCTTAGGTAGGTTTATTCCTAGGTATTTTATTCTTTTTGTTGCAATGGTAAATGGGAGTGTTTCCGTAATATCTCTTTCACATTATTCATCAATAGTGTATAGAAATGTAAGAGATTTATGTGCATTAATTTTGTATGTGCTACTTTACCAAATTCATTGATTAGCTCTACTAGTTGTCTGGTAGCATCTTTAGGATTCTCTATGTATAGTATCATGTCATCTGCAGACACTGACAGCTTTACTTTTTCTTTTCCAATTTGGATTCCTTTTATTTCTTTTTCTTCTCTGATTGCTGTGGCTAAAACTTCCAAAACTATGTTGGATAATAGTGGTGAGAGTGGACAACCTTGTCTTCTTCCTGATCTTAGAGGAAATGGTTTCAGATTTTCACCATTGAGAATTATGTCTGTTGTGGGTTTGTCATATACGGCCTTTATTATGCTGAGGGAAGTTCCCTCTATGCCTACTATCTGGAGGGTTTTTATCATAAATGGGTGTTGAATTTTTTCGAAAAGTTTTTCTGCATCCATTGAGATGGTCTAATGATTTTTCTCCTTCAACTTGTTAATATGGGTTATCATGTTGATTGATTTGCGTATATTGAAAAATACATGCATTCCTGGGATAAACCCCACTTGATCATGGTGTATGATCCTTTTAATGTGCTGTTGGATTCTGTTTGCTAGTATTTTGTTGAGGATTTTTGCATCTCTGTTCATCAGTGATATTGGCCTGTAGTTTTCTTTCTTTGTGACATCCTTGCCTGGTTTTGGTATCAGGGTGATGGTAGCCTCGTAGAATGAGTTTGGGAGTGTTCCTCCCTCTGCAATATTTTGGAAGAGTTTGAGAAGGATAGGTGTTAGCTCTTCTCTAAATGTTTGATAGAATTCACCTGTGAAGCCATCTGGTCCTGGGCTTTTGTTTGTTGCAAGATTTTTAATCACAGTCTGAATTTCAGTGCTTGGAATTGGTATGTTTATATTTTCTACTTCTTCCTGGTTCAGTCTCGGAAGGTTGTGCTTTTCTAAGAATTTGTCTCTTTCTTCCAGGTTGTCCATTTTATTGGCATATAGTTGCTTGTAGTAATCTCTCCTGATCGTTTGTATTTCTGCAGTGTCAGTTGTTACTTCCCACTTTTCATTTCCAGTTCTATTGATTGGGGTCTTCTCTCTTTTTTTCGTAATGAGTCTGTCTAATGGTGTATCAATTTTGTTTAACTTCTCAAGAACCAGCTTTTAGTTTTATTGATCTTTGCTATTGTTTCCTTCATTTCTTTTTCTTTTATTTCTGATCTGATCTTTATGATTTCTTTCCTTCTGCTAACTTTGGTTTTTTTTTTTTGTCTTTCTTCCTCTAATTGCTTTAGGTGCAAGGATAGTTTGTTTATTTGAGATGTTTCGTGTTTCTTGAGGTAGGATTGTGTTGCTTTAAACTTCCTCTTAGAACTGCTTTTGCTGCATCCCATAGCTTTTGGGTCATCGTGTTTTCATTGTCATTTGTTTCTTGGTATTTTTTGATTTCCTCTTTGATTTCTTCAGTGATCTCTTGATTATTTAGCAGTGTATTGTTTAGCTTCCATGTGTATGTATTTTTTTACAGATTTTTTCCTTTAATTGATATCTAGTCTCATAACTTTGTGGTTGGAAAAGATACTTGACACAATTTCAATTTTCTTAAATTTACCAAGGCTTGATTTGTGGCCCAAGATATGATCTATCCTGGAGAATGTTCCATGAGCACGTGAAAAGAAGGTGTATTCTGTTGTTTTTGGATGGAATGTCCTATAAATATCAATTAAGTCCATCGTGCTTAATGTATCATTTAAAGCTTGTGTTTCCTTATTTATTTTCATTTTGGATGATCTGTCCATTGGAGAAAGTGGGGTGTTAAAGTCCCCTACTATGATTGTGTTACTGTTGATTTCCCCTTTTATGGCTGTGAGCACTTGCCTTATGTAATGAAGTGCTCCTCTGTTGGGTGCATAAATATTTACGATTCTTATATCTTCTTCTTGGATTGATCCCTTGATCATTATGTAGTGTCCTTCTTTGTCTCTTGTAATAATGTTTATTTTAAAGCCTATTTGGTCTGATATGAGTATTGCTACTCCAGCTTTCTTCTGATTTCCATTTGCATGGAATATCTTTTTCCATCCCCTCACTTTCAGTCTGTATGTGTCCCTAGGTCTGAAGTGGGTCTCTTGTAGACAGCGTATATACAGGTCTTGTTTTTGTATCCATTCAGCCAGTCCATATCTTTTGGTTGGAGCATTTAATCCATTTAAATTCAAGGTAATTATTGATATGTTTGCTCCTATTACCATTTTCTTAATTGTTTTGGGTTTGTTATTGTAGGTCTTTTCATTCTCTGTGTTTCCTGCCTAGAGAAGTTTCTTTAGCATTTGTTGTAAAGCTGGTTTGGTGGTGCTGAGTTCTCTTAGCTTTACTTTTCTATAAAGGTTTTAATTTCTCCATCGAATCTGAGTGAGATCCTTGCTGGGTAGAGTAATCTTCGTTGTAGATTTTTCCATTTCATCACTTTAAATATGTCCTGCCACTCCCTTCTGGCTTGCAGAGTTTCTGCTGAAAGGTCAGCTGTTAGCCTTATGGGGATTCCCTTGTATGTTATTCGTTGTTTTTCCCTTGCTGCTTTTAATATGTTTCCTTTTTATTTAATTTTTGATATTTTGATTAATATGTGTCTTGGCGTGTTTCTCCTTGGGTTTATCCTGTATGGGACTCTGCGCTTCCTGGACTTGATTGGCTATTTCCTTTCCCATAATAGGGAAATTTCAACTGTAATCTCTTCAAATATTTTCTCTGCCCCTTTCTTTTTCTCTTCCTCTTCTCAGACCCCTATAATTGGAATGTTGGTGCGTTTAATGTCCCAGAGGTGTCTCAGACTGTCCTCAATTCTTTGCATTCTTTTTTCTTTATTCTGCTCTCTTGTAGTTATTTCCATTATTTTATCTTCCTGGTCACTTATCTGTTCTTCTGCCTCAGTTATTCTGCTGTTGATTCCGCCTAGAGAATTTTTAATTTCATTTATTGTGTTGTTCATCATTGTTTGTTTGCACTTTAGTTCTTCTAAGTCTTTGTTAAATGTTTCTTGTATTTTCTCCATTCTGTTTCCAAGATTTTGGATCATGTTTACTGTAATTACTCTGAATTCTTTCAGGTAGACTGCCTATTTCCTCTTCATTTGTTTGGTCTGGTGGGTTTTTACCTTTCTCCTTCATCTGTTGTGTGTTTCTCTGTCTTCACATTTTGCTTAACTTACTGTGTTTGTGTTCTCCTTTTCTCAGGTGGCAGGTTCGTAGTTGCCGTTTTTTTTTTGTTTGTTTGTTTTTCTTAACATCTTCATTGGAGTATAATTGTCCCACAATTGTGTCTTAGCCTCTGCCCCACAACAAAGTGAATCAGCAAAACATATACTTACATCGCCATATCTCCTCCTTGTTGCATTCCCGTTGTTTTTGGTGTCTGCCCCCAGTGGCTAAGGTTGGTTCAGTGGGTTGTGTAGTCTTCCTGGTGGAGGGGATTGGTGCCTCTGTTCTGATGGATGAGGTTGGATCTTATCTTTCTGGTGGGCAGGACTGCGTCCAGTAGTGTGTTTTGGCGTTTCTGTGACCTTATTACTATTTCAGGCAGCCTCTCTGCTAATGGCTGGGTTTTTGTTCCTGTCTCGCTAGTTGTTTGGCCTAGGGTGTCCAGCAATGTAGCTAGCTGGTCATTGAGTTGAGCTGTGTCTTAGTGTTGAGATGGAGATCTCTGGGAGAGCTTTCGCTGTTTGATATTACATGGAGCCCAGAGGTCTCTGGTGGACCAATGTCCTGAACACGGCTCTCCCACCTCAGAGGCACAGGCCTGACACCCGGCTGGAGCACCAAGATCCTGACAGCCACACGGCTCCCAAGTCTACAGTTTCTCCCAAAGTCCACCACCTCAATTTTGGGATTATTCATTGTCTATTGAGGTATTCCAGAGATGAAGGGTACATCAAGTTGATTGTGGAGATTTAATCTGCTGCTCCTGAGCATGCTGGGAGAAATTTCCCTTTCTCTTCTTTGTTCACACAGCTCCTGGGATTCAGCTTTGGATTTGGCCCTGCCGCTGAGTGTAGGTCACCTGAGGGCATCTGTTCTTTGCTCACAGGATGTGGTTAAAGTAGCAGCTGATTAGGGGTATCTAGCTCACTCAGGCGTGGGATAGGGAGGCATACGGAATGTGGGGCAAGCCTGCGGAGGCAGAGACTGGCGTGAAGTTGCAACAGCCTGAGGCTAGCCCTGTGTTCTCCCTGGGAACTTGTCCCTATCTCAAGGGATCCTGACAGTGGCGGGCTACACAGCCTTCTGGGAGGGGAGGTGTAGATAGTGACCTGTGCTTGCACACAGGCTTCTTGGTGGCTGCAGCAGCAGCCTTAGCATTTCATGCCTGTCTCTGGTGTCTGCGCTGATAGCTGTGGCTCTCGCCCGTCTCTGGAGCTCGTTTACATGGTGGTCTGAATCTCCTCTCCTCATGCACCCTGAAACAATGGTCTCTTGCCTCTTAGGCAGTTCCAGACTTTTTCCTGGGCTCCCTCCGGGCTAGCTGTGGCGCACTAGCCCCCTTCAGGCTGTGTTCATGCAGCCAACCCCTGTCCTCTCCATGGGATCTGACCTCTGAATCCCAAGCCTCAGCTCCCAGCCCCCACCCGCCCAGGTGGGTGAGCAGACAAGCCTCTCAGGCTGGTGAGTGCTGGTCGGCACCAATCCTCTGTGCAGGAATCTCTCTGTTTTGCCCTCAGCACCCCTGTTGCTGTGCTCTCCTCCATGGCTCCAAAGCTTCCCCCCACCACCACCACCCCTGTCTCCACCACTGAAGTGGCTTCCTAGTGTGTGGAAACTTTTCCTCCTTCACAGCTCCCTCCCAGAGGTGCAGGTCCCATCCATATTCTTTTGTCTCTGTTTTTCTTTTTTGTTTTTCCCTACCCAGGTACGTGGGGAGTTTCTTGCCTTTTGGGAAGTCTGAGGACTTCTGCCAGCATTCAGTAGGTGTTCTGTAGGAGTTGTTCCACATGTAGATGTATTTCTCATGTATTTGTGGGGAGGAAGGTGATCTCCACGTCTTACTCCTCCACCATCTTGAAGGTCTCTCTACATCGTTTTTTTTTGTGTGTGTGTATCCCTTAACTACTTATCTTGGATATAGGTGATTTTACTTCCTTTTATCTTTTAACCTTCCTACTAGCTTTATACATGGTTGATTTACTACATTTATTTATATTTGCCTTTGCCAATGAGTGTTTTCCTTTTGTAATTTTCATATTTCTGGTTGTAACCTTTTCTTTTTAAGTTAGAGCAGTCACTTTAACTTTCCTTATAAAGTTGGTTTGTTGGTGCTGAACTCTTTCAGGTTTTGCTTGCCTATAAAACTTTTGACTTTTCAATCAAATCTGAATGAAAGCCTTGCTGGGTAGAGTATTCTTTGTTGTAGGTTTTTCCCTTTCGTCACTTTAAATATGTCATGCCATTCCCTTCCGGCCTCCAGCGTTCTGCTAAAAAGTCAGCTGATATCCTTAGGGGAGTTTTCTTGTATGTACACTGTTGCTTTTCCCTTGCTGCTTTTAGTATTCTCTCTTTATGTTTAATTTTTTGCCTTTTTAATTACAGCCTGTCTTTGTGTGGTTCTCTTTGGGTTGATCCTGTTTGCTTCCTGTACTTGGATGTCTGTTTCCTTTCCCAGATTAGAGAAATTTTTACCTATTGTGTCTTGAAATAAGTTCTCTGGCCCTTTCTCTCACTCTTCTCCTTCTGGGACCCCTGTGATGTGAATGTTAGTATGCTTAATGTTGTCCCAGGGGTCTCTTAAACTGTCTTCATTTCTTCTTATTCTTTTTCTTTTTTCTGTTTAGCTTCAGTGATTTCCACTTCTTTCTTTCAGTTCATCAATCTATTGTTGATTCCTTGTACTGTATTTTTTATTTCAGTTATTGCATTATTCATTTCTGTTTGGTTCTTCTTTATATTTTCTAACTCTTTGTAAAAGAAAAAAAAAGAAAAGAAAAAAAAACCTTCTAAATTCTCACTTTTTTCATCCAACCTTCTCCTGAGTTCTTTGAGTATCTTTATGATAATTAGCTTGAACTATTTTTGGGTAGATTGCTTATCTCTATTTCACTTAGTTCTTCTTCTGAGATTTTATCTTGTTCCTTCATTTGGAACATATTCCTCTGTCACCTCATTTTGCCTAATTTACTGTTTTTATTTCTATGTATTTGATAGGTTGAGTGTTATGTTTCCTGACCTTGGAGAAGTGACCTTTTGTAGGAGATGTCCTATGGGTACCAACAGTGCACTACCTCTGGTCGCCTATATGCTCTAGGATTGTCCCCTATATGGGTTTTGTGGGTCCTTATGTTGTAGCTGGCTGACTAATGTGGGCAGTCTGGTAGAAGTAGGAGTGACTCATCCTTGGTGCAGTGGGTTGCTAGGTCCTGCCTTGTGCAGAGGCTGCTGGCCACTGGTGGGTGGGACCAGATCATGAGGTAGCTGGCTGCTGAGCTCCAGGGGTTCCAGAGCTAATGCTGGCCCACTGGTGGGTAGAGCCGTGTTCTGGGGTAGGTGATTGCAGGGCCTAAGGTCCCAGATCTAGTGTTGGCCTGCTAGAGGGCTGGGTTGGCTCCTTACATTGTTGGTTACAGTGTCTGGGGTATCCCAAAGCTGGTTTCAGCCTGCTGGTAAGTGGGTCTGGATCCCCATATGGCTGTCTGAGGGGTTCAATGTGTCTCAGAGCTGGTGTCAACCAGCTGCTGGCAGGGTTAGAGCCCATGATGTCCTGCGTCTGGTTCCCACCTGCTGTGGGTGGACTGGCTCCTGACAATGCAGACTGTGGGGTTTCAGTGGTCCTGGGGCTGAAGTCTCCCTGCTAGTGGGTGGGAGCAGGGTCCAGGACACTACACAGCTGTTGCCTACCCAGTAGTGGATGAGACTGCGTCCTGAGGCTAGTGTTGGCCCATAGGTGGGTGGAGTTGGGTCTTGGGGTCTCTAGCGGTGGGGCCCTGTGGGTTCCAAAGTTGGTTTGTTGATCTGCTGGTGGACATGGTCAGAGCCCAGGGAGTCCTAGGGCTGGTGCCAACTCACTGGTGGGTGAGGCTGGTTCCAGGTGTAGTTCTTACCCACTAGTGGGTGGCCCTGGATCCCAGGGTCTCTAATTACAGGGCCCTGTGGGTCCTGAGGCTGGTGCCAATGCACTGGTATGCAGGGCCAGGTCATGATCCCTCTGGTGGACAGGGCCAGACTGGGGACTCAAGGCATCTTAAGGCAGCCAGCCTGCTGGTGGTTGGGGCTGCATACTCACCTAGCTAGCTGCTTGGGCTGAAGCATCCCAGTACTAGTGCTGACAGGCTGATTGGTGCTAATAAGCTAGAGGGAGGATTCCAAAATGGTGCTAGCCAGCACCAGTGTCCTCGTGGTAAAACAAGCTCCCAAAAATGATGGCTGGAAGCATCAGTGTTCCCAGGATGAGCTCCATTTGCTTCCTGCCTCTCTGGAAGACGCTCTAAGATCAGCAAGTGCATCTGACCCAGGGTCCTTTCAACTTACTGCTTCTGCCCTGGGTCCTGGAGCATGTGAGATTTTGTGTGTGCCCTTTAAGAGTGGAGTCTATATTTCCTACAGTCCTCTGGCTTTCCCAAAAATAAGCCCTTCTGGCCCTCAAAGCCATACATTCTTGGGTCTCATCTTCCTGGTGCAGGACCTCTAGGCTGGGGAGCCCGATTTGTGGCTTGGGCCAGTCACCTCTTGGGGAGAACCTCTGCAATTGTAATCATCCTCTCATTTGTGGGTCACCCACCTGGTGGTATAGGTCTTGAATATACCACATTTCCACTGCTCCTACCCATCTCATTTTAGTTCCTTCTTTATATCTTTAGTTGTAAGACATCTTTTCTTCTAGTTTTTTTGTTCCTTCTCATCAATAATTGGTTTGTAAATAGTTGTAATTTTGTTATACCCATAGGAGGAGGTGAGCTCAGGGTCTTCCTACTCTGCCATTTTGGCAGTTCTAGGCTATGGAAACCAGGTGACTGATGTTCTCACACCTCTATTCAGCTTTTTCTGGTATGTGTCCAACAGGGCGAGCTCTTCATTGGAAAAGGCCATAGCCATGTCCTGAAAGTTCTAAAGTGGGTAATTGCAAGCTCCAGGTGAAATAATCCCTACAGGGAAACAGGTGGATGGGATTTATTTTAGTAAAAGTACACAAAGTAAAATTAGCAAATGTAAAAGTTGCCTGGAGTGAAGACTGGAAGACATCTATCAATAAAAACCTTTCAAGTGTTCTCTCCCTGTGGAATCACACATTTTTTCCTTCCAGCATGATTTGTGACAATTTGCCTATCAGGAATACTCTTCAGAGATACAGCATGAAAGGATTTTATTGGCAGCTGGTCACTTGGGCACCCTCTGCCTAGCAAATGTCAATATTCTAGACTCCTGAAAGATTAAGCGTTCGGTATAAAATATATTACTTGTAGGAACAGTTTATGCGCTATAAACTACCCTTATTAATTAAGGAATTGTGGGAACACTCTCAAAATCTAAGTTCAAAGATTCTGGGCAAAGGCAAACATTGTGAGCAGGGCTTTATTAAGATAGCAGAATCGGCTTGCTTATATTACTTCTTTTCTATGCTATATCCAAACACAGAGCTTCAAACTACATGAGCAAAATCAGACAGAACAGAAAGGATAAATAAACAAGTCTACAATTATACTTGAAGTTCAAGCAGTAGACCACTGTCTGTATCCCAGAAGTCCCCTCGGTCCCTTCCCAATCATGATGTGTTTTTTTTTTCTCACTGTCCCCCCACTTCCCCTTTTTGCTTCTCTCCTGCATCCCAGTTCCTTTCTCATTCCTAAAGTCCTGTCCTCCATCAAAAGTAAAGATGCTATGTTGAGTATGATTTCCATATGATAATTAAACTTCTGATTAGCTGAATTCAATGTAGATTGTGTTCCCCCTCCAGCTGTGAAGCTCAATCCCTATGTCTCTCATGATGAAGTAGAAGTTTTCACACCACTGTTAGGAATTTCAGGTATGAGCAGGAGAGCATATTCAGGGCACTTCTCTCACCCTCAGATCCTTTATCTGTAAAATGATGTCATAGTCAGCTTGGCTGACTAACAAGATAGCATAGACCAGGTGGCTTAATTGATAATTTCTTACTTTCTTTTTTTAAAAAACATCTTTATTGGAGTATAATTGTTTTACAATGTTGTGTTAGTTTCTGCTGTATAACAAAGTGAATCAGCTATATGTATACATATATCCCTATATCCCTTCCCTCTTGTGTCTATTTCTAACAGTTCTGGAAACTGAAAATTTGAGATCAAGGTGCCAGTATAATTGGGTTTATGGTAAAGACCCTCTTCCTGGTTTACAGATGATCACTTTCTTGTTGTATCCTCACATGACAGAAAGAAAGGGAGAGGAAAAACAAAGTCTTTGCTCTTTTTTTACAGGGGCACTAAACCCATCATGAAGACTCCACCCTCAACTTCAAATACCATCACACTGGGGGCTAGGGTTTCAACGTATGAATTTTTGAGAGGACACATATAGTCCATAGCAAATAGAGATATCCCCACCTCCTTCACAGGTCATAGGAGAAACAGAGATAGTAATACCAGATGACTTACAATGAGTGTTATGTGTCAAACCCTGAGATGAAGACTTTAGCAATATCAAAAGACTCCTTGAAATTCCAGGAATGCACCAAATGGGTTTTCCTCTCAGGACACATACTGTTCCATCTGACTGCAATGTTCTACCCACAGTTAATCACATGGCCTGCCTGCTCCCTCACTTCCTTTAGACCTTTGTTCAATCATTATGTCAGGGAGGGCTTCCCTAGTCACCCTGAATAAAAGAACATTCTCCTCTCATACCCTTTCTTCCTGACCTGTTGTATCTTTCTACACAGCATTTGTCACCCTCTGGTGGAATATTCTGTGAGGTCAGAGATTTGTACCTACAATAGTAATAAGGCACATAGCAGGTAATCAGAAAATTTTTGTTGATGAATGTCTGGGATATTGGCCATTTACATGTCTTGCTAAGATGCACAGACACCCTCCAAGATGGGCATTGGCCCCATTTTACTAATTATAATTCATACAGAATCTCAAGGACACAAAAAACTCTAGTCTAGGCTTTGCAATCATGTTTTCCAAGCTTCAAAATCTGCAGTTCCTGGATGCTTTTGGGTAACAATGAGGTCCGACAATTTCTTCATCCATTTATCCATCAATGAACACATACAGTGTTTCCACATCTTGACTACTGTAAATAATGCTGCAATGAACATTGGGGTGCATATTTCTTTTCAACTTAGTGTTTTTATTATCTTTGGATAAATACACAGAAGTGGACTGCTGAATCATATGGTATTTCTATTATTAATTTTTTGAGGAATCTCCATACTATTTTCCATAGTGGCTGCACCAATTTACATTCCCACCAACAGTGCACAAGGGTTCTCTTTTCTCCAATTTAGACCAACACTTGGTGTTTCTCATCTTTTTGGTTATATGCTGATGTGGAATTTAACATTTGAAAACAATATACAGGAGGACCTCATTCATCCTGTGACAAATTGGAACTGAGAGTAGTTGGTTGGTTTCAGGAGTCACAGAATAAACTAACCTCAATGGAATCCCCAAAAATGGCATCAAAGGAGACTCTGTAACATAAGGAGAGTGGGGTGACCCCAACTGCAGAGGAGGGATGAAAGTCACATAAATATAACGTTAATAGGCAAGGGAGCCAGGCTCACAGAGAGCTAGTGTGAACAAACTCACAATTATGTCAGACCAATTTCTCACTGCATCTTTGGACACCGATCAGACTGGCCGGTCATGGCAAGGCCACAATCACTTCCTTTCTTGTACTTTGGATGTGACAATGTCTCTCATTCTCCATACAGATGTCCAGAAAACTCAGAAACTTTACAAACAAAGAACTTACTGATTTCACTTTGAATTTACTGTTTTGACAGTTTTGTGTGTACTTTGATAAAGGACTAGCTTGGTGATGTCTGTTTTGCACCTTGAAAATGACACAGCCATTCCCACGATCCACATCACTGCTATCTATCAATCTGATTTATCTTGACCCACCCACCCAACATATTTGTCACATGCAATACTCACTAACTTTCTCTCTTCCCTTATTCCTCTAATCCTTCATGAAAACCTAAACAACCTCAATGCTGACTTGGCCAACCTGGAGTCTCTCTCTTCAGGAATGTTAAGCTCCAGTCCAAATGATGCTTTCTTGCCCACTGTCATGCCCTTATCATTAGGAAAAACCATACTCATTGAACTCCATTCCTTCCATCCCCCTCCCTCACCACCAGAAACATTACCTCCAGTTCTTCCAGATCCTTCCCTCTAATGTTCCTGTGCTGACAGCTGTCAACCTCATGGAGGCCTCTAATCTACTAACCACACATGTTTCTCACTATTCATCAGGACCTCATGTTCTTTTTATGCTGCTTACCTGGTATTTGAAGCCACCTTCTTATGCTGCTTACCTGGTATTTGAAGCCACCTCTTGCAGACATTAAATGTTCTTTCTCTTGTCTTACACCATTTTGCTCATGTGGCTTCACCTTGATAAACTGTAGTTTATCTTCCCATTTGTATGCAAGGAGCTGAGAAATGCTCAGCCAACCTTAAAACATAGCTGGATGGTTTCACTTAAAATTTGTAACCGTGAAACTTTATTTCCAACATTCCCTACACTGACCTATGAATTCCTACTCTATTGTAATATGACTAAGGAAATAAAACACTTATAAACATATACACTAAGCCCTAGCCATCCACTCAGATTCTGAACTTGGTCATATCTGATCCCTGACTCTGGCCAAATAATAAGCTCTGACACTGGTCAACCATAAACCCTAATCTTGGTCTTATACTGAGCTCTGATCCTTGAAATACACTAAACTCTGAGCCTGGTAACACACTGCACCATGGCTGCATTCATATAGTGATCCTGACTCTGGTCACCCACCAAGTCCTGACTCACGTCACACACTGAGCCCATTTAGTCAGAGCCTAAGCCTGGTAACACCTCACACCTTAAGCCTATTACTGGTCACATGTTGAGTCCTGACCCTGGACACACATTAAGCCCTGACCCTAATCACGACCCTAGTCACACACATTGCGCTGACCCAGGTCACATTCTGAGCCCTGACTCCATTAACTTTCTGGGCCCTGACTTTGGTCACATGCTAAGCAATGAACCTGGTCACATACTGAGCCTTAAATCTTGTCACACATTGAGCTATGACCCCAGTTCCATATTGAGTCCTGAAACACACTGAGCCTTGACCCAGTTAATACACTTGAGCAGTGACACTGACCACACTCCTATCAGGGGCCCAGGTTACATGTTAAGCCTTTAACCTGGTAATAGTCTTGACTCAGGCTACAGTTGAGATCTGACTGGTCATACAGTGGATATTTACCTGAGTCACTGGATGTGTCCTGATAATGGTCAACCAATGAGCCATAAGCCCAATCACATCATGGGTCCTGAATCTGGTCACACACTGAGTTATGACCCTGATCTCTCCATTAACCCTGATTCTGGTCAGATGCTGAGCCCTCACACTTGTTACATGTCATACATTGAGTAGTGACCCCAGTTATGTACCAAAACCTGACTCTTTTCTCATATTGATCCTTTGCTTGATAACAACTTGACAGAGGTCACCCTGGGCACATGCTGAGCCCTTAACCTGTCCACATACTGAGCCCATACCGTGATAAGTCATTGAGCCTTATGCATGTCACATACAGAACCCTGACAGCAATCACACATTGAGTTTTAGCCAAATCACACAATGAATTCTGACCCTAGTCATGATCTAAGCCCTAACCTGGGTAACATGCTCAGCCCTGGCTCTGCTCACAAGCTGAACATTGACCCTTGATAGTTGATGAGCCTCGAACGGGGTCATACTCTGAGCCCTAATGTTAGTCAAATTTTCAACCATTCACTGATTAATGAACTGGAACCCTGGTCACAACTGATCCAGGATCCTAGTCAGATGCTGTGCTCTGACCCAGTCACATGCTGAGCCCTGACTTCTGTCACCTGCTGTCATGCCCTGATTGTGGTCACATTTTGAGTCCTGATCCTGGTCAAACGTTGAGCAGTGAATCTTGTCAAACACTTACCCCTGACTCTGATCAGTCATTCAACTCTGATTCTGATATTATGATGCACCCTGTTTCTGGTCACCTGCTCACCCCTGATCCCTGTCACACTGTGATCTCTGATCCTAATACACTGTTGAGTCCTGACTCTGATCACATGCTGAACTCTGACTCCCCTCACAAACCGAGACCTAATCTTATAGACACACAGAGCCCTATCACTGGTCACACTCTGAGCATTGACTCTGCTTTGATGTTGATGCTTGACTGTTCATATACTAAGCCTGGGCTCCCGCTGAGCCCTGACTCAGGTCCCATGATGAGCCCTTAACCTCGTTACTCTGATCAAAGACACTGGTCACACAGTGAGCTCAAGCCTGATTACACTGTGAACTGTAATGGGATTACACTGTGAATCTTGGTCACAAGCTGAGCCATGAACCTTGTCACACACTGCGCCATTACCCTAGTTAGATGCTCAGACCTGAACTTAGTATATAATCAGCCTATCACTGCTAACACTCTGATTACAAAACCCAGTCACCCAACAAGCCCTGATGTTGTTATAATGATTCTGACCTCAATCAAATGCTGAGACTTGATGCAGATCATTTACAGAGCCCTGATCCTGGTCACATGCTAAGCTCTGAATCTGGTTACATGTTGAGCATTATCTTGGTTACTCAATGAGTCCTGACACTGGTCTCATGTAGAGTCCGGACCCCAGGCATCCCTTGTGCCCTCACCCTTGTCACATGCTGATCAGAAACACTGTGACCCCTGAATCCATACACATGCTAAGGCATGATCCTAGTCACATGTTGAGGCCAGACCTTGATCACACACTGAGCTGTGATCTGGGTCACAAGCTAAGATCAAACCCAGAACACATGCTGAACACAGACTGTGGTCACAAGCTGACTACTACTCTAACTCTCATGCTGATCCTTTACTCTGATGACATGCTGAGCTCTAATACTGGTCGCACTCTAATGGTGGTCATAGAGATCACTGATGCTGGTCACAGGTTGGTCCCTGAAACTGGACAGCTCCTGTACCTGTCTGTGGCCATGTACTGACCCTGACACTCTGAGTCTTGCCCCAGTGACTTCTGAGGCTTGATCACATTCATTTGCTGAGCCTTTACCCTGGTTGTACAGTGATCCTTGTCACTCTCAAAGTACTGAACCTGGTCCCATACTGCATCCTGACACCAGTTACTCTATGAGCCTTGAAAATGTTCAAATGCTGAGCACGGAACTCAGTCAATTTCTGTCCTTGATCACACACTGAGCACCTATCCCAGTAATGCTATGAAAACTGTTTCAGATCACACTGTGAGTCATGATCCCAATTACCTGCTGAACACTATCCCTGGTCATATATGCAGTCCTAATCCTGGTCGCATGCTTAGCCCACAGTCTTGTCAGGTACTGAGCTCTGACCATGGTCACATTCTAAGCTCTAACCTCGCTACACATCGATTCCTGACTCACTCAGCAGAGAACTGACTTCTGTCACACGATGTGCCCTGTCCCCAGTTACTCACTTTGCTCTCATCTGTGGTCACCTGCTGAACACAAATACACCCCATCTATGACTCTAGACACGTGTTGATTCTTAAAACTGGTCAAACACTAACCCAGCCATGAAACACCAGATTATCTATCTATCTATCTATCTATCTATCTAATGTATATATCTGTATCTATGCTTATCTATATTAAAATATATATTCTATATCTTATATCTCTCTCCAAATATACATATATATGAATACATACATATATATACATATATATATGTGTGTATATATATATATATATGCATATATATATGCATATATATATATATATATATATATATATATATATATATATATATATACACCAATTGCAGAGCCTTCCTTGTTCAGAACCTTCCTTGTTCTGGGCCCCACTTAAAACAAGCAGTTTTTGGGGTCACTTGGTAACTGGGACACAGTAAAACACCCAAATGAAGAATATGTTACCTCTAAAATTCAAAGGCTCCCCCGGCATTATGCCTCTTTTTCACTTGTGAAGGGGAGTACCATATGGAACTATTAACCCTTTTCCATAGAAGGGGTATATGTGTGTACACACACATACACACACACACACACACACACACACACACACACATATATATATATATATAAATAAATCAATAATAGTTGCTACTTCTTGTTCACTAATGTCATCAATATAATGGCCAAGGTATCTTGTTGGAGGGAAAGGTGATCAAAATTCCTCTTCACCATGAGAAGTTAAGCCTAGAGGAGTCACAAACTGTCTATGGTAGACATGAGCAGCCTGAGGAGCAAGCCCCATCTAGACCAAGAGTCCCAAAGGTCTCAATGTTGGAGATCTGGCCAGTAATGACCTTTCCTCCATGAAGGTTCTAAGACAAGCCCTTTCACATCTTAGTGCCTCAGTTTCCCCACTCAGGAAATGACAGAGTTTGGGTGTAGGCTCCCCAGGGCCCATTCCTTCTTCCACAGTCAGACCTCTCTGTCTTCTGATTCCCAGTCCTTGCATCAGGGAATGGAAAAGAGGTTTGACTGACCCACTCCTGGCAGAGGAATAGCTTTACCTGGGACTACTGACCTAGGCTTTGCCCTCTCCTGTACCCTGTCACCTTAAGAGTGAAAGGTTAGGGGTGGGCCAGGGAGAAACCCATAAAAAGGAGGGAGTCCCTGGAGCCAAAGAGACTATTCTGAGCTGCCTCAACTACAGTCACTCAAGCCTGGTCACTATGGCTGAGAGAGAGGAGGAAACTCCTCACCTCCACTGTGGTTTGATCAGTGGCAGGCAGACTGACACACACCACAATTGAGTGTAACAGTTCCTCTCCCACAGGCACCTGGAAGTGCCCATTAGCACAGCACCCTCTGGAGTCAGCATTGCTCTCCCCAGGATTCTCTTTAAAGAACTCTGATCTGCACCCAAGGGGGCTGCAAACAATGCCAAGTCCCCAGTGTGAGCAGGAGTCCATGGTGTAAGCAGAGAGTGAGCTCACTAACCTAGGTATGTTCAAGAAATATCTGTGGTTGCTGCTTTCTGCTCAGGGTTGACAGAAGTAGAGTTTGAGAGGATTGGGGTGGGGGGCATTGGCAGGTTCCTCCTTGTCCCATAGTTGCTGACCAACTTCTTGGCTTTGCAGCCTTGACTGTCAGAGACCACAACTGGAATGGTCTAGGCCTAGGAGGTGTCCAGAGGAGGTGTTGCACAGTATATTGAACTTTACATTTCCTGACTGCAAGTGTGAGGAGCTCTAGACATTCAGGAAATATGGGGAACTACTGGAGGAAAGGGTTTCAGGCTCCTCCAGTGTGTGACCAGCCAGAAGAAGCTGCCAGGCACAGCAGGTCAGAATGGGGCCAGGCAGCTGCTGGTGGAGGTTTATAATGAGCCTCTTCTGGAGGGAAGAGGCACTGCCTAAGAGTCAGGGCTGGTTGATGATGAGGTGTCCGGGGGGCGGGGGTGGCAGGAAGGGTGGGCAGAGAAAGCCATAGAAGTGGAAATGGAATGGCTAAGAGGTGACTGGTTCAATTCTCTCTTTACACAGTTGGAGAGTCCAAATCACAGAGTGGGACAGAACCACAGAGAGTCTCACAAGTTGATATCAAGTTGGGATTTGAAACTTCATTTATTGACTCCTTGGGCTGAGGTCACTGTCCATATTTTACAGATGAGGAAACTGAGGCCAGAGAGAACAAGGGACTTGCATGCTGGGAGGTGGGGCCTAAACTTGGTCTCCTGCTTCCCAGTGTGCTGTTCAGTAGGAGACAGATGGGCCAGGTGAATTCTGCTTTTGCTTTTTATCAGCTTTATGATCTTGGAAAGTTTCAAGGTGGCAGATGGGGGTGGGGGTAGGATTGGCCAGACCTCTTGCAAGATAAGTCGGGGTTCCATAAGTCCCCACCTCTGTCAGGATTTCCCCGTGGCAGGGATGGTCTGGGACCTGGGGTGGGAGCAGGTGTGGTCCAAGTGAGGAGCTCACTGGGAGCCAGGAAGAGGGGGCCCACCAGGACAGTGCTGACGTGGACAGTAGCCATCACTGTATCGCTTCACTCTCTGAGCCTCCCTCCACCCTAGACCCAAGCATCAGAGTGACCTCCAGGGGTAGTGGTCTGGAGTGGGATGGAGGCTGAGAACAGTGCCAGCTGGCTTGGCAAAAGCTGGCCCCAGCCTGAGGGAGACTCATTTGGCCAGGTACCCATCTCCTACAAGACAGTGATAAGGAGAAGAGTTTTATATGACCAACAGTAAAATAGCACCTATGAGAATCCCAACAGGTTACAGGGGGAAGAAGCCTTTGTTCAATGGGATATGTGCTCATGAATAGATGTCTTCTTTCTCCCTTTCTCTCTCCTGTATCTTATCAATCAAAGTTCTCTCTCCTCCGCCTGTCCCCTCCTCTGTAGCTATCTCTGGCATAGTGGTGATAGCATGGATCCTGGAATCACAAAGCTCTTGATGAACTATGTTCACTACTGTGTGACCTTGGGCAGGTCACTTCACCCCTCTGAGCCTCAAATTTCTCACCTATAAAGTGAGGATATTAATGTTGTGGTCACAAAGATGCCGAGTGAGCATGAGATGAGACAGACCTGTGGAATGCAGTGGCCTCAGACTTCATCTCATCCTGAGCTTGGCCTAGTGCCCTCCTTGGCAAGAGTTAGTGGGTTGCTGGTCACTGTCATGGGGCACCTTCTTCCCATGAGCTTCACTGCCACTGGTCCCAGGACATTCCTGGATCCCTTGGGCTATGAGCTAGAGTACTGTATGGATCCCTCAACACAGTCAGCCTCTGGCTGAGGAGACAAATCCTGAGGACTCCCTGGAACCTGCAGGTCAGGTCCAACTATGTAAGTTTCAGGACCCAGAACAAAATGAAAATCCAGGGCACCGGCTAGAGGCAGGGAAGTCAATCTTTCCTTTTCACAGGCCTCCAACTTCAACCTGCAACAGATTGGTGACCCTCAAAGGATTGCAACCTCCTCACTTGGATGCACTCAGTACCTGGGTGGGGATGGTGAGAGGCCCCCACCTAATTGCCTGATGAATGTGCATGGTACTGCTAGCCCAGGGAGGGGACAACTGCTCCCTAGCCCCACACCAAGACATCATGAGGCACATATCTGAACTTCATCTTTTTGATCCCCCAGCAGCCAAGGGAGCATTACTGGGCTTTATGTTCTGCTAGAACTTACTGAGTGACTGCACCTAGCACTGAAGGAGGTTGAATAATGCAGTCTTCAACAGTTAAAACTCTGGGATTCTATTGTGGAAAGAAAGAGTGGGTAGATATTGAGGATCATGGGCAGTCTCTGCCACATGCACCTTGGACTGGAGCCCACAGCAGCCAAGAATCCAAGAATAAAGCACTCACACAGCCTTGTTGGTGAGCTCAGGGTTACAATGTAGACTTGGATGGCACTAAAACACTTCTGAATTACTGTTCTCTCCAATGAATGTGACCTTTCTGACTCAGGTTCTCTTTTTGAATGAAAGTGATCTTTAAAGCCTTTCTGACTCTGTGAGGGGATTAGGAAACAGTTCTGTGTTGTCTTCTCAAACACTTATTCATCTACGCATCCATTTACACATGCATCCAATCAACCATCCACTGAACCCACCTCTCAATGTTTACTGCATATCTTCTGTGTACTAGTTCAAAGCCGCCCCCCTCACAGATATCACATTCTGATACAATAGACGCATGAAGACTATGGAAGTAAGATGAGGGCACCCAAGATCTTAGGAGATCTTAGAAGCCTTCTCTGAGGAGGTGATACTCGTACCATTACCTGAATAATGAGTAGGAGTTAGGTGAAGACTGGGGGTTGTAGACATTCTGATAAGGATGTGCAATGGCACAGAGACATAAGTTGAGTGCATTTGTAGTGAACATAGTTCATAAAGTTGAGAAGTAAGGGATCTATGGGTGGTGGCAGAAGAAGAAGCTGAAGAGGGAGGCAAGGGCTAGAAGGAACTAGAACATCTAGCTTGGAAGCTTGGGTTTAGCCTGTGGGGCTGTATTTCTCAAGTGCAGTCCTAAGACCATATCTCACGATGCTGGTTGCATACACAGATTCCCAAGTCCTGCCACAACCTGCTGAATCCAACTCACTGATGCTGAGGTGAGAAACCATGGGATGTTTACACAGGTTAGGATTGAGAAATACAGCTGTGGGAGTAGACTGGGGACCACTGGTGAGGACTGGATCATGCTGGGCCTCTGTCTGCCCCAGCCCCTAAATGCTGGCTTTGCTCAAGTCCTGCTCTTTGTTTTCACAGTCTCCTTCCACCTAGGAGTTCTTGCCCCTCTCCCTGGCCTCAGTTACTATTCACACATTAATGAGGGCCTTCTGCTCCTAGGGTCAGCCCAGATCCCTCAACTTTGGACGCCTTTTAGTGTTTGGATGTTTTATAAGAATCTGAGTACATAACCTACCATGATGAGCCCTCAGGCATGTCTCGCTTCCCAATAGATTGAGTGACATCAGCATCACATCCACCACCAAGGAGCCTAGAAGTCACCCTGGACAACTCTCACTTCATCTTCCACCACCAAGTACCCATGTCTTATGGATTCTACCTCATTGGCTCAGTCTCTTTCCCACGTTCCTTCTTATGTGGCCACTTCCCCAGTTCAGACCTTGACTTCTCTTACTTGTTCAGCTAACTGCACTAGTCTCCTCATAGGCATTCTTACGCCCAGCCTCTCAGCCTCCAAAACAACCTCTGCATCTGTACCATGAGGAATCTTTCTAAAACAAAGTTTCAGAGCACAAAACTAATGTTTGCAAGCAACAAAAACAAATTCTGGATAACCAAAGCAAAAAATAAATGTATTGAAAGACTATGGGAATCAGAGACCCACAGAATCAAAGTCTAGGTCGATGGCACAAATCAGTCCCAACCATTTTCAGTTATCAAGTTACTTAAATCAAGACCCAAATTCCAAGGAAGAGGATCTGCTAGTCCTTGCATAGGTCATTAGCCCACACGTTAGACAGAGGACAGCAGGTACTTTGAATAACTGCCCCACCAAGACTTAGTATTCAAAAAGGGAGGGAATTGATATGGGGGAACAAAACCATGGATGTCCACTATAGTACAGGCATACCTCATCTTATCGTGCTTTACGTAATTTAAAAAAAAAATCTTAATTGGAATATAATTGCTTTAAAATGGTGTGTTATTTTCTACTGTATAGCAAAATGAATCAGCTATACATATATCCCCATATCCCCTCCCTCTAACACCGCCCTCCCACCCTCCCTATCCAACCGCTCTAGGTGGTCACAAAGCACAGAGCTGATCTCCCTGTGCTATGTAGCTGCTTTCCACTAGCTATCTATTTTACATTTGGTAGTGTATATATTTCCGTGTTACTCTATCACTTCATCACAGCTTAGCATTCCACTTCCCCGTGTCCTCAAGTCCATTCTCTATGTTTTCGCCTTTATTCCTGTATTGTCCCTAGGTTCATCAGAACCCTTTTTTTTTTTTTAGATTCCATATATATGGGTCGCCATGCTGTATTTGTTTTTCTCTTTCAGACTTACTTCACCCTGTATGACAGATTCTAGGCCCATCCACCTCAGTACAAATAACTCAATTTCATTTATTCTTATGCCTGAGTAATATTCCATGTACATATGTGCAACATATTCTTTAACCATTCATCTGTCAATGGCCATTTAGGTTGTTTCCACATCTTGGCTATTGTAAACAGCGCTGCAACGAACATTGTGGTACATGTCTCTTTCTGAATTATGGTGTTCTCAGGGTATATGCCCAGTAGTGGGATTGCTGAGTCATATGGTAGTTCTATTTTTAGATTTTTAAGAGACCTCCATAATGTTCTCCATAGTGGTGTTATCAATTTACATTCCCACCAACAGTGTAGGAGAGTTCCCTTTTCTCCACACCCTCTCCAGCATTTGTTGTGTGTAGATTTTTTGATGATGGCTATTCTGACCGGTGTGAGGTAATGCCCCATTGTAGATTTGAATTGCATTTCTCTAATGATTCGTGATGTTGAGCATCCTTTCATGTGTTTGTTGGCAATCTGTATATCTTCTTTGGAGAAATATCTATTTATGTCTTCTGCCCGTTTTTGGATTGGGTTGTTTGTTTTTATGATATTGAGCTGCAGGAGCTGCTTGTAAATTTTGGAGATTAATCCTTTGTCAGCTGCTTCATTTGTAAATATTTTCTCCCATTCTGAGCAGGTGTCTTTTCGTCTTGTTTATGGTTTCCTTTGCTGTGCAAAAGCTTTTAAGTTTCATTAGGTCCCATTTGTTTATTTTTGTCTTTATTTCCATTTCTCTAGGAGGTGGGTCAAAAAGGATCTTTCTGTGATGTATGTCATAGAGTGTTCTGCCTATGTTTTCCTCTAAGTGTTTTATAGTGTCTGGCCTTACATTTACGGCTTTAATCCATTTTGAGTTTATTTTTGTGTATGGTGTTAGGAAGTGTTCTAATTTCATTCTTTTCCATGTACCTGTCCAGTTTTCCCAGCACCACTTTTTGAAGAGGCTGTCTTTTCTCCACTGTATATTCTTGCCTCCTTTATCAAAGATAAGGTGACCACATGTGTGTTGGTCTATCGCTGGGCCTTCTGTCCTGTTCCATTGATCTATATTTCTGTTTTTGTGCCAGTACCATACTGTCTTGATCACTGTAGCTTTGTAGTATAGTCTGAAGTCAGGGAGCCTGATTACTACAGCTCCGTTTTTTCTTTCTCAAGTTTGCTTTCGCTATTCAGGGTCTTTTGTGTTTCCATACAAATTGTGAAAAGTTTTGCTCTCATTCTATGAAAACTGGCATTGGTAGTTTGATGGGATTGCATTGAAACTGTAGATTGCTTTGGGTAGTATAGTCTTTTTCACAATGTTGATTCTTCCAATCCAAGAACATGGTGTATCTCTCCATCAATTTGTGTCATCTTTAATTTCTTTCATCAGTGTCTTACATATTTATGCATACAGATCTTTTGTCTCCTCAGGTAGGTTTATTCCAAGGTATTTTATTATTTTTGTTGCAGTGGTAAGTGGGAGTGTTTCCTTAATTTCTCTCTTAGAATTTTCATCATTAGTATATACGAATGCAAGAGATTTCTGTTCATTAATATCATATCTTGCTACTTTACTAAATTCATTGATTAGCTCTGGTGGTTTTCTTTTCTAATCTTTAGGATTCTCTATGTACAGTATCATGTCATCTGCAAACAGTGACAGTTTTACTTCTTCTTTTCCAATTTGGATTATTTTCATTTCTTTTTCTTCACTGATTGCCATGGATAAAACTTCCAAAACTATGGGAAATAGGAGTAGTGAGAGTGGGCTATCTTGTCTTGTTCCTGATCTTAGAGGATATGGTTTTAGTTGTTCACCATTGAGAACGATGTTGGCTGTGGGTTTGTCATATATGGCCTTTATTATGTTGAGGTAGCTTACCTTTATGCCTACTTTCTGGATAGCTTTTATAATAAATGGGTGTTGAATTTTGTCGAAAGCTTTTTCTGCATCTATTGAGGTTATCATATGGTTTTTCTCCTTCAGTTTGTTAATATGGTGTATCACATTGATTGATTTGCGTATATTGAAGAATCCTTGCATTCCTGGGATGAACCCCACTTGATTATGGTGTATGATCCTTGTAGTGTGCTGTTGGATTTTGTTTGCTAGTATATTGTTGAGGATTTTTGCATATATGTTCATCGGTGATATTGGCCTGTAGTTTTCTTTTTTAATAACAACTTTGTTTGGTTTTGGTATCAGGGTGATGGTGAGCTCGTAGAATGAGTTTGGGAGTGTTCCTCCCTCTGCTATATTTTGGAAGAGTTTGAGAAGGATAGGTGTTAGCTCTTCTCTAAATGTTTGACGGAATTCTCCTGTGAAGCCATCAGGTCCTGGGCTTTTGTTTGTTGGAATATTTTTAATCGCAGTTTCAATTTAAGTGCTTGTGATTGGTCGGTTCATATTTTCTATTTCTTCCTGGTTCAGTCTTGGAAGTTTGTACTTTTCTAAGCATTTGTCCATTTAATCCAGATTGTCCATTTTATTGGCATATAGTTGCTTATAGTAATCTCTCATGATCCTTTGTTTTTCTGCAGTGTCAGTTGTTACTTCTTTTTCATTTCTAATTCTGTTTTTTTGAGACTTCTCTCTTTTTTTCTTGATGAATCTGGATAATGCTTTATTAATTTTGTTTATCTTCTCAAAGAACCAGCTTTAGTTTTATTGATCTTTGCTATTGTTTCCTTCATTTGTTTTTCATTTATTTCTGATCTGATTTTTATGAGTTCTTTCCTTCTGCTAACTTTGGGTGTTTTTCTTTGTTCTTCTTTCTGTAATTGCTTTAGGTGTAAGGTTAGGTTGTTTATTTGAGATTTTCTTGTTTCTTGAGGTAGGATTTTACTGCTATAAACTTCCCTCTTAGAACTGTTTCTGCTGTATCACAGAGGTTTTTTGGTCATTACGTTTTCATTGTCATTCGTTTCTAGGTATTTTTTGATTTCCTCTTTGATTTCTTCAGTGATCTCTTGGTTAGTATTAACGTATTGTTTAGCCTCCATATGTTTGTATTTTTTACAGTTTTTTTTCCTGTAATTGATATCTAATCTCATAGTTTTGTGGTCGGAAAAGATACTTGATATGATTTCAATTTTCTTAAACTTACCAAGGCTTGATTTGTGACCCAAGATATCATCTATCCTGGAGAATGTTCCATGAGCACTTGAGCAGGACGTGTATTCTGTAGTTTTTGAATGGACTGTCCTATAAATATCAATTAAGTCTATCTTTTCTAATGTATCATTTAATGCTTGTGTATCCTTATTTATTTTCATTTTGGATGATCTGTCCACTGGTGATAGTGGGGTGTCAAAGTCCCTAACCATTATTCTGTTACTGTTGATTTCCCCTTTTATGGCTGTTAACATTTGCCTTATGTATTGAGGTGCTCCAATGTTGGGTGCAAAATATTTACAATTCTACTTTCCTCTTGGATTGATCCCTTGATCATTATGTAGTGTCCTTTGTCTCTTGTAATAGTCTTTATTTTAAAGTGTATTTTGTCTGATATGAGTATTGCTACTCCAAATTTCTTTTGATTTCCACTTACATAGAATATATTTTTCATCACCTCACTTTCAGTCTGTATGTTTCCCTAGATCTGAAATGGGTCTCTTGTAGACAGCATATATACAGGTCTTGTTTTTGTATCCATTCTGCCAGTCTGTTTCTTTTGTTTGGAACATTTAATCCATTTACATTTAAGGTAATTTTTGATATGAATGTTCCTATTAACTTTTTCTTATTTGATTTAGGTTTGCTTTTGTAGGCCTTTTCGTTCTCTTGTCTTTTCTGCCAAGAAAAGCTCCTTTAGCATTTGTTGTAAAGTTAGTTTGGTGGTGCTGAATTCTCTTAATTTTGTGTATCTGTAAATGTTTTAATTTTTCTGTCAAATATGAATGAGATCCTTGCTGGGTAGAGTAGTCTTGGTTGTAAATTTTTCCCTTTCATCACTTTAAATATATCCTGCCACTCCCTTCTGGCTTGCAGAGTTTCTGCTGAAACATCAGCTGTAAACCTTATGGGGATTCCCTTGTACGTTATTTGTTGCTTTTCCCTTGCTCCTTTTAATATTTTTTCTTTGTATTTAATTTTGGATAATTTGATTAATATGTGTCTCAGCGTGTTTCTCCGTGGATTTATCCTGTATGGGACTTTCTGTGCTTCCTGGACTTGATTGACTATTTCCTTTCACATGTTAGGGAAGTTTTCCACTATAATCTCTTCAAATATTTTCTCAGACCCTTTCTTTTTCTCTTCTTCTTCCAGGACCTGTATAATTCGAATGTTGGTGCCTTTAATGATGTTCCAGAGGCCTCTGAGACTGTCCTCAATTCTTTTCATTCTTTTTTCTTTACTCTGTGCTGTGGCAGTTATTTCCCTAATTTTATCTTAAAGGTCACTTATCCGTTCTTCTGCCTCAGCTATTCTGCTATTGATTCCTGCTAGAGTATTATAAATTTCATTTGTTCTGTTGTTCATCATTGTTTGTTTGCTCTTCAGTTCTTCTAGGTCTTTCTTACGCGTTTCTTGTATTTTCTCCATTCTATTTCCTGGAATTTGGATCATCTTTGCTATCATTACTGTGAATTCTTTTTCAGGTAGCCTGCATGTTTTTTCTTCATTTGCTTGGTGTTTTGGGTTTTTACCTTGCTCCTTCATCTGCTGCATTTTTCTCCGTGTTCTCCTTTCCTTTAGCTTACTGTGTTTGGGGTCTCCCTTTCACAGAATGCAGGTTTGGATTTCTCGTTATTTTTGGTGTCTGCCTCCAGTGGGTGAGGTTGGTTCAGTGGCTTGTGTAGGTTCTGGGTGGAGGCACCTCGTTACTCTGCTCTGGTGGGTGGCAATTAATCTTGTCCTTCTGGTGGGCGGGGCCATGCCGGGTGGTATGTTTGTGAATTTAGTATGACTTTAGGCAGCCTCTCTGCTAATGGGTGGCACTGTGTTCCTGTCCTGCTAGTTTTTTGGCATGGGGCCTCCAACACTGGAGCTTGCTGGCCATTGGGTGGAGCTGGGTCTTAGTGTTGAAATGGATATCTCTCAGAGAGCTCACACCGATTGATATTATGTGGAGCCAGGAGATTTCTGGTTGTCCAAAGTCCTGTAATCAGTTTTCCCACCTGGAGGCTCAGGCCTAACACATGGCTGGAGCACCAAGACCCTGCCAGCTGAAATGCCTTAGTGGAAAAGGAAGGAAAAAATAGAAAAACAAACAGTAGAACACAAAAGCAAATGGTAATAACAATACTAAACAGGCAAAATCACAGAAAGAAACATACACACACATGCTCACAAAAAGAAAACAAACAAACAAGCCAAAAAAAAGAAAGAAAAAAGAATAGTGAGCACACTAGGAAAAACAGTAAAAGCAAACCTAAACAGACAAGATCACACAAAGAAACATACACATACACATTCACAAAAGAGAAAAAGGAAAAAAAAAATTAAAAACAATTAAAAAAATAAATAAAATAAAAACACTAAAAATTAAAAATTAAAAAAATAAATAAAATTTAAAAAAACAGGAAGAGAGCAACCTAACCAATAAGCAAATCCACCAGTGATAACAAGCACTAATAACTAAACTAAGATAAACATAAATCCGGAAACCAATGAGACCCAGAAAGCAAACCCCAAGTCTACAGTTGCCCCTAAAGTCCACTGCCTCATCTTTGGGAACATTGGCTGTCTAATCAGGTATTCTTCAAATGCAGGGTTTTTCAAGTTCGTTGTGGGCATTTAATCTGCTGCTCCTGAGGCTGCACTGAGGAATTTCCCTTTCTCTTCTTTGTTCACACAGCTCCTCGGGTTCAGCTTTGATTTTGGCCCTGCTTTTACGTGTAGGCCGACCTCAGGCATCTGTTCCCTTCTCAGGCAGGAGGAGGTTAAAGCAGCAGCTGATTAGGGCTCTCTTGCTCACTCAGGCCAGCGAGAGGGAGGGTTACTGTAGTCATACTTGGAATGTGGGGTGAGGCTGCAGTGGCAGAGGCCAGCGTGACATTGCAACAGCCTGAGGGGCGCCATGTTTTCTCCTGGGGGAAGTTGTCCCTGGATCATGGGACCCTGGCAGTGGCATGCTTCACAGGATCCTGGGGTGGTGTGGGTAGTGACCTGCGCTTCCACACAGGATTCTTGGTGGCAGTGGTGGTGATGGTAGAGGTTCATGCCCATTCTGGGGTCCAAGCTAATAGCCATGGCTTCCACCTGTCTCTGGAGTTCGCTTAGGTGGTGCTCTGCCTTCTGTGGGCACACGGAGCAGGAATCCACTCTCGTTGTGCACCCAGAAAAAATGGTCTCTGGCCTCTTTGGCAGGTCCAGAGTTTTTCCTGGACTCCCTCCCAGCTATCTGTGGCACAGTAGCCTCCTTCAGGCTGTTTTCATGCAGCCATCCCCATTCCTCTCCCTGGGGTCTTACCTGTGGAGCCCGAGCCCCCACCCGGCCTGGTGGGTGAGCAGAGAACATCTCAGTTTGGTGAGTGCCAGTCAGCACTGATCCTCTGTGCAGGAATCTCTCCACTTTACCCTCTGCCCCACTGTTGCTGCACTCTCCTCTGTGACTCTGGAGCTTCCCTCCCTCCCACCCCCCTTCCCCACCAGTTAAGGGGCTTCCTAGTGTGTGGAAACTTTTCCTCCTTCACAGCTTGCTTCCAGAGGTGCAGCTCCTGTCCCTATTCTTTTCCCTCTGTTTTTTCTTTTTTCTTTTGCCCTAGCCTGGTATGTAGGGATTTTCTTGCCTTTGGGGAAGTCTGAGGACTTCCGCCAGCATTCAGTAGGTGTTTTGTAGGAGTTGTTCCACATGTAGATGTATTTTTGATGTTTTTGTGGGGATGAAGGTGATCTCCACGTCTTACTCCTCCGCCATCTTGAAGGTCCTCAGATAATGCGTTTTTTCCAAAGTGAAGATTTGGGGCAACCCTACGTCAAGTAAGTCTATTGGAGCCATTTTTTTTCAACAGCGTTTGCTCACTTCATCTCTGTGTCACATTTTGGCAATTCTGCCAATATTTCAAGCCCTCCACCAGAAAGAAAGAAAGAAAAACAAACAGATAAACAAAAACCCCAAAACCAAAAACACAAACAAAAAAACTATGATTCACTGAAGGCTCAGATGATGATTAGCATTTTTTAGCAATAAAGTGTTTTAAAATTAAGTTACGTACATTTTTTAGACATAATGCTATTGCACACTTAATAGACTACCGTATAGTGTAAACACATCTTTTCTATTCACTGAGAAAACAAAAAATATGTGTGATTCGTTTTAGCGATATTCACTTTATTGAGGCAGCCTGGAAGCTAACCTGTAATATCTTCAAGGTATGCCTGTACACAACTTGACTGCCAGATATCTACATACACTCATCTTCCCATATATACACCTTAAAATATATACATTTTCAATAATACCTCATCTCCACACAATAGCCAAATAACCGAACCAAACCAAAACCAGAAAAGCACTTTCCATCTCCTTAAAAGGAATGCAGCCCCAAGTTTCATCTGTTATACACTCCAGCTATTAATCTAAGACATCTAAGACAGATGCCTATTCCTCTTCTAGTGTTGTGCCAGGCCTCTTTATTATTCTACAACTTATGTACTTAAGCAACAAAATGAGTCACCTTTAACACAGCCTATGTAATACTAGGGTGTGAAAGGGCCCGGGAGTAGAAATAAATGGAGGGGGTTAATAAAATTTACAGTAAAGAACATAAATACAAGCAATAGTTTCTGTTACAGTTAATATTACGGTGTAACAAACCATCCCAAATCATAGTGAGTTAAAGCAATGACATTTATTTTGATGCTAAATATGAAATGTGGGCAGGGTGATTTAGGTACAGCTCACTTCTGCCCCTCTTGGTTTCAGCTGGGGTTTATCAAAAGCTAGAGGCTGGAATCATCTGAAGTCTCGATCAATCATATTTCTGCTAGTAGTTGCTGGCTGTCAGCTGAGACCTGTGCTAGGGCTGTTAGTTGCCACACCCATATGTCCTTTCCATGTGGCCTAGGCTTCCTCATAACATGGCGCCTTGTTCCCCAAATGAGCATTCCAAGAGAAAGAGAGAACCAGGAAGAAATTACCCGTTTTATGACATAGTCACATAACATCACCTCCTTGGTATTCTCTTGGTTGGAGCAGTCACAAGCCCACCCAGGTTCAAAGGAAAGGAAATAGTTTCCACCTGTTGACAAAGCAGCAGCAAAGTGACCACTTTTCAAAATTGTGATCTGCCACAATTATCCGATTATTCAACTTCAACTTCTTGGTAGTCTTTCATTGGTGGAGTGGCCCACACCCTCACTCCTGAGGGTCTTGGAGCTTGGTGGTCCCATCTGGATGGTGCTGTGGTTCTTCCACTGGGAATCATGGTAACATAAGAGCCTCTGGACTCTGTCCACAATCCTCCTTGCCCCCACTGTCAGGCAGCAATCCTTTTGCCCCTGGTAAGCAGGTTCAAATAGTTGGCCACTATCTTCATGCTCTCTTTGCCTGTTTCCTCAGTGGTAGTGGACAGGTGGCGATCTCAGCCCCCAGTGCAGCAGAACCATTACTGTGGCCACTTGTAGAAACATTAATCCTTAGGGACTCGCTTTCTACTATCAGTCCCTGGGATGGACATGCTGTTAATTGGTATAGGATGTAACTGTGAGAGGTACCACCCATTTTTCCACACCTTGGTTCCCATGTCCACATATTCTGGCTGTGAGAGGAGCTCCATATGGTGGCCCCTTGGTCCAGGCACACACTTCATCTTATAAGACAGCATCCCTACCTGACACAATGTTTCTCTTGGCTGGGGTCTTCAGGTGGCCTCTCCATGATATCTGAGGCCAACTGTTTCAGGGTGATGGGGAGACAGGGGAATCTTGTGGGCATCAGTCATTGCTTGTTTCTTTGCCTTAAAAGAAAATTTTCTTTTTGCTGGGGGTGGTGGCAATAAGGGTTGGAAGGTTAAAAAATGGTCTGGAGTCTCATGTTTAAAAGTTATTGCAATAGTCCAAGGAAACATTGATTGGCCTTTTCGCAAGCCAGTGAAAAGAGGTGTTTAAGCATCTCTCCATCCATTCATGTATTCATCTACCCACCTATCTGCTCACCTGTCTGTCTGTCCATTCATGCATCCATTATACCTTTGGCAGCTGTATGTTCTGAGCCATGCCTTCCTGACCCACACACACCTTGTGTTGGCACAGGAATTAAACCAGACCCCTGACTACCAGAAGCTTCCAAGTAGGGGATTCAGACCTGTAAACAGAGAAGCAACAGCTCACTGTGAAAGGCGTAATGGTGGAAGTACACACAGGAACAGAGGTGACACAGAGAAGGTAATGATGCCCTCTGGCTGGATCTGGGGAAGGCTTCCAGTGGAGGTGACTTCTAAGCTGCAGACAGGTAAGAATCCAGTGACTTCCATTCAGCCCAGAATCATGCTCACAGTCCAATAGCATCCAGAGACCGAGAAACACTTTTGGCCTGAAGTTTTCAGTTTTCCCTTTAACCAGCATGTTGCTCCCTTTCCCAGGAAGGTTCCGACTTAGATATCCAAATCATTTACTTGCTAAAATCAAAGGGATCGGTTTTTATTTGTGATTCAATTGACTATGATACACTGTATTACAACTACAGATCAAAAGGATTTTGTGGTAACATATACATAACATAAATTTTACCACTTTAACCATTTCTAGGGATACAATTCAATGGCATTAAGCACATTCACAATGTTGTGCAACCACCACAACTATCCATTTACAGAACCTTTCTGTCATCCTAAACAAAAACTACGTACCATTTAAGCAATAACTCTCCATTTCCCTGCTCCACCCAACCTTTGGCAACCACTAGCTTACTTTCTGTCGCTATGGCGCTATGGCTCTGCCTCCTCTAGGTAACTCTTAAAATGTGAAATCATATAAGATTTCTTCTTTTGTTTCTGGCTTATTTAACTGAGCACAATGTTTTAAGGTTCATCCGTCGTGTAACAAGTATCTCCATGTGTATGTGTGTGTGTGTGTGTGTGTGTGTGTGTGTGTGTGTGTATATATTTGCCACATCTTGTTTATCCATTCATCTGTTGGTGGACAATTGAATTATTTCCACCTTTCAACAATTGTGAATAATGGCACTATGAACATTGGTGTACAAGTATCTTTTTGAGTCCCTGCTTTCAATTATGGGTATATGCCTTAGAATTAGAATTGCTGGATTATATAGTAACTCTAGTTTTAGCTTTTTTGAGGAAGCACAAAGCTATTTTCCACAGAGGAGGAACTATTTTACATTCCCACCACCAATATTCAGGGTTCCAATTTCTCCATATGCTTGCCAACATTTATTATTTTGATTTCTTAAGATATAATTGTCATCTTAATGAGCACAAAATAGTATTTTATTATGGTTTTGATTTGCATTTCCCTAATGATTAGTGATGTTGAACATCTTCTCATGTGTTTATTGGTCATCTACATGTCTTCTTTGAAGAAGAGTCTATTCAAGGCCTTTGCCCATTTTTTATTTGTGTTTTGTTACTGTTCTTCAGTTGTAGGAATTCTTTAATCTAGATATTAGCCAGAAGTTCTAGATATTAATTCCTTATCAGATATATAATTTCCGAATGTTTTCTCTAATTCTGCAGTCTTTTAACTTTCTTAGAGTGTTCTTTCATAAGCAAAAGTTTTTAATTTTTATAAAATCCAATGTATCTACTTTTTCTTTTATTGTCTTCTTTTGCTGTTATACCCAAGAACACATTGTCAAATAAAATGTCATGAAGATTACCCCCTTTGCTTTCTTCTAAGAATTTTATAGTTTTAGCTTTTACAGTGGATTTATTTCTAATTTATTTTTCTCTTAACAGTCTCCTCTGTTGGTAATTCCAATACTAATTTTCAACATGACCATCCTCAGCAACTCTAGGGAGTATGATGAATTGCAATGTTTCTCAGAGGATGCTTCCCACAGAGCTGACTGGATCTCTAGGGCTCTCAGGCTCCACTTCTCTTTGTCCTCTCGTTTCAAAACAGCCCATGTATTGCAAACTTAAGTTTTTCCAGGAAGAAACCAATAAATATTACAGCAGTGATAAATGAAATAGGGAATCTAAAGATAAGTGAAAATCCATGAAACCAAAATTTGGTTCTATGAAAAGATAAACGAAATTGACAAGATTTAAACTAGGTTTACTAAGAAAAAGGAGAGAAGACTCAAATTACAACTGATTTTACAGAAATTAAGAGGGTTATAAAAGATGTGTCAACTACAATTGGCACTTGCCAATGGAACTTGCCATCTACCTCTACAAAGATTAAATCATGAGCTGATACAGCTGCTGACTTTCAACACCCCCTGAAAGAAGTTCAGGGTGAAGAGCAGAAATGAGGCACTCTGTGCCCTGGAAAAAAAACTGGCAGAACAGGTCTTCAGATAGTTTGATGTTTTCAGGAGATGACTGAATGAGCCCAATTCTTGTATCTCTTTGTATCTAGACAAGCACTAAAATCCTTTATGCTGACGTCTGCTCCTCATGACTAGCAGTGCCTTCCCAAGACTAGCAGAACCTTATGCAAAAAATATGTGCTTGATTGCATGTACTCCCCCTTCACCAAAATCACAAAAAAACTGACCTCTCTCCACCTCTACGGAGCAGTTTCTCAGAGCTACCTGAGATGCTGTCTCCTGGGCGATAGTCCTCATTTTCCACCAAATAAAACTTAACTCACAATTCTCACGTTGTGTAATTTTTTAAGTTGTCAAAGTGTAGTATAAATAACTTTGTGCCAACAAATTGTATAAGCGTGATGAAATGAAAACATTCTTAGAAACACACAGCTCACTAAGACTGATCACAAATAGTCTGAATCAGCAATCAAAACCCTCCCCAGACCATACTGTCTTGATTACTGTAGCTTTGTAGTATAGTCTGAAGTCAGGGAGTCTGATTCCTCCAGCTCCATTTTTCTGTCTCAAGATTTCTTTGGATATTCACGGTCTTTTGTGTTTCCATACAAATTGTGAATATTTTTGTTCTAGTTCTGTGAAAAATGCCATTGGTAGTTTGACAGGGATTGCATTGAATCTGTAGATTGCTTTGGGTAGTAGAGTCATTTTCACAATGTTGATTCTTCCAATCCAAGAACATGGTATATCTCTCCATACGTTTGTGTTGTCTTTGATTTCTTTCATCAGTGTCTTATAGTTTTCTGCATACAGGCCTTTTGCCTCCTTAGGTAGGTTTATTCCTAGGTATTTTATTCTTTTTGTTGCAATGGTAAAGGAGATTATTTCTTAATTTCTCATTCTGATCTTTCATTGTTAGTGTATAGGAATGCAAGAAACTTTTGCATTTTAATTTTGTATCCTGAGACTTTACTAAATTCATTGATTAGCTCTAGTAGTTCTCTGGTGGCATCTTTAGGATTTCCTATGTATAGTGTCATGTTATCTGCAAAGAGTGACAGTTTTACTTCTTCTTTTCCATATGACACAGAAACAGACAGATATATAGAGAACAGACTCATGGTTGCCAAGGGGGAGTGGGGAGGGGGAGGGACGGATTGGGAGTTCGTGTTTAGCAGATGCAAAGTATTATATATAGGATGGATAATCAACAAGGTCCTAGTGTATAGTATGGGAAACTATCATTTAATATCCTGTGATAAAATCATAATGGAAAAGAATGTGAAAAGAATATGTATATGTATATATATATATGTGTGTGTGTGTATGTACAACTGGATCAGTTTACTCTACAGCAGAAATAAACACATTATAAATCAACTATACTTCAATAAAATTTAAGAACATAAGCTTAAAAAACTCCCCCAAAAAAGCCCATAATCAAATTACTTCACTTCTGAATTCTCCCAAAGATTTATAGAAAAATTAACATGAATCCTCCACAAACACTTCCAAAGAAACAAAACCTCTTCCCAAACAAGAAGGAGTGAATCTGAACTTATTCTATGAGGCCAGCATTTCCCTGATATCAAAACCAGAGAAAAGAATGAAAGAAAAAATCCACATGATCATTTCAATTGATGCAGAAGAACACTTGATAAAATTCTACAAATTTTCATGATAATCACAATGAACATTCTCGGCATAGAGGGATATTATATCAACATACTAAAGTCCTTGTTGGAAAGCCTACAGATAACATTGTATCCAATTGTGAAAGGTCAAAAATGTTTCCTCCAAGATCAAGAATAAGACAAAGATGCCTTCTCTTGCCACTTTTATTTATGATTGCAATGGAAGTCCTAGACAGAGTGATTAGGCAGGAAAAAAGGGAAAAAAGGTCATCCAAATTGGGAACGAAGAAGTAAAATTATCTCTGTTCACTGACAAAAAGATATCATATATAGAAAACCTTAGATATTACACACACACACACACACACACAAACACAAACACACACACGATTAGAACAAATAAAAGAATTCAGCAGAGTTGCAAATAATTAATACAAAATTAATATGTGAAGAACACAGTCATATTCTGTACACTAACAGTAATCCAAAAAGGAAATTCAGAAAATTCCATTTACAATAATGTCAAAACAATATTTAGGTATAATCTTAACAAAAAATGTGAAAGTGGTACAACGAAAACAAAACGTTGCGGGAAGAAAGTAAAGAAGGCGTAAATAAATGGAAAGATATCTCATGTTCATGGATTTGATCGACTTAATATTGTAAAGATATCAATACCACACAAAGCACTCTACAGATTTAATGTAACCCCTATCAAAATCCCAATGTCATTTTTTACAAAAATAGAAATATCCATCCTAAACTTCATATGGAATGACAAGGAAGTCTGAATAGCCAAAACAAATTTAAAAAGAACAAATTTGGAGGTCTCAATGCTTCCTGATTTCAAAACTTCTTACCAAGCTAGAGTAATCAAATCAGTGTAGTACTGGCACATAAAAGTGTACATATATACCAATGGAATAGAATAGAATAGGGAAGTCAGAAATAAACCCTGAAATATATGGTGAAATGATTTTCAAAAAGAGGAGAAGACAGATTTTTCAGAAAAAATAGTGTTGTGAAAACAGAATACCTAAATGCAAAACAATCAACTTGGACCCCTATCTTACATGATATACAGAAATTTATTCAAAATGGATCAAAGACCTTAATGTAAGAGCAAAAACTATAAAGAAAGAAAGTTTATAAGAAAACATATGGGAGAAGCTTTAGACATTGGATTTGGCAGACTTCATGGATATGACACTGAAATCAGAGCAACCAAAGAAAAAAATGATAATTTGGACTTCCTTAAAATTAAAATATTCTGACAATGATCCCTCGAGCCCCAACCCAGCCTCTAACCAAGGCATGCACACCGTGCGGGGAGTGAGGGGGGGAGTGAAACCACCACAGAATTGCAGTCACAAGCTCTCAAGCCTCAGCTATGCCACCAACCAAAGCAGAGACTGATATCAAATCTGGGAGAAACACAAGTACCTCAGGACTTCTGCTACGGCACCTCAGGATCTGCCCCTATCCTAATAAGGCAGTGACAGCCATTGAGCAGAGCAGATGCCCCAGCTTGGACATGACACTTTCTCTTGCTCATCCAACTCCAGTGTGAGCTCCCACCAAGGCACTGGCTGCCAGCACACCCTGGGGGATGATTCAGCCCATGCCTACTTCAGATACAACTCTCCCACCAAACCCACTGGGCACACACAACCTGCGCAGGGATGCTCCAACAAAAGAACACACATTGTAAGACCAGGATAGGTAACTGTTTCACCTAATTTCATAGAGACAGAGAAAGTTAAACAAAATGAGAAGACCAAAGAATATGTTTCTAATTGAAAAACAAGAAAAAAAAAATACCTGTGGGAAATACTCTAATGAAACAGAGATAAATAACTTACCTGAAAAGAATTCAAAGCAATAGTAATAAGAATGTTAACTGAAAATGTGATAAGAAGAGATGAGAATTTTAACAAAGAACTAGAAAATATAAAAAGGATCCAATCACAGCTGAAGTAGGCAATAACTGAAATGAAAAGTACACTAAATGGAATTAACAAGAGATTAATTGATACAGTCTTCTGTATCTCTTCTTACACATAAGCAAGCTGGAAGATAGAAATATTGATATCAACCAATCAGAACCGCAGAAAAAAATAAAAACAAAACAAAACAAAATCACCAACAGAAAAACCCAACAATTATTTGAAACATCAGTATTGTTTAAGGGGCCACTGGAACAACATTAATCATACTAACATTCACAGTATATAGGTTCTAGAAGGAGAAGAGAAGAACAATAGGTCAAAAATGTATTTGATGAAATTTTGGCTGAAAACCTCCCACACTGTAAAGGGAACAGATATTCAGGGACAGGATGCACAGAGAGTCTCAAACAATATAAACCCAAGAGACTCAAACTGACAGATAAATAAAATGGGAAAAGTTTATGATAAGAGAGAATTGTAAAGGCAGCAAGAGAAAAATGAAGTCACATTCAGGTGAACCCCCATAAAGCCATCAGCTGATTTTTCAGCAGAAACTTTGCAGGCAAGAAGGGAGTGTCATGATGTATTCAAAGTTATAAAAGAAAAGAAAGAAAAAAAACCCCCTACAAACTAGGATACTCTACCCAGCAAAGTTATCATTGAGGATTGAAGGAGAGAAGACAGAGTTTCCCAGAGAAGCCAAAACTAAAAGAGTTCATCAATACTAAACCGATCTTACAAGAAGTCTTAAAGGGTTTACTTACAGGAAAAAGAGAAGGATATAAAAAGAAATAAAAAATTACAGGAAGGCAAACTCCTCATTGATAAAAGCAAATGTATAGTAATGACTGTGTATCAAGCACTTAAACTAGTAGGAAGGTTAAAAACAAAACTTGTAAAATCATGTATAACTATAATAAACAGTCAAGGGGTAGACATGTAGATAAAAAATATGACATTAGCAACACAAAAACTGGGTGTGGGATAAAAATGTAGAGCATTCAGTATGTGCTTGAACCTAAAGGATTATCAGTTTAAAACAAGTAGATGTTGAAATATATAAGCTCCATGGTAACCATAAATCAAAAACCTACAATAAATACACAAAAACGTCAGAGAAAAGGAAACAAACATAACACTAACTAAAATTGTCAAACTATAGGGGAAGAAACTAAGAAAAGAAGAGATGAACAGAGATGAACTACAAAAACAACCAGAAAACAAGTAACAAAATGGCAATAAGTATATACCTATCAATAATCACTTTAAATGTCAACAGACTAATGCTGCAGTCAAAAAACATAGGTTAGCATTGATCAGCTTATTGGATAAAAAAAGACATATCTATATCCTGCCTACAAGAGACTCACTTCAGAGCTAAAGACACACAGACAGTGATTGTATCTTCAAAAGAAGATAAAGCTGAAGTAACAATTCTCATAACAGACAATGGATATTTTAATATTTTAAAACAAAGTGTATAGAGAAAAGACAAAGAAGGACATTATACAATCATAAAGGGAAAAATTCAAGAAGAACATATAACATTTGTAAACATATATATACATAAAATAGGGGCACCTAAATATGTAAAGCCAATATTAACAGACATAAAGGAAGAAATTAACAGTAATACAATAATAATAGGGGATTTTAGGGAATTCCCTGGTGGTCCAGTGGTTAGAATTCAGCGCTTTCACAGCTGGGGCCTGGGTTTAATCCCTGGTCAGTGAACTAATATCCTGCAAGCCATGTGGCACTGCCCTCCCCCCCACAAAAAAAAATAATAGGGGACTGTAACAGCCCCACTTATATCAGTGGACAGATAATCCAGACAGAAAATAATGAGGAAACAGTGGCCTTACATTACACATTAGAACAGTTGGACTTATTGGATATCTATAGAATATTCCATCCAAACACAGCAGAATACACTTGTTTTAAGTGCACATGGAACAGTCTGCAGGATAGATCACTTACTAGACCGCAGAACAAGTCGCAACAAATTTATGAGGATAGAAATTATATCAAGCATTTTTTCCAAACAGAACAGTATGAAACTAGAAATCAATTACAGAAAGAAAAATGAGAAAAACACAAACAGGAGACAAAACAACATGGTACTGAAAAACCAAGAAATCTTCAAAGAAATCAAAAGAAAAATTAGAAAATAACTTGAGAAAAATGAAAATTAAAACACAACTTTCCAAATTCAATGGGATGTAGCAAAAGCAGTTCTAAGAGGGAAGTCTATAGCAACAGAGGCCTACCTCAAGAAACAGGAAAAAAAAAAGACTCAAAAAAAACTTAACCAACCATCTAATGGAATTAGAAAAAGAAGAACTAACAAAGCTCAAAGTCAGCAGAAGGAATGGAATAATAAAGATCAGAGCAGAAATATATAAGAGGTCAAAAATATACAATAGAAAAATCAACAGAACCACAAACGCACAAGTGGTGTTTTTGAACAGATTTAAAAAATTGACTTTAATCAGGCTCATTAAGAAAGAAAGTGGACTCAAATAAACAAAATATGAAATGAAACAGAGAGATTACAATCCATATAACAGAAATACAATCATAAAAATATAGTACAAATAGTTATATGCCAACAAATTGGAAACCTATATGAAATGAATAAATTATTATTAACATACAATCTTCCAAGATTGAATCAAGAAGAAATAGATCATCTGTACAAACCAACTACAAGTATTAAAATTGAATCATAAATCAAAAACTCCCAGCAATAATGCAGACTCCAACAACTTCACAGATGAACTCTACCAAACGTAGAAAAAAACTAGACAGCTACATGTCAAAGAATGAATTTAGAACATTTTCTCAGACTATGTACAAAATAAGCCCCAAAGGTTTAAAGACCTGAATGTAACATTGGAAACCATCAGTCTTCTAAAGTAAAGCATAGGCTATACACTCTGGCATGTCTTAATTTTTTTTTTTTAATCTGTCTCCTCAGGCAACAGAAAGAAAAGCAAAAATAAACAAAATGATCAAATTAAATTTAAAAACTTTTGCACAGTAAAGGAAACCATCAAGAAAACAAAAAGACAACCTAGTGAATGGGAGAAGATATTTTCAAATGATATGTCTGATAAGGGATTAATATACAAAATTTACAAAGAGATCATACAATTCAGTATCAAAGAAGCCAACAATCTGATTTTAAAAATGGGCAGAAGACCTGAATAGACATTTTTCCATGGAAGACATACAGATTGCCAAAAGCCATGTGTAAAGATGCTCAACACTACTAATCATCAGGGAAATGCAAAACCACGAAGAGATATCACCTCACACCTGTCAGGATGGTTATTGTAATAAGGTAACAAATAACACATATTGTTAACGATGTGGACAAAAGGGAACTCTAGTACACTGTTGATGTGTATGTAAATTGGTGCAGCCACTATGGAAAACACTATAGAGGTTCCTCAAAAAAATAAAAATAGAACTACCACATGATCCAGTAATTCCATTCTTGGGAATATATCCATAGTGCATGAAAACCATAATCTGAAAGACACATGCACCCCAATATTCATAGCAGCATTATTTAGAATGTCCAATATATGGAAGCAACCTAAGTGTACATCAACAGATGAATTGATAAAGAAGATGTGACTATATATATATATATATACACACACACACATACACACACACAATGGAACATTATTTGGCCATAGTAAAATGAACTTTTGTCATTTGCAACATGAGTGGACCTTTACCATGTTTAGTGAAGTTTACTCAGACAGAGAAAGCCAAACACTGTATGTTTTCACTTATATATGTAATCTAAAAAATGAAACCAACTAAGGAATATAACAAAACAGAAACAGACTTACAGATACAGAGAACAGACTAGTGGTTACCAGTGAGGAGAAGGGGAGGGGGAGGAGCAAGATAGGCAAAGGCAATTAAGAGGTACACACTACTATGTATAATATAAATGATACCAATATGTAATGTACAGCACAGGGAATGCAGCCAATATAATATAATATAATAACTTTAAATGGATTATAATCTATCTAATAGTGAATCACTATGTTGTACACCTGAAACTAATATCACATTATGAGTCAACCATACTTCAATAAAAAAGAAAAAAAAGAAAAATTTAAACTTCTATACATCAAAGGACACAGTCAACAGAGTGAACAGGCAACCTATAACCTGGGAGAATAGATCTGCAAATCATACATCTGATAAGCACTTAGTATCTAGAATATATAAATAATTCTTTCAAAGGGCTTTAATAGATATTTCTCTAAAGGAGATATACAAATGGCCAATAAGCATATGAAAAAATGCTCAGCATCACCAATCATTAATGAAATGCAAATCAAATTCACAATGAGATACAACTTCACACTCATTAGAACTGCTACAAAAAAAAAAAAAAGCAGAAGAGAGTAGATCTTACAAGTTCTCATTACAGGAAAAAAATTGCAACTATGTATGATGACAGGTGCTAATCAAACATTGTGACAAATATTTTGCAACATATACAAATATGTAATTACAATATTGCTCACCTGAATTGTTATATATTGTAACAATTACAATATGTAATATGTTACACAAGTATACCTTAAAAAAAAAGTTTTGGAGATGATGTTTATGAATTGGACCCCTTGTGCCCTATCCATAGAAATGTATAATGCTGCTGTGCAAAACATTATGGTAGTTCCTCAAAAAAGTAAAACTAGAATTACCGTATTATCCAGCAATTCCACATCTGGGTATATACCTAAAGTAATTGAAGAGAGGATCTTGAAGAGATTTGTACACCCATATTCATAGTATAAATTTTACTTGTTTTTTTTTTAATAAAAATGGAAATTTATTTCTCAGAGTCCTGGAGGCAGGGATGCCCAAGATCAAGGTGCTGGCATATCTGTGTCTGGTGAGGTCAGCTTTCTGATTCATAGACAGCTGTCTTCTTGCTGTATCTTCACATGGCAGAAGGGAAATGGAGTTTTCTGGAGCGTCTTTTTAATTTTTTAATTGAAAAACAGTCGATTTACAATGTTGTGTTAGTTTCAGGTGAACAGCAAAGAGATTCAGTCATATATATATGTATACATACATACATAAATATATTCCTTTTTTTAACATTCTCTTCCATTATAGGTTATTACAAGATATTGAGTATTGCCCCTTGTGCTTTACAGTAGGTCCTTGTTGATTATCTATTTTATATACAGTAGTGTGTATATTTTAATCCCAAACTATTTATTTATTTGTTTGTTTTATTTATTTTTGGCTGTGTTGGGTCTTCATTGCTGTCCACGGGCTTTCTCTCTAGTTGTGGTGAGCAGGGGCTACTGTTCACTGTGGTGTGTGGTCTTCTCACTGCGGTGGCTTCTATTGTTGTGGAGCATGGGCTCTAGGCATGCAGGCTTCAGTAGTTGCCGCACGTGAGCTCAGTAATTGCAGCATGCAGGTTGTAGAGCACAGGCTCAGTAGTTGTGGTGCACGGGCTTAGTTACTCCCTGGGATGTGGGATCTTCCCAGACCAGGGATTGAACCCATGTCCCATGCACTGGCAGGTGGATTCTTAACCACTGCTGCACCCGGGAAGTCCTAATCCAAAACTCTTAATTGATCACTCTCCCCCATCCATTTTGGTAACTATAAGTTTCTTTTCCATGTTTGTGAGTCTATTTATGTTTTGTAAATAAGTTCATTGGTATGATATTTTAGATTGCACATATAAGTGATATCACATGAAATTTGTCTTTCTCTCTCTGGCTTACTTCACTTAGTTATGGTAATCTCCAGGTCCATCCATCCGTGTTGCTTCAAATGGCATTATTTCATTCCTTTTTTAATTTCTTTTTGGCTGAGTAATACCACATCTTCTTTATCCACTCATCTGTCAATGGACACTTAGGTTGCTTCCATGCCTTGGCTATCTTAAATAGTGCTGCTATGAACACTGGGGTGTTCATCTTTTCTTTTTCTTTTTTCTTATTAGTCATCAATATTATACACATCAGTGTATATATGTCAATCCCAATTGCCCAATTCAGCACACCACCATCCCCACCCCACCGCAGTTTTCCCCCCTTGGTGTCCATATGTCTGTTCTCTACATCTGTGTCTCAACTTCTGCCCTGCAAACCGGCTCATCTGTACCATTTTTCTAGGTTCCACATACATGCATTAATATACGATATTTGTTTTTTCTCTTTCTGACTTACTTCACTCTGTATGACAGTCTCTAGATCCATCCACGTCTCAACAAATGACTCAATTTCGTTCCTTTATATGGCTGAGTAATAGTCCATTGTATATATGTACCATATCTTCTTTATCTATTCCTCTGTTAATGGACATTTAAGTTGCTTCCATGTCCTGGCTATTGTAAATAGTGCTACTATGAACATTGTGGTGCTTATGTCTTCTTTTTTTTTAACATCTTTATTGGAGTATAATCGCTTTACATTGTTGTGTTAGTTGCTGCCGTATAACAAAGTGAATCAGCTATACATATATATATATATATATATATCTGCATATCTCCTCCCTCTTGTGCCTCCCTCCCACCCACCCTATCCGACCCCTCTAGGTGGTCACAAAGCATAGAGCTGATCTCCCTGTGCTATGTGGCTGCTTCCCACTTGCTATCTACTTTACATTTCATAGTGAATACATGTAAATGCCACTCTCTCACTTCATCCCCGCTTACCCTTCCCCCTCCCCGTGTCCTCAAGTCCATTCTCTATGTCTGCATCTTTATTCCTATCCTGCCCCTAGGTTCTTCAGAACCTTTTTTTTTTTTTAGATTCCATATATATGTGCTAGCATATGGTATTTGTTTTTCTCTTCCTTACTTCACTCTGTATGACAGTCTCTAGATCCATCCACGTCTCAACAAATGACTCAATTTTGTTCCTTTTTATGGCTGAGTAATATTCCATTGTATATATGTACCACATCTTCTTTATCTATTCCTCTGTTAATGGGCATTTAGGTTGCTTCCATGACCTGGCTATTGTAAATAGTGCTGCAATGAACATTGGGGTTCATATGTCTTTTTGAATTATGCTTTTTTCAGGGTATATGTCCAGTAGTGGGATTGATGGGTCATATGGTAGTTCTACTTCTGGTTTAGATTTTCTTTTTTTTAACCTGACACTTAGGTTTATTGTGAGGATTAAATGAGTTAATATATTTAAAAAAGTATTTAGAACTGGTCTGGCACATACAAAAGCTATGTGTTAGCTATTTTTTTTTATACACCAGGTTCTTATTAGTCATAAATTTTATACACATCAGTGTATACATGTCAATCCCAATCACCCAATTCAGCACACCACCATCCCCAGCACCCCGTGGTTTTCCCCCCTTGGTGTCCATATGTTTGTTCTCTACATCCGTGTCTCAACTTCTGCCCTGCAAACCGGTTTATCTGTATCATTTTTCTAGGTTCCACATACATGCATTAATATACAATATTTGTGTTTTTTTCTGACTTACTTCACTCTGTATGACAGACTCTAGGTCCATCCACCTCACTACAAATAATTCAACTTCATTTCTTTTTATGGCTGAGTAATATTCATTGTATATATGTGCCACATCTTTTTTATCCATTCATCTGTCGATGGACACTTAGGTTGCTTCCATGTCCTGGCTATTGTAAATAGTACTGTGATGAACATTGTGGTACATGACCCTTTTTGAATTATGGTTTTTTCAGGGTATATGTCCAGTAGTGGGATTGATGGGTCATATGTTAGTTCTATTTTTAGTTTCATAAGGAACCTCCATACTGTTCTCTATCTCCAAAATATGCAAGCAGCTCATGAAGCTCAATATCAAAAAAACAAACAACCAAATCCAAAAATGGGCAGAAGACATAAATAGATATTTCTCCAAAGAAAACATACAGATTGACAACAAACACAAAAAGGATGTTCAACATCACTAATCATTAGAGAAATGCAAATCAAAACTACAATGAGGTATCACCTCACACTGGTCAGAATGGACATCATCAAAAAATCTACAAACAATAAATGCTGGAAAGGGTGTGGAGAAAAGGGAACCCTCTTGTACTGTTGCTGGGAGTATCTTCTTGAATTATGGTTTTCTGTGGGTATATGCCCAGTAGTGGGATTTCTGGGTCATATGGTAATTCTATTTTTAGTTTTCTAGGGAACTTCCATAATGTTCTCAACAGTGGCTGTATCGATTTACATTCCCACCAACAGTGTAAGAGGGTTCCCTTTTCTCCACACCCTTTCCAACATTTATTGTTTGTAGATTTCTTGATGATGGCCATTCTGCAGTGTGAGGTGATACCTCATTGTAGTTTTGGTTTGTATTTCTCTAATAATTAGTGATGTTGAGCATCTTTTCATGTGCTTTTTTGGCCATTTTTTTGTCTTCTTTGGAAAAATGTCTATTTAGGTCTTCTGCTCATTTTTTGATTGGCTTGCTTGTTTTTTTGATGTTGAGCTGCTGCATGAGGTGTTTGTATATTTTGGAGATTCATCCCTTGGCAGTTGCTTCGTTTGAAAATATTTTTCTCCCATTCTGAGGGTCGTCTTTTCGTCTTGTTTATGGTTTCCTTTGGTGTGCAAAAATTTTAAGCTTAATTAGGTCAAAAAAGTTTAATCGGGTCAAAAAAGGTCTTGCTGCAACTTATGTCAAAGAGTGTTCTGCCTGGGTTTTCCTCTAAGAGTTTCATAGTGTATGGCCTTACATTTAGGTCTTGAATCCATTTTGAGTTTATTTTTTGTGTATGGTGTTACGGAATGTTCTAATTTCTTTCTTTTACATGTAGCTGTCCAGTTTTCCCAGCACCACTTATTGAAGCGGCTGTCTCTTCTCCCTTGTATATTTTTGTTTCCTTTGTCATAGATTAGGTGACCATAGGTGTGTGGGTTTATCTCTGGGATTTCTATCCTGTTTCACTGATCTATGTTTCTGTTTTTGTGCCAGTACCATACTGTCTTGATTACTGTAGCTTTGTAGTATAGTCTGAAGTCAGGGAGTCTGATTCCTCCAGCTCGTTTTTCTTTCTCAAGATTGATTTGGCTATTCGGGTCTTTTGTGTTTCCATACAAATTGTGAAATTTTTTGTTCTAGTTCTGTGAAAAATGCCATTGGTAGTTTGATAGGGATTGCATTGAATCTGTAGATTGCTTTGGGTAGTATAACTATTTTCACAATATTGATTCTTCTAATCCAAGAGCATGTTGTATCTCTCAATCTGTTTCTGTCATCTTTGATTTCTTTCATCAGTATCTTATAGTTTTGTGAGTACAGGTCCTTTGCCCCTTTAGGTAGGTTTATACCTAGGTATTTTATTCTTTTTGTTGCTATGGTAAATGGGATTGTTTCCTTATTTTTTTCCTGCTTTTTCATTGTTAGTGTATAGGAATGCAAGAGATTTCTGTGTATTAGCTTTGTATGCTGCAACTTTACTAAATTCACTGATAAGCTCTAGTAGTTTTCTGTTGTCATCTTTAAGGTTTCTATGTATAGTATCATGTCATCTGCAAACAGTGACAGGTTTACTTTTTTTCCAATTTGGATTCCTTTTATTTCTTTCTCTTCTCTGATTGCAGTGGCTAGGACTTCCAAAATTATGTTGAATAATAGTGGCAAGAGTGCACATCCTTGTCTTCTTCATGATCTTAGAGGAAATGCTTTCCGTTTTTCACCATTGAGAATAATGTTTGCTGTGGGTTTGTCATATATGACCTTTCATATGTTGAGGTATGTTCCCTCTATACCTGCTTTCTGGAGAGTTTTATCATAAATGGTGTTGAATTTTGTCAAAAGCTTTTACTGCATCTATTGAGAAAATCATATCATTTTTTTACTTCAGTGTATTAATATGGTTTATCACATTGATTGATTTGTTTATATTACAGAATCCCTGTATTCCTGGGATAAATCCCACTTGATCATGGTGTATGATCTTTTAATTTGTTGTTGGATTCGGTTTGCTAGTATGCTGTTAGGGATTTCTGTGTCTATCTTCATCAGTGATATTGGTCTGTCATTTTCGTTTTCTGTGATATCTTTATCTGGTTTTGGTATCAGGCTCATGGTAGCCTTATAGAATGATCTTAAGAGTATTCCACCCTCTGCAATTTTTTGGAAGAGTTTGAGAAGAATAGGTGTTAGCTCTTCTCTAAATATTTGGTACAATTCTCCTGTGAAGCCATCTGGTCCTGGACTTTCGTTTGTTGGAAGAGTTTTAATCACAGTTTCAATTTCAGTACTTGTGATTGGTCAGTTCATATTTTCTCTTTCTTCCTGGTTCAGTCTTGGAAGGTTGTACTTTTCTAAGAAATTGTCCATTTCTTCCAGGTTTTCCTGTTTATTGGCATATAGTTGCTTGTACTAGTCTCATATGATCCTTTGTATTTCTGTGGTGTCCATTGTCACTTCTCCTTTTTCATTTCTAATTGTATTGATTTGAGTCCTCTCCATTTTTTTCTTGATGAGTCTGGCTAAAGGTTTTTCAATTTTGTTTATCTTCTCAAAGAATCAGCTTTCAGTGTTATTGATCTTAGTTATTGTTTTCTTCGTTTCTATTTCATTTATTTCTGCTCTTATCTCTATGATTTCTTTCCTTCTACTAACTTGGGGTTTTGTTTGTTTTTCTTTCTCTAGTTGCTTTAGGTGTATGTTTAGGTTGTTTATTTGAGATATTTCTTGTTTCTTGTGGTGGGGTTCTATTACTATAAACTTCCCTGTTAGAACTCAATTTGCTGCATCCCATAGGTGTTGGGTCGTAGTTTTTTCTTTTTCATTTGTTTCTAGGTATTTTTTCCATTTCCTCTTTGATTTCTTCAGTGATCTCTTGGTTATTTACTAGCTTATTGTTTAGCCTCCATGTGATTGTATTTTTTTTTACAGTTTTTTTTCTGTAATTGATTTCTAATCTCGTAGCGATGTGTTTGGAAAAGATGTTTGATATGATTTCAATTTTCTTAAATTTACCAAGGCTTGATTTTTGACCCAAGATATGATGTATCCTGAAGAATATTCCATGAGCACTTGAGAAGAACGTGTATTCTGTTGCTTTCAGGTGGAATGTTCTATAAATATATCAATTAAGTTTATTTGGTCTATTGTGTCATTTAAAGCTTTTGCTTCCTTATTTATTTTCTGTCTGGATTATCTATCCATTGGTCTATGTGGGGTGTTAAAAATCGCCCACTATTATTTTGTTACTGTTGATTTCCCCTTTTATGGCTGTTAGCATTTACTTTATGTATTGAGGTACTCCTATGTTGGGTTCATCAATATTTTCAACCTTTGTATCTTCTTCTTTGATTGATCCCTTGGTCATTATGTAGTATCCTTCTTTGTCTCTTGTAATAGTCTTTATTTTAAACTCTATCTTGTATGATATATGTATTGCTACTCCAGATTTCTTTTGATTCCCATTTGCATGTAATATCTTTCTCTATCCCCTCAGTTTCAGTCTGTACTTGTACCTAAGTCAGAAGTGGTTTTCTTGTAGACAGCATATATACAGGTCTTGTTTTTGTAACCATTCAGCTAGTCTGTGTCTTTTGGTTGGAGCATTTAATCCATTTACATTTAAGGTACTTATTGATATGTATTTTCCTATTACCATTTTCTTAATTTTTTTTTGGTTTGTTCTTGTAGGTATTGTTCTTTTCTTGTGTTTCCCGCCTACAGAAGTTCCTTTAACATTTGTTGTAAAGCTGGTTTGGTTGTGCTGAATTCTCTTAGTTTTTGTTTACCTGTAAAGCTTTTGATTTCTGCATTGAAACTGAATGAGATCCTCCCTGCTAGAGTAATCCTGATTTTATGTTTTTCTCTTTCATCACTTTAAATATATCCTGCCACTCCCTTTGGGCCTGCAGAGTTTCTGCTGAAATATCAGCTGATTACCTTAAGGGGTTTCCCTTGTAGTTTATTTGTTGGTTTTTACTTGCTGCTTTTAATATTTTTTCCTTGTATTTAATTTTTGTTTGTTTGATTAATATGTGTCTCAGCATGTTTCTCCTCAGTTTATCCTGTATGGAAGTCTCTATGCTTCCTGGACTTGATTGACTATTTCCTTTCTGATGTTAGGGAATTTTTCAACTATAATCTCTTCAAATATTTTCTCAGGCCCTTTCGCTGTCTCTTCTTCTTCTGGGGCCACTATAATTCGAATGTTAGTGTGTTTAATGTTGTCCCAGATGTCTCTGAGACTGTCCTCAATTCTTTTCTTTCTTTTTTCTTTATTCTGCTCCTTGGCAGTTATTCCCACCACTCTGTCTTCCAGCTCACTTATTCGCTCTTCCATCTCAGTTATTCTGTTGTTGATTCCTTCTAGTGTATTTTTCAGTTCAGTCATGTTGTTCATCACTGACTGTTTGTTCTTTAGTTCTTATAGGTCCTTGTTAAACATTTCTTGAATCTTCTCAATTCATGCCTCCATTCTATTTCTGGGATCTTGGATCATCTTTCCTACCATTACTCTGAATCCTTTTTTGGGTAGATTTCCTATTTCCACTTCATTTATTTGGTCTTCTGGGATTTTACCTTGCTCCTTCTTCTGCAACATATTTCTCTGTTGTCTCATTTTGTCTAACATACTCTGTTTTGTTCTTCTTTCCACAGGCTGCAAGGTTGTAGTTCCTCTTGCTTTTGTTGTCTGCCCTCTGATGAGTGAGGTTGGTCCAGGGCTTGTGTAGGCTTCCTGGTAGTAGGGCCTGGTGCCTGCACTATGGTTGGTGGAGTTGAGTCTTTTCCCTCTGAAGGGCAGGACCTCGTCAGTTGGTGTGTTTTGGGGTGTCTATGAGCTTAGTACAACTTAGGTAGCCTGCCTATTGATGGACAGGGCTGTGTTCCTGTCTTGCTGGTTGTTTGGTGTGAGGTGTCTAGCACTGGAGCCTGCAGGCAGTTGTGTGGGGCTGGGTTTTGTTGTTGATATGGAAACCTCCAGGAGCATGCATGCCAATTAATATTCCCTTTACCTGGGAATTGTCTGGCAGTCCAGCATCCTGGACTCTATGCTACCACCCCTGAGGCCCAGTCTCTATGCCTGGCTTGGGAACCAAGATCCTGCAAACCACACAGTGCAGTCCGAGAAAAAAGAAAGAAAAGACAAGAAAAGAAAAAAAGGAAAAGAATAGAAAACGAACAGGCAAACAAAACCCAAGAGAAATAGCAAAAAAAAACAGCAAACAAATGGCAGCAACATCAATACAACACACACAGACACAGAAAAAAGGAAAAGAAAACAAACAGACAAAAAAAACAACAACAAAGGATAAGAAAAGAAAAAAAAAGAACAACAAAAAACCAAGTGAACAGACAAGCAAAAGAATTCTAATATGACAGCAATCAATAAGGACTAAACTAACAAAATAAAGAATAAAAAAATAAAACAAAAACAGAAAACAAACAACAAAAAAGTGAAGAAAACATGAAATATACACATAAAAACAATGAAACAAAGAAAATTAAAATAAAAACCAAAGAACAAAACATGAAAAAAACCACCAAGCAACAGGAAAATAAAGTGAAAATAGAAAAAAATATATATATATTTCAAAATTAAAAATAATAAAAATTAAGATTAAAAATAACAGATAAAAATTATACAAGCAATGACACCAAAAACTGAGCAAAACTAAACAAACAAAAATAAAGAATAATAGTAATAAGAACATTTTCCTGGGCCCTCCTCTGTCAATGTCCTTGCTCCCACAGTGAGCCAGAGCCAATCTCTCCCTCTCCACGAGGCCTCCCAATACCTCTATGTAGGTCTTGGACCTGCTCTGGGCACTATGGAGCCAGCTCAGACTCTGACTTTGCCCAATTCCTGGGGGTACTTTTCCCCAGAGTCCAGTGCTGTGAAGGCTAGACTGATCTCAATTGTTGAAACAGTTGTTGTCTATTCAGGTATTCCACAGATGCAGGATTTACCCAGCTGATCTTGGGGATTTAATCCACCACTTGTGCAGCTGCATGGAAAGATTTCCATTCCTCTTCCTTAGTTGCACTGCCCCTGGGGCTCAGCTTTGGTTTTGACCCCACCTCTGCATGTGCACCACCCTCAGGCATCTGTTCCTTGCCCAAGTGAGAGGGAGCAAAAGCAGCGGCTGCTTGGGGCATACTTACTCACTCATACTGGGGCAGGGGTACTACGGCCACAATTGGAGTGTCTGCAAGTTGCCTGTGTCAGTGAGACCAGAAGGCAGTTGGAACAGACTGTGGCATGCTCACTCTGGTGGGCATCCCTCCTAGTCCCCATGGAGGCAGGAGCTGGCATATGAGAGTGGTGGTGGCCCCACTCCCTGTGTGCCTCTCAAAAATGGCAAATCACTTTCCAGGCAGACATGCTTCCTCTAGGGGCATTTCTGGCCATGCATCCCCCCACTCCCATTCCCTGTGCTGTATCTGCACAGCCAACAGTGTTGCTCTCCCCAGATCCATTATCCCAACCCCAAGCTTTAACACTCAGCCCCCACCAGCATCAGTGGAGTCTTGTCCCAGGCAGGGGCTCCCAGGGTTGATTCCAAGAAGACTTTGGGATGGGCAGCGCTCAGGCCCCCAGAGCCCAAGTGGGTGGAGGAGACCCCAGCCCAAGGGGGCAGTGGGCCTGCTTAGGTGGGAGCTCCTCCCAGTGCCCACAGAGGCTGAAGAAGCTGGCAGTTGGGGAAAGGGTTTATAATGGTGGCTCTGCCCCTTGTGCCCCACTCAACAATGATGCTTTGCCTTTATGGTATCTCAGGCTTTTTCCACAGACTTTCCCAGTTGTGGAGCTCCTTACTCCCATCCCTTCAGGCTCTCTTTTCACAGCCATCGTCTGTCCCCTCCCTGGGTCCATGCTCTAAACCCCACTTTCCAGCACCCAGCCCCCTTTTGCAACAGATGACTCATTATTCAGGCTGGAATGTGCAGAGCTGTAGTAGACCATGTGTGCAGTTTTTACTTTGTCCTGCCTTCCACAGACCATCTGCTGCGTTCTCCTTTGATCCTTTGAAGGTCCTTTTCTGTCCCAGCTGATTTCCCCACTGTTATGGAGTTTTTCTTAGTGTGAGATCCTCCTCTCACCTTCAGCTTCCCGCCAGGGTTGCTGGTCCCTTTTTGGATTCCTCTTTTCTTTTTATCTTCTTTCTTTCATTCTTTTAGGTGTCCAAAGTCTTCTGCTAATGTTCAGCAGGTGCCCTGTGGGAATTGTTCCGTTTGTAGATGAATTCTTTGTGTATTTGTGAGGAGCGATGAATTCCACATCCTCCTAGTCTGCCATCTTGACTACTCCCCTCCAGTATTCCCTTTCAATTTAAATATATAAAACTCACTCACTAAAAGACAGATTGCCTTTATGGGGGGAAAAAGAATATCCAAATGTATGGTGGCAACATGAGACTCACTTTAGATTCAAAAACAAAAAGAGGTTGAAAATAAAAGGATGGAACAAGATATTTCATGTAAATAGTAACAAAAGGAGAACTTTGAGAGTTATACTGTCAAACAAAATGTAGTGATAAATTGTTATAAGATACAAAAAGTTTATTATATATTGATAAAAGGCAAATTCATCAAGAAGATAAAACAATTATAAACATATGCACCCAAACAAGAGAGCCATAAAATACATAAAGCAAACATTGACAGAATTGAAGGAAGAAATTGACAATTCTACAATAATAGTTGGTGACTTCAAAACACCAATTTCAATAATGGATATATCATGCAATCAGAAGATCTATAAGGAAACAGAGGACTTGAACAACAGTATAAAACGACTAGATGCATGTAGAATACTCCACTGAACAATCACAGAACAATCTTATGTGTACATGGAATATGATCTGGGATAGAACATATGTTAGGTCACATAACAAGTCTCAATACATTTACAAAGATTGAAATCATACAAAGTATCTTAATAGAATGGAATGAAACCATAAATCAATAGCAGAAGAAAAAACATTACAAATACATGGAAATTAAACATAACACTCTTAAGCAACCAATGGGTCAAAGAACAAACCACCAGGGAAATTAGAAAATGAATTAAAGAGTTAAAATGAGAACACAACATACCAAAAATATATGGTATGCAGTGAAAGTAGAGCTCAGAGGGAAATTTAAAGCAGAACATATTCTCTTTATTTTAAAAAAAGGTATCAATCAATCACCTAATATTATGCCTCATAGAACAAGAAAAAAGAAGAGCAAACTAATCACAAAGCTAGCAGAAGGATGGAAATAATAATGATTAGAGTGGAGATAAATGATATAGAAATTAGATAAATAAAAGAATCAATAAAACCAAAAGTTGGTTCTTTGAAAAGATCAACAGACTGACAATCATTTACCTAGACTGACTAATAAAAAAGAAAGATCAGAAGTAAATAATTAATCTTTATGCAGACCTACTAGAGAATGGACTTGAGGATACGGGAAGGGGAAAGGTAAGCTGGGACAAAGTGAGAGAGTGGCATGGACATATATACACTACCAAACATAAAATAGATAGCTAGTGGGAAGCAGCCGCATAGTACAGGGAGATCAGCTCTGTGCTATGTGACCACCTAGAGGGTTGGGATAGGGAGGGTGGGAGGGAGGGAGATGCAAGAGGGAAGAGATATGAGGACATATGCATATGTATAACTGATTCACTTTGTTATAATGCAGAAACTAACACACCGTTGTAAAGCAATTATACTCTAATAAATATGTTAATAAAAAGAAGTAAATAATTAAAAGTAGAAATGGAAAGAGGTGACATTACAACAGATTTTAACAAAATAAAAAAGATTATAAGATAATATTATGAAAATTATATGTTAACAAATTGGCCAAACTAGATGAAATAGAAAGGTTACTAAAAAAAGAAGTTACCAATGATATAGAAAAATTTAACAGACCTATAAAAGTAGAGAGAATAAATCAGTAATTAAAATCTTCCCAACCAAAAATGCCCAGGACCAGATGTTCCCTGGTGAAGTCTACCAAATATTTAAAGAAGAATTAACACCAATTCTTTTCAAATTCTTCCCAAGAATAGAAGAGGAGAGGAATGCTTCCCAACATATTCCATGAGATCAGCATTACCTGAAACCAAAACCAGACAAAAATATTTCAAATAAACTACAGACCAATACCCTTTATGAATACAGATACAAAAATCCTCAACAAAATACAAGTTAATCGAATCCAATAGCTATTAAAAGGATTATGAACCATTAGCAACTGGCATTTATCCCAAGATTGCAAGGGTGGTTCAACAAAAGAAAATCAATCAAGGTAATGCACCACATTAATAGAAAAAAAACGGGAAAGTACATGACCATCTCAACTCACACACACACACACACACGCACACACACACAAAGGCATTTCACAAAATCCAGCACCCTTTCATGATAAGAATACTCAGAAAACTGGGAATAAGGGGGAACATCCTCAACATGATTAAGGGCATATACAACAAGCATACAACTACCATCATATGCAATGATGAAAGACCCAAAACTTTTCTCCTTAAAGATCAGAAACAAGCTCATTTCCACCTGTGCTATTTAACACCATAGTGGAAGTTCCAGCAAGAGAAATTAGGCAAGAAAAAGAAATGAAAGCTATCTAAATTGGATGATGACATGATCCTATATTATAGAAAACCCCAAAGAATCCACAAGAAAGCTACTAGAACTAATAAACAGCTTCAGCAAAGTTGTGAGGGACAAAAACAACACACAAAAATCAGTTGTGTTTTTATACACCTGCAATGAACAATTCAAGAAGGAAATTAAGAAAATATTTCCATAGCATCCAATGGAACAACCAGGAGTAAATTTAACCAAGGAAGTGTAAGACTTGTGCATTGAAAACTAAAAACATTGCTGAGAAGAAGTAAAGACTTTAAAAAATGGAAAGACATCTCATTTCATGGGCTGGGTGACTTAAATTGTTAAAATGTCAACACTATCCATTGATCTACAGTTCAATGCAAACACTATCAAATTCCCAATGGCCTTTTCTTTCCAGAACTGTAAGAGGAGATCTTCAAATTCATATGGAATTTCAAGGGGCTCAGAATAGCTAAAAAAATCTTGGAAAAGAAGAACAAAGTTGGAGAACTCACAATTCTCAATTTCAAAACTTACTGTAAAGCTACAGCAATCAAAACAGTATGGTACAAAAAAAACAGTATTGCACTGGCATATGGCTAGACATGTACACCAAAGGAATAGAATTCAGAGTCCTGATTCTCTGGAGTCTGAAAGGAACCCATACATCAATGGTCAATTGACTTTCAACAGTAGTGTCAAGAATATTCAATGGAGAAATAATAGTCTTTTCAACAAGTGATAATGAACATATACATGCAAAAGAATGAAACTGGGCCCCTACCTCATACCACATAAGAAATTAACTAGAAAAGGAACTAAAACCTAAACATAAAAGCTATTGTAAAAATGCTTAGAAGGAAACAAATATCTTCATGGCCTTAGATTTGACAAAGGCTTCTTAAACAAGCATGAGAAACCAAAGAAAAAAAATAGATAAATTGTACTTTATCAAACTAAAAACTTTTGCACTCCAAAAAACATTATCAAGAAAGTAAAAAAAGGTAGCCAACTTTGGGAGAAAATATTTGAAAATCATATATTTGGAAATATTTGATAATCAAATATCTGATGACACTAGACATAGTGTCTAGTAGTCATAATATATAAACAGCTCTTACAACAACTCAAGACCTAAAAGGCAAACTGCCCCTGCACCAAAATCTTCAAAGGGCTAGAATATACATTTCCCCAAAGAAGATACACAGGTGGTCAACAAGCACATGAAAAGAAGATCAAAATTCTTAGTCATAAGGGAAATGTAAATTAAAATCATGAGATATGACTTCACACTCTCTAATATTGTTATAATCAGGGAGGGGGGAGGGGAGGGAGAAGGGGAAAGAGATGGAGAGGGAGGGGGGAAAGGAAAAAGGAATGAGGGAAGAAAGAAGAAGGAAGAAAGACAGGAGAAAAGAAAACGGAAGGAAGGGAGAATGGGAGGAAGGGGAAAATATTGATGAGGATGTGAAATAAGTGAGACCCTATTATATTGCTGGTGGGAATGTCAAATGGTGCAGCCATTGTGGAGAACATTTGGAGGGTCCTCACAAACTCAAATAAGGTATTACCATATGACCAGGCTCTTCCACTCTTAGGTCTATACTCAAAAGTGTTTCTAATAAGTTCTCAAACAAATACTTGAACATGAATGTTCAGAGCAGCACTGTTCACAATAAGCAAAAGATGCAAACAACTCAAAGGTCCATCAATGGATGAATGGATAAACAAATGTGGTAGATTCATAAAGTCATCATTTAGTCATCAAAGGAATGATGTACTGGTACATGCGACAAGGTGAATGAACCTAAAATCATTACCTTAAATGAAAGAAGTCAGACAAAAAAAGCCACATATTGTACGAGTCTATTTATATGAACTATCCAGAGTAGGCAAATCCGTGGAGATAAAAGGCAGATTAGTGGCTACCAGGGGTTTGAAGAAGGAGGAAATAGGGAGTGACTACTTAATGGGTAGGGGTTTCCTTTTGGGGTGATAAATATGGTTATGAGCTTGATAGAGCTGGTGGTTGCAGGACACTTGTGAATGTACTAAATACCACTAAATTTTTCACTTAAAAATGGTTAATTTTATTTTTCATAAATTTCATCTCAATGTATAAAAAAGAAACCAGCATACTTCCACCTCAAAAAATTGATAAAAGTATTTTTCTCATTTCCTCCTGACACAAAAGTAGTTCCTCAGTATCTGAAATGGATTTATACAGTGGTTTTGTAGAGATTTCAACAAGTGCATCTTGAAAGCGTTCCACATGAAGAACTCTGCTCCTTGTCAGAAGGGACTCTCTGGACCAGAGACTGCTCCCAGATTCATGTGCTTTTCAGTTATTTATCAGTGCATTCGTCAAAGTCATGAATTCTGGGCTATATTTGGCAGAATCCCAGCTTCTCCATCTATCAGTTCTCTGACATTCAATCTGAATTCCCCAGTCTGGAAAATGGGGATACTAATAGTTAAGTAAGATCACAAATGGAAAGCACTTAACATCAGGCTTGCACCTGAGGAACTTTTGCTACTGCTACCGTTGCTGACTCTTTTATCACTATATTTGCCGAGCATCATACTAGGCATCTGTTACAGGCTAAATGTTTGTGTTCCCCCAAATTCAAATCCTAACTTGAAATATGATGGTATTGGGTGGTAGGACCTTTGGAATGTGATTAGGTCATGAAGGTGGAGCTCTCATGGATGTGATTATTGCTCTTATAAAAGAGACCCCAGAGAGCTCTCTTATCCCTTCCATCATGTGAGGACACAGAAAGAAGACAGCTATCTTTGAACCAGGAAGTGGGGTCTTCACCAGAAACTAAAACTGCTGGTGCCTTGATCTTGTACTTTCCATCCTCTGGAACTGTGAGAAATAAATTTTTGTTGTTTTAGCCACCCAGTCTATGGTATTTTTGTTTTAGAAGCCCCAATGGACTAAGACAGCACTGGAGATATAACAACTCGTTTAACCCACACAATTCCTGCCCTAGGGGTGCACACCTGTTTACCCACAATAATATACACAGGTGACTAATACAGTTTTCTGGCTTACAGTGAGGACAACTGCACCAGGACTACAGATTAGTGTATGACCAGGGTCAGATATCAGCCTGTGACAAGAGTGAGGTCTTGGGGCATGAGGAAATCATGACCTTCATTTCTTGCATCCACTTCTCTCATCACCATCAACATCACCTCTCATCCTTACAGCTCACTCCCTCTAATGTCTCTGCATCAACGGCCTTCAACCTCATGGAGACTAAAATGAATTCAACCAACCACAAAACAGTAACATATTTCTTACTCTCTGTGATGCACTCATGTTCATCCTCTCTTCTTACCCTGCTTGCCTAGCATTAGAAGCTCTCTCCTGCAGTCAATGCTTTTGCTCTTATCTTACTCCACTTTAGTCAAGGTGCAACAACTCAAAGCCTTTTTAAACTGTCTGCATACTTCCCAGCTATACCCAAGGAGCTGAGAAGTGCTCACAGAATCTTAAAACCTGACTGGTTTGTTTCACTTTAATTCCATGAACTTGAAAACATTATTTACCTTTCTCTCTCCTTTGTCCCTTAAAACTCTCTGCCAATCACTAGTATGCATCCCCCCTCCCCATTGTAATGACCTTGACTGTTAATCATGGAGAAAACAAAAGTGATTGAACAACTCACCTGGATCTTGCATATGAATTTTCTGATGCCCCTGGTTAAGATAGACGAATAGTCCTGTTCCTATTTTCATCTTCACCTCTGTTACAGACCCCATGCCTTTCCATTATTTCAAAGAATTGGCTTAGGTAATTGTCCATCTTTTTTCATTAATAATCCTTTTGTCACTGCTATTGAATTATTCTATCTTCTATACATATGTTTTTGTTTCTCACACCTAAGGTAAAGGAAAACCATTTTATGCTACAGTGATTGCCACATATCTCTGTTGCCCTGCAGTGCATAACTGTCCCCACTTCTTCTACAACCATCCTATCTTCAACTCACTGCAGTCACTCTTCACCATCCATCCATTCCTCTGAACTGCTCCTTGGCAATGCCTCCCTTCATTGAATTTTATATTGACTAATCCAATTACCTCTTGACAAACTTCTTGAGTTACCGCTTCATCTTGGTTTGAGGTAAACTCTCAGAAGCTTTTGACACATTGTATTAGGTTCCTGTAGCTACTGTAACAAACTACCACAAACTTGCTGGCTTAAAAGAACACACATTCCCTTACAGTCCTGGAGGCCAGAAGTCTGAAATCAGTTCCACTGAGCATAAATGTGTGAGCAGGGCTGCATTCCTTAGGGACACTCTAGGGGAGAATTGGTTTCTTTGCATTTTCCAGTTTCTAGAGCTCCCTTCCTTGGGCCCCTTCCTCCATTTTCAAAGCCAGAAGCATACTATCTTCAAATCTCTCCTTCTGCCATCACCATCATCATCACATTGCCTTCTGTCTTCTTTGGTTATCTCCTTCTGCTTCTCATTTAAAAAAACAAAACAAAACACATGCGACTGCATTTAGAGCCCATGCAGGTAATCCAAGATAATCTCCCCATTTCAAGATCCTTAACTTAATCACAACTGCAAAAGTCCACTTTGTCATGTAAGGTAACATTCACAGGTTCTAGGGATTAGTGCATGGATATCATATCTGACCACATTGCTCATCTGCTTCTGCCCCAAGTTGATGTCTGGTCACACTGGCCTGAATACAGCAGGAATACTCTTAAGTCAGTTTAACCAGAATCCCTCTTCACCCTTGATGTTTCCACTTAGTAATTTCTTATCCACTGACATCCCCCCACCAATCTATTCCTTGGCTATAAATTCCCACTTTTCCTTGTTTTATTTAGAGTTGAGCCCAATCTCTCTCCCCTAATGGAAAACCCCATTGCAGTAGAGTTTACATATCTATTGCTATAGTCCCCCAGATAAAGACTGCCTTACTATTTTGAAAAATCTCATGAACAATTTTTTCGTTAACTGTTGGCATGTCTAATTAGTCTCCTTTCATCTATAAAAGTTCTTCAACTTTGTGTTTCATATCACTGGTATTTTTTAAAAAAAGAACAGAACAGTTATTTTGCAGAATTTTTATCGATTTGGAATTGTGTCATATATTTTCAATGACTTTTTTTCATTCAATAATTATCGGTGTCTACTCTTACCATGAGATATGCTAAGTGCTAGGTGTATAAATGCTAATATATTAGCATTACAACCTTGAGTTCACAACCTATTCAGACTCAAACATATTGCTTTTTAAAAAAGAGGTAAGTATAAAAGGGTCAGTGAAGTTGTCGGAGATCAGTCTTGGAAAAGAAAGAGGGTCACATTTTAAAAATCTGATTTTCTTTTTTTTTTCTAATATACCCCTTATCAGATATATGGTTTGCAAATATTTTTCCCTTTCTGTAGCTTATATTTTCGCTTTGTTGATTATTCCTTTTGCTGTGCAGAAGCTTTTTAGTTTGAAGTAGTTCCACTTGTTTTGTTCTGTTTTGCTTATGCTTTACTTTCTTTTTTTATCTTCAAAATAAAAATTTATTCAATCTGTAACAGGAACATTGAATCTGCACATTTGCACACAAGTTCACATTTAAAAACAACAGAGCACATCAGTAATAAAAAAAAAAAAATCTATGATACAAGTGGAACATCCCAACCACAAGGAAGATTAAGGAAGGAGATGAGACCACTCTTTATATTCTGCTTCAAATGCCTCAGAAAGGTCCCAGAGATTCCAGGGAGCACCTGCTGTATTTAATAAAATGTGAGCATAAAAGTTTGGGGTGGCCTGGGGCAAAGGCAACAGTCAGTGGGAGAGTCTTTTGGACTTGTTTTCTACATTTAGAACAAGTCCTAAAAAATAAAGTAGAAAGAAAAAAAGAAAAGGCAATTTAAGCTATGCCAAGCAAGCCAACTTCCAATAAAACATAAAAACTAAACAATTCCCTGTGGACTTACTGATTGGGAAACATTTCAGGGCCAGTTACCCAGCTCCCAGACTGGGTCATCAGCTTGAGTTAAGCCTTTGGTATTAGCTCTCCATGTGTGTACAGGATGCTGCCAAGTGTTGCTATGAGGACACAGATGGCAGCACTAGATATATACCGCTCGGGGCATCTTCAAGCCAATGACGGGTGATTACAGTTTAGAAATACTGTCCCAGATCTCTGGGGCACTGAGAAAATGAGGCTGGTTCTCTTTGCATAGCAGGAGCCAGGCCCAGTCACCCTCCACTTCCAGGCCGGAAAAGTACAGAAGCACCTTTCAATAGCTCTCCATGGCATCAAGGGACCCCATCCCTGGGGAAGGGTTAGTAGTGTGCAGCTTCCTGCTTTGGTGGCAGGCAGGCTTTTTCCTAATACAACCATCAGATGAGTTGAGGCAGCAAATACATTTATACCTAATACATGCCTTAATCTTTTAGTTTAGAAGGGAAAACAAATCCAAGATGCTTTTAAGTTGGATTGGTGCTGAAAGAGCTAAAATTTCACCTCATCTACCATCAAAAAGCAAAACAAAAACTAAATAGAAATGACACTAGCCATTCACCATTACAACCATCACTATAAGACACACCATCACTGAGGAAATGAATATTTCCATACAGAGTGTTGGATGGGAGCGCAAGACTTCATAACCAAAAAAGTCTTTGCCAAGACCCATGCTGAGGAGCTTTTTTCCTGTGTTTTCTTCTAGGAGTTTTATGGTTTCAGGTCTAACATTTAAGTCATTAATCCGTTTTGATTTAATGTATGTGAGTGGTGTAAGGTAATGATCTAGTTTTATTCTTTTATATGTGAATATCCAATTTTCTCAGTACCATTTATTGAAGAGACTGACTTTTCTACATTGTGTATTCTTGGCTCCTTTGTCAATATTGGTTGACCATATATGCTTGAGGTTATATTTTGGCTCTTGATTCTGTTCTATTGATCTATTTATCTGTTTTTATGCCAGCACCATACTGTTTGAATTTCTTTAGCTTTAATATATAATATATATTACATTATATATATATATATATAATGTAATATAGCTTGAAATCAGAAAGTGTGTTGCTTTCCACTTTGTTCTTTCTCAGGATGCTTTGGCTATTCAGTCTTATGCGGTTTTATACAAATTTTAGGATTGTTTTTCTACTTCTGTAAAAAATGCTACTGGAATCTTGATAGGGATGGCTTATGGTAGTATGGACATTTTAACAGTATTACTTTTTCCAATCTGTGAACTTGGGATACTGTTCCATTTATTTGTGTCTTCTTTGATTTCTTTCATCAGTGTCTATAGTTATCAGAGTAGAGAACTTCTACCTCCTTGGTAAAGTGTATTCCCAGGTATGTTATTGTATTTGATGCTATTGTAAACAGGATCATTTTTTATTTTCTTTTTCAGATAATTTGTTTTCAGTGTATAGAAACACTACTAATTTTTGTATGTTAATTTTGTATTCTGCAACTTTACTAAATTTGTTAATTAGATCTGGGATTTTTTTCGGGGTTGTGGAATCTTTAGGATTTTCTGCATGTCATCAGCAAATAGAGATAATTTTCTTCTTCCTTTCCAGTTCCCATGCCTTTTATTTCTTTATCTTGCCTGATTGCCTTGGCAAGATCTTCCAGTACTAGGCTGAGTAGGAGTTTTGAGAGTGGAAACCCTTGTTTGTTCCTGATCTTAGAGAAAAATCTTTCAACCTTTCAACATTGAGTATATTACCTGTGGGTTTAAAATATATGGTCTTTATTATGTTGACTTACATTCCTTCTATACATAATTTGTAAAGAATTTTTATCACGAACAAATGTTTAATTTTGTCAAATGATTTTTCTGCTTCTACTGAGATGATCATATAATTTTTCCCTTTATTCTATTAATATGATATATCACATTGATTGATTTTTGTATATTGAATCATCGCTGCATCCCACGTATAAAACCCACTTGATCAAGGTGACAGATCCTTCTAATGTGCTGCTGAATAAAGTTTGCTAGTATTTATTGAATTTTTTGCATCTATATTCATCAAGGATATTGGTCTGTAGTTTTCTGGTAGTGTCCATTTTCTGGTTATGGTATAAGGGTAATCCTGGCCTCTCAAAAAGATTTTGGGAGTATTCTCTCCTCTGTTTTTTTTTTGGAAGATTTTGAGAAAGATTTCCATTCATTCTTTTTTTTTTTTTCAGTTTTAGATGTATTATTTTTTATTATTTTGAATATTTCTTTTTAAAAAAATTATTTGACTATAGTTGATTTACAATGTTGTGTTACTTTCAGGTGTACAGCAAAGTGAACCAATTATACATATACATATATACACTCCTTTTTTTTTTTTTTTTAAGATTCTTTTCCCATATAGGCCATTACAGAGTATTGAGTAGAGTTCCCTGTGCTATACAGCAGGTCCTTATTAGTCATCTATTTTATATATAGTAGTGTATATATGTCAAACCCAATCTCTCAACTTATCCCTCCCCACTCTTATCCCATGGTAACCATAAGTTTGTTTTCTACATTTGTGACTCTACTTCTGTTTTGTAAATAAGTTCATTTGTAACCCTTTTTTTTAGATTCCACATATAAGCTATATCATATGATATTTGTCTTTCTGTGTCTCACTTACTTCACTCAGTATGACAATCTCTAGGTCGATCCATGTTGCTGCAAATGGCATTATTTCATTCCTTTCTATGGCTGAGTAACATACCATTGTATATATGTACTACATCTTCTTTATTCATTCCTCTGTTGATGGACGTTTAGGTTGCTTCCATGTCTTGGCTATTGTAAATAGTTCTGCATTGAATACTGCGGTGCATGTATCTTTTCGAATTATGGTTTTCTCTGAGTATATGCCCAGGAGTGGATTGCTGGGTCATGTGGTAGTTCTATTTTTAGATTTTTAAGAAACCTCCATACTGTTCTCCATTGGGGCTGTACCAATTTACATTCCCACAAATAGGGTTTGAGGGTTCCCTTTTCTCCACACCCTCTCCAACATTTAATGTTTGTAGATTTTTGGATGATGGCCATACTGACTTGTGTGAAGTGATACCTCATTGTAGTTTTCATTTGCATTTCTCTAATAATTAGTGATGTTGAGTATCTTTTCATGTGCTTTTTGGCCATCTGTACGTTTTCTTTGGAGAAATGTCTATTTAGCTTTTCTGCCAATTTTTTGATTGGGATGTTTGTTTTTTTGATGTTGAGCTGCATGAGCTATTTCTACATTTTGGAGATTAATCCCTTGCTGGTTGCTTCATTTGCAAATATTTTTTTCCAATTCTGAGGGTACTCTTTTTGTTTTGTTTATAGTTTCCTTTGCTGTGCAAAAGCTTTTAAGTTTAATTAGATCCCATTTGTTTAGTTATGCTTTTATTTTCATTACTCTAGGAGGTGGATCAAAAAAGATCTTGCTGTGATTTATACGAGAGTGTTCTGCCAATATTTTCCTCTAAAAGTTTCATAAGTGTCCGGCCTTATATTGAGGCCTTTAATCCATTTTGAGTTTATTTTAATTTTGTTTGTATTTTCCTATTTTATTTTATTTATTTATTTTTAACATATTTATTGGACTATAATTGCTTTACAATGGTGTGTTAGTTTCTGATATATAACAAAGTAAATGAGCTATACATATACATATATACCCATATCTCCTTCCTCTTGGGTCTACTTCCCACCCTCCCTATCCCACCCCTCTAGGTGGTCACAAAGCACCGAGCTAATCTCCTTGTGCTATGCGGCTGCTTCCGACTAGCTATCTATTTTATATTTGGTAGTGTATATATATCCATGCTCTCTCACTTCAACCCAGCTTACCCTTCCCCCTCCCCATGTCCTAAAGTCCATTCCCTACATCTGCGACTTTATTCCTGTCCTGCCCCTAGGTTCTTCAGAACCTTTTTTTATTTAATTCAATATATATATGTGTTAGCATACGGAATATGTTTTTATCTATCTGACTAACTTCACTCTGTATGGCTGTCTATAGGTACATCCACCTCACAACAAATAACTCCATTTCATTTCTTTTTATGGCTGAGTAATATTCCATTGTATATATGCACCACATCTTCTTTATCCATTCATCTGTCGATGGACACTTAGGTTCCTTCCATGTCCTGGCTATTGTAAATAGTGCTGCAATGAACATTGTGGTACATGACTCTTTTTGAATTATGGAATTCTCAGGGTATATGCCCAGTAGTTGGATTGTTGGGTCGTATGGTAGTTCTATTTTTAGATTGTTTATATGGGATTTTTTCTTGTTTCCTGAGGTAAGATTGTATCGCTGTAATGTTCCCTTGTAGAACTGATTTTTCTGCATCCCATAGGTTTTGAATCATTGTGTTTACATTTTCATTTGTGTCTCGGTATATTTTGATTTCCTCAGTGATCTATTGGTTGCTTAATAGAACATTGTTTAGCCTCCATGTGTCTTTGGTTTTTGCTTTTGATTTTGTTTTTTCCTTGCAGTTGATTTGTAATCTCATAATGTTGTCAGAAAAGATGGTTGATACAGTTTCAATTTCCTTAAGTTTACTGAGGCTTGCTTTGTGGCACAGCATGTGATCATTCCTAGAAAACGTTCCATGTGCACTTGAAAAGAATGTGTATTCTTCTGTTTCAGAAGAATGCCCTATAAATATCTATTAATTCCATCTTGTTTAATGTGCCATTTCAGACCTGTGTTTCCTTATTGATGTTCTGTCTGGACCATCTGTCCATTGATGTAAGTGGGGTGCTAAAATCCCCAGCTGTTATTGTGTTACTGTCAATTTCTTCTTTAATATCTGTTAACATTGGCTTATATATTGAGGTGCTCCTATGTTGGGTACATACATATATATACAATTGTTATATCTTTTGGATTGGTCCCTTGATCATTATGTACTCTCCTTCTTTGTCTCTTGTAATAGTCTTTTTAAAAATACATTTATTTATTTATTTATTTATTTATTTTAAATTATATTTATTTTTTTAACATCTTTATTAGAGTATAATTGCTTTACAATGGTGTGTCAGTTTCTGCTTTAGAACAAAGTGAATCAGTTATACATATACATATGTCCCCATATCTCTTCCCTCTTGCATCTCCCTCCCTCCCACCCTCCCTATCCCACCCCTCTAGGTGGTCACAAAGTACCGAGCTGATCTCCCTGTGATATGTGGCTGCATCCCACTACCAATCAATTTTACGTTTGGTAGTGTATATTTGTCCATGCCACTCTCACTTCGTCCCAGCTTATGCTTCCCACTCCCCGAATCCTCAAGTCTATTCTCTAGTAAGTCTGCATCTTTATTCCCGTCTTGCCACTAGGTTCTTCAGACCTTTTTTTTTTTAGATTCTATATATATATGTTAGCATACGGTATTTGTTTTTCTCTTTCTGACTTACTTCACTCTGTATGACAGTCTCTAGGTCCATCCACCTCACTATAAATAAATCAGTTTTGTTCCTTTTTAAGGCTGAGTAATATTCCATTGTATATATGTGCCATATGTTCTTTATCCATTCATCTGTTCATGCACACTTAGGTTGCTTCCATGTCTTGGCTATTGTAAATAGAGCTGCAATGAATATTTTGGTACATGACTCTTTAGAATTATGGTTTTCTCAGGGTATATGCCCAGTAATGGGATTGCTGGGTCGCCTGGTAGTTCTATTTTTAGTTTTTTAAGGAACCTCCATACTGTTCTTCATAGTGGCTGTATCAATTTACATTCCCACCAGCAGTGCAACAGGGTTCCCTTTTCTCCACACCCTCTCCAGCATATATTGTTTGTAGATTTTTTGATGATGGCCATTCTGAACGGTGCGAGATGATATCTCATTGTAATTTTGATCTGCATTTCTCTAATGGTTAATTGTGTTGAGCTTTCTTTCATGTGTTTGTTGGCAATCTGTATATCTTCTTTGGAGAAATGTCTATTTAGGTCTTCTGCCTACTTTTGGATTGGGTTGTTTGTTTTTTTTTTTGATATTGAGTTGCATGAGTTGCTTGTATGTTTTGGAGATTAATCCTTTGTCAGTTGCTTCATTTGCAAATATTTTCTCCCATTCTGAGGGCTGTCTTTTCATCTTGTTTATGGTTTCCTTTGCTGTGCAAAAGCTTTTATGTTTCATTAGGTCCAATTTGTTTATTTTTGTTTTAATTTCCATTTCTCTAGGAGGTGGGTCAAAAAGAATCTTTCTGTGATTTACGTCATAGAGTTTTCTGCGTATGTTTTCCTCTAAGAGTTTGATGGTGTCTGGCCTTACATTTAGATCTTTAAGCCATTTTGAGTTTATTTTTGTGTATGGTGTTAGAGAGTGTTCTAATTTCATTCTTTTACATGCAGCTGTCCAGTTTTCCCAGCAGCACTTATTGAAGAGGCTCTCTTTTCTCCACAGTTTATTCTTGCTTATTTATCAAAGATAAGTTGACTATATGTGCCTGGGTTTATCTCTGGGCTTCCTAACCTGTTCCATTGATATATATTTCTGTTTCTGTGTCAGTACCATACTGTCTTGATTACTGTAGCTTTGTAGTATAGCCTGAAGCCAGGGAGCCTGATTCCTCCAGTTCCGTTTTTCTTTCTCAAGATTGCTTTGGCTATTTGGGGTCTTTTGTGTTTCCATACAAATTGTGAAATTTTTGTTCTAGTTCTGTGAAAAATTCCAGTGGTAGTTTGAAGGGACTGCATTGAATCTGTAGAGTGCTTTGGGTAGTATAGTCATTTTCACAGTGTTGATTCTTCCAATCCAAGAGCATGGTTTATCTCTCCATCTAATTGTATCATCTTTAATTTCTTTCATCACTGTCATAATTTTCTGCATACAGGTCTTTTGTCTCCTTAGGTAGGTTTATTCCCAGATATTTTATTCTTTTTGCTGCAATGGTAAATGGGAGTGTTTTCTTAATTTCACTTTCAGATTTTTCATCATTAGTGTATAGGAATACAAGAGATTTCTGTGCATTAATTTTGTATCCTGCTACTTTGTCAAATTCAGTGATTAGCTCTAGTAGTTTTCTGGTAGCATCTTTAGGATTCTCTATGTATAGTATCATGTCATCTGCAAACAGTGACAGCTTTACTTCTTCTTTTCCAATTTGGATTCCTTTTATTTCTTTTTCTTCTCTGATTGCTGTGACTAAAATTTCCATAACTATGTTGAATAACAGTGGTGAGTGTGGGCAACCTTGTCTTGTTCCTGATCTTAGTGGAAATGGATTCAGTTTTTCACCATTGAGGACAATGTTGGCTGTGGGTTTGTCATATATTGCCTTTATTATGGTATTCTGAATTATTTTTCAGGTAGACTGCCTATTTCTTCTTCATTTGTTAGGTCTGGTGGGTTTTTATCTTGATCCTTCATCTGCTGTGTGTTTTTCTGTCTTCTCATTTTGCTTACCTTACTGTGTTTGGGGTCTCCTTTTCACAGGCTGCAGGTTCGTAGTTCCCGTTGTTTTTGGTGTCTGTCCCCAGTGGCTAAGGTTGGTTAAGTGAATTGTGTGGGCTTCCTGGTGGAGGGGACTAGTGCCTGTGTTCTGGTGGATGAGGCTGGATCTTGTCTTTCTGGTGGGCAGATCCATGTCTGGTGGTGTGTTTTGAGATGTCTGTGACCTTATTATGATTTTAGGCAGCCTCTCTGCTAATAGGTGGGGTTGTGTTCCTGTCTTGCTAGTTGTTTGGCATAGGGTGTCCAGCACTGTAGCTTGCTGGTCATTGAGTGAAGCTGGGCCTTGGTGTTGAGATGGGAATCTCTGGGAGATTTTCACCATTTGAGATTACATGGAGCTGGGAGGTCTCTTGTGGACCAGTGTCCTGAAGTTGGCTCTCTCACCTCAGAGGCACAGCCCTGATGTCTGGCTGGAGCACCAAGAGCCTTTCCTCCACACGGCTCAGAGGAAAAGGGAGAAAAAATAGAAAGAAAGAAAGAAAGAAAGAAAGAAAGAAAGAAAGAGGATAGAATAAAATAAAATAAGGTAAAATAAAATAAAGTTATTAAAATAAAAAATAATTATTAAGAAAAAAATTTTTTAAGTAAAACAAACAAACAAACAAACAAAAAATGGATGAACAGAACCCTAGGAAAAATGGTGAAAGCAAAGCTATACAGACAAAATCTCACACAGAAGCATACACATACACACTTACAAAAAGAGGAAAAGGGGAAAAAATAATATATCTTGCTCCCAAAGCCCACCTGCTCAATTTGGGATGATTCGTTGTCTATTCAGGTATTCCACAGATGCAGGGTACATCAAGTTGATTGTTGAGCTTTAATCCGCTGCTTCTGAGGCTGCTGGGAGAAATTTCCCTTTCTCTTCTTTGTTCGCACAGCTTCCGGGGTTCAGCTTTGGATTTGGCCCCACCTCTGCGTGTAGGTCGCCTGAGGGCGTCTGTTCTTCTCTTAGACAGGACGGGGTTAAATGAACAGCTGATTCGAGGGCTCTGGCTCACTCAGGCCGGGAGGAGGGAGGGGTACTGATGTGGGGCGAGCCTGCGGCTGCAGAGGCCAGCATGTCGTTGCAGCAGCCTGAGGCACGCCGTGCGTTCTCTCAGGGTAGTTGTCCCTGGATCACGGGACCCTGGTAGTGGCAGGCTGCACAGCCTCCCAGGAGGGGAGGTGTGGATAGTGACCTGTCCTTGCACACAGGCTTCTTGGTGGCTGCAGCAGCAGCCTTAGCGTCTCATTCCCGTCTCTGTGGTCCGCGCTGATAGCTGCAGCTTGCCCCTGTCTCTGGAGCTTCTTTAAGTAGCGCTCTTAATCCCCTCTCCTCGCGCACTAGGAAACAAAGAGGGATGAAAAAGTCTCTTGCCTCTTCGGCAGTTCCAGACCTTTTCCCGACTCCCTCCCGGCTAGCCATGGTACACTAACCCCTTCAGGCTGTATTCACGCTGCCAACCCCAGTCCTCTCCCTGGGGTCTGACCTCCGAAACCCGAGCCTCAGCTCCCAGCCCCTGCCCGCCCCTGCGGGTGAGCAGACAAGCCTCTCGGGCTGGTGAGTGCTGGTCGGCACAGATCCTCTGTGCGGGAATCTCTCCGCTTTGCCCTCCGTACCCCTTTTGCTGCACTCTCCTCCGTGGCTCTGAAGCTCCCCACTCTGCCACCCACAGTCTCCGCTCGTGAAGGGGCTTTCCTAGTGTGTGGAACCCTTTCCTCCTTCACAGCTCCCTCTCACTGGTGCAGGTCCCATCCCTATTCTTTTGTCTCTGTTTTTTCTTTTGCCCTACCCAGGTACGTGGGGAGTTTCTTGCCTTTTGGGAGGTCTGAGGTCTTCTGCCAGCGTTCAGTGGGTGTTCTATAGGAGCAGTTCCACGTGTAGATGTATTTCTGATGTATCTGTGGGGAGGAAGGTGATTTCCACGTCTTACTCTTCCGCCATCTTCTCCGACCTCCTGGCCTTTATTATGTTGAGAGAAGTTCCCTCTCTGCCTACTTTCTGGAGGGTTTTTATCATAAATGGGTGTTGAATTTTGTCGAAAGCTTTTTGTGCATTTTGTCTGCATTGGTTCTTCGTTGCTGTGTATGGGCTTTCTCTAGCTGTGGTGAGTGGGGGTTACTCTTCATTGTGGTGCATGGGCTTCTCATGGTAGTGGCTTCTCTTGTTGTGGAGCATGGGTTCTAGGCATGTGGGCTTCAGTAGTTGCAGCACATGGGCTCAGTAGTTGTGGTACATGGGCTGTAGAGCACAGGCTCAGTAGTTGTGGTTCACTAGGCTTAGTTGCTCCATGGCACGTGAGATCTTCCCAGACCAGGGATTGAACCCATGTCCCCTGCATTGGCAGGCAGATTCTTAACCACTGTGCCACCAGGGAAGTCTCTTTTGTAATAGTCTTGTTTTAAATTCTTTTTTGTCTGATATGAGTATTGCTACTCTAGCTTTCTTTTGATTTCCTTTTGCATGGAATATCTTTTTCCATCCTCTCACTTTCAGTCGGTATGTGTCCCTAGGTGTGAAATGGGTCTCTTGTAGACAACACATATACAGGTCTTGTTTTTGTATCCATTCAGCCAGTCTATGTCTTTTGGTTGGAGCATTTAATGCATTTACATTGAAGGTAATTACCAATATGTATGCCTTATTGTCATTTTGTTAGCTGTTTATGATTTGTTTTTGTAGTTCTTTGGTCTCCCTTTCTTTTTCTCCTGTTCTCTTGTGATCTGAGTTTTTTTTTTTTAGTGTTGTGTTTGGATTCCTTTTTCTTACTTGTGTGTATATCTATTAGAGTTTTGGTTTGTGGTGTAACATGAGGTTTTGAAGTAGCAGTCTATATACATACCTGATTGTTTTAAGTTGCTGATCTATTAATTTCAATTGCACTTCAAATATCCTGCATTTGTACTCTCCTCCTCTCATGATTATTGGTTTATATATCATATTTGTGTGTGGATAATTTCCTACTTTTACTGAGTGTTTGCCTTTACATGTGAGCTTTCACATTTTGTAATTTTCTTGTTTCTAGTTTTGACCCTTTTTTTCCGCCTAGAGAAGTTCCTTTAGCATTTGTTGTAAAGCTTGTTTGGTGGTGTGAATTCTTTAAGCTTTTGCTTCTCTGTAAAACTTTTGATTCCTCTGTGAAATATGAGTGAGAACCTTCTTGTGTAGAATATTCTTGGTTGTCACTTTTTCTTTACTTTAAATATAATGTGCCACTCCCTTGTGGCCTGCAGATTTTCTGCTGAAAAATCAGCTGATAACCTTATGAAGATTCCTTTGTATATTATTTGTTACTTTTCTCTTCTTGCTTTTAATACTTTCTCATTGTATTTAATTTTCCTCAATTTGATTAATATATATCACGGTGTGTTCCTCCTTTGGTTGATCCTGTGTGGGGCTCTCTGCTCTTCCTAGACTTGGGTGACTGCTTCCTTTCCCATGTTAGGGAAGTTTTCTGCTATTATCTCTTCAAATAACTTCTCAGGCCTTTTCTCTCTCTCTCTTCTCATTCTGGGACCCCTATAATGCGATTGTTGGTGCCTTTGACATTGTCTGAGAGGTCTCTTAAACTGTCCTCATTTCTTTTTGTTTGTTTATTCTGTTCTGCAGCAGTGATTTCCACCACTCTGTTTTCCAGCTCACTTATCCATTCTTCTGCCTCATTTATTCTGCTATTGATTCCATCTAGTGTATTTTTCATCTCATTTATTATATTCTTCAATTTTGTTTGGTTGTTCTTTATTTTTCCTAATTCTTTGTTAAAAACTTTTTAAAATTCTCGTTCTTTGCATCCATTCTTTTCCTGAGTTCTTGGATCATCTGTATGATCCTTATGATTGCCAATTAGTTGTTCTTCTGGGGTTTTATCTTGTTCCTTCATCTGGAACATGCTCCTCTGCTATCTCATTTTGTATTAACTTCTATTTGTATTTTTATGTATGTGGAAAGTTAGGTATGTTTCTGGGCCTTGGAGAAGTGGCCCTCTGTGGGGGATGTCCTTTGTGTCCCAGCAGTACACTCCCCTCTAGTCACCCAATGTCCAGGGACTAGCTGGTCCCAGGATATGTTCTGACCTGTTTTGTAGACTCAGTTCCATGGGGTGTGGGACTGTATATTTCTTGCTTGTGGTGTCTGCCCTCTGGTGGATGAGGCTGTTCTAGAGGCTTGTGTAGGCTTCCTGGTGGGAGGGGCCAGTGCCTGCCCACTGGTGGGTGCAGTTGTGTCTTGGCCTTCCGGTGGACAGGGACATGTCAAGGGTCATGTCTAGAGGTGGCTGTAGGCTCAGGAAGTCTTTAGGTAGCCTGTCTGTTGATTAGTGGGACTGTGTTCCTGCCCTTTTGGTTCTTTGGCCTGATGCACCCCAACACTGGAGCCTGCAGGCTTTTGGGTGAGGGCAGATATTGGTGCAAATGTCCCAAGCAAGATGTCAGCCTTCAGATGAGTAATCCTGGATATGTTCACCAGCCACCTTTATGTCCCAAGAGAGAGCCACAGCTGCACCCCCCTTCCATTGGAGACCCTTGAAGACCAGAAGGTAGGTCTGGCCCAGGCTCCTTTGAAGTCACTAATTTTGCCCTGGGTCCTGGGGCACATGAGAACTTGTGTGCATCCTCCCACTGTGGAGTCTCTGTTTCCCCCACTCCTGTGGAGCTCCTACAATTAAGACCTGCTGGCCTTCAAAGCCAAATGCTTTGGGGGCTCCTCCTCCTGATGCCAGACCCCCAGACTGGTGAGCCTAAGGTGGGGCTCAGAACCCTCACTTCCATGGGATAACTTTCACAATATAATTATTCTCCAGTTTCTGGGATGCCCATTACAGGATATGGGATTTAATTATATCAAGAGTGCACCTCTCCTACAATCTAATTTAATTTCTTCTTTGTCTTTTTATGTAGAATATCTTTTCTGGTACATTCCAGTTCTTTTTTTAATTGATGGTTGTTTAGCAGTTAGTTGTGATTTTGGTGTTCTCGTGGGAAGAGGTGAGCTCAAGGTCCTCTACTCCACCATTTTGCCTTCTCTCCTCCTCCTCCATTTTTTTAAGAAAAGTTTTGTCAGATATAGAATTCTTGGTTAACAGTTTTTTTTTTTTTAAAGGATTTTCTTATTTATTTATTTATTTATTTTTGGCTGTGTTGGGTCTTCGGTTCGTGCGAGGGCTTTCTCCAGTTGCGGCAAGCGGGGGCCACTCTTCATCGCGGTGCGGGGACCGCTCTTCATCGCGGTGCACGGGCCTTTCTCTATCGCGGCCCCTCCCGTCGCGGGGCACAGGCTCCAGACGCGCAGGCTCAGCAATTGTGGCTCACGGGCCCAGCCGCTCCGCGGCATGTGGGATCTTCCCAGACCAGGGCTCGAACCCGTGTCCCCTGCATTAGCAGGCAGATTCTCAACCACTGCGCCACCAGGGAAGCCCTCTTGGTTAACAGTTTTACGTTTTAGCACTTTATGTCATCTCACTGGCTTCTAGCCTCCATGGTTTCTGATGAGAAACTGGCTCTTATTCTTATTGGGAATCACTTGTACATTATGACTCACTTTGCTCTTGATACTTTAAACATTTTCTCATTGTCTTTGGCTAGAGTCAATATTAATGTGTATGAGGGTAGATCTGAGGGTATATCTCTTTGGGTTCATCCTATTTTGAGTTTGTTGAGCTTTTAGGTGTGCATCAAATCTGGGAAGTTTTTGAACATTATTTCTTTAAATATTTTATCTGCCCCTTTCCTTTTCTTCTGTCCCTCTGTGACTCCCCATTATGTATATATTGGTATTCTTGTTGATGTCCTATAGGTCTTAGCCTTGTTCATATTTTTTCGTCTCTGATTCTCAGACTGGATAATTTCAACTGTCCTATCATAAGGGTGTTTCTTCCTTTTCAAATCTGCTGTTGAAACACTCTAGTGAAATTTTCACTGAAGTTATGATGCTTTTCTACTCAAAAATTTCTATTTAGCTCATTTTTATAATTAACATATTATTAATAATATTCTATATTGTTTCATACATATTTTCTTACTTCCTCTTAGTTTTTTTCCATGGATCTATTTAGCTCTTTGAGCATATTTAGGACAGTTGATTTAAAGTCCTCATCTAGCAGGGTATCTTTAAGATGGTGGAGGAGTAAGACGTGGAGATCACCTTCCTCCCCACAAATACATCAAAAATACATCTACATGTGGAACAACTCCTACAGAACACCTACTAATGCTGGCAGAAGACCTCAGACTTCCAAAAAGGCAGGAAAATGCCCACGTACCTGGGTAGGGCAAAAGAAAAAAGAAAAAGCAGAGACAAAAGAATAGGGATGGGACACACACCTCTGGGAGCGAGCTGTGAAGGAGGAAATGTTTCCACACACTAGGAAGCCCCTTCACTGGCCAAGATGGGGGGGGTGGGTGGGAGGGAAGCTTTGGAGCCATGGAGGAGAGTGCAGCAACAGGGGTGGAGAGAGCAAAGTAGAGAGATTCCTGCACAGAGGATCAGTGTCAACTAGCACTCACCAGCCTGAGACACTTGTCTGCTCACCTGCCAGGGAGGGTGGGGGCTGGGAGCTGAGGCTCGGGCTTCAGAGGTGAGATCCCAGGGAGAGGACTGGGGTTGGCTGCATGAACACAACCTGAAGGAGGCTAGTGTGCCACAGCTAGCCTGGAGGGAGTCCAGGAAAATGCCTGGAAATGCCTAAGAGGCAAGAGACCATTGTTTCAGGGTGCACGAGGAGAGGGGATTCAGAGCACTGCCTAAAGGAGCTCCAGAGAGAGGCACAAGCCACGGCTATCAGCGCAGACCCCAGAGACGGGCATGAAACTCTAAGGCTGCTGCTGCAGCCACCAAGAAGCCTGTGTGCAAGCACAGGTCACTATCCACACCTCCCATCCCAGGAGCCTGTGCAGCCCACCACTGCCAGGGTACCGTGATCCAGAGACAATTTCCTCGGGGGAACACACAGTGTGCCTCAGGCTGTTGCAACGTCACACCAGCCTCTACCACTACAGGCTCACCCCGTATTCCATATCCTTCCCTCCCTCCCACCTGAGTGAGCAAGAGCCCCCTAATCAACTGATATTTTAACTGCATCCTGTCTGAATGAAGAACAGACACCCTCAGGTGACTTACATGCAGAGTTGGGGCCAAATCCAAATCTGAACAACAAGAGCTGTGCAAACAAAGAAGAGAAAGGGAAATTTCTCCATGCAGCCTCAGGAGCAGTGGATTAAATCCCCACATCATCTTCATGAACCCTGCATCTGTGGAGAAACTGAATAGAAAATGAATATTCCCAAACTTGAGACAGTGGACTTTGATAGCAACTGTAGTGTTGTGGTTTCCTGTCTGTGACTGATATATTTCTGATTTTATGTTTATCTTAGTTTAGTGTTTAGCGCTTGTTATCATTGGTGGATTTGTTTATTGGTTTGGTTGCTCTCTTCTTTTTATTGTTATTTTAATTTTTATTTTAATAATTTCTTTTTTTTCCCTCCCTCCTCTACTGTGCTGTGTGGCTAACAGGGTCTTGGTGCTCTGGCCTGATGTCAGGACTGAGACTCTGATGTGGGAAAGCTGAGATCAGGACATTGGACCACAAGAGACCTCCCAGCCCCACATAATATCAACTGGCAAGAGCTCTCCCAGAGATCTCCATCTCAACGCTAAGACCCAGCTCCATCCAAGGGCCAGCAAACTCCATTGCTGATCATCCCATGCCAAACAACTAGCCAGACAGGAACAAAACACAACCCATTCGAAGAGAGGCCGTCTAAAATCATACTAAGTTCACAGTCACTACAAAACACACCACCAGAAGCGGGCCTGCACACCAGAAAGACAAGATCCAGCCCCACCCACCAGAATACAGGAATCAGTCCCCTACACCAGTAATCCTACACAACACACTGAACCAACCTCACCCACTGGGGTAAGACACTAAAAAAACCCAGGAACTACGAACTTGAAGTCTGTGAAAAGGAGACCCCACCCAGTAGTTTAAACAAAATGAGACAGAGAAATATGCAGCAGATGAAGGAGCAAGGTAAAAACCCACAAGAACAAACAAATGAAGAGGAAATAGGCAGTCTACCTGAAAAAGAATTCAGAGTAATGATAGTAAAGATGATCCAAAATCTCGGAAATAGAATGGAGAAAATACAAGAAACGTATAACAAGGACCTAAAAGAACTAAAGAGAAAACAAACATTGATGATGAACAACACAATAAATGAAATTTAAAATTCTCTAGAAGGAATCAATAGCAGAATAACTGAGGCAGAAGAACGGAAAAGTGACCTGGAAGATAAAATAGTGGAAATAACTACCAACAGCAGAATAAAGAAAAAAGAATGAAAAGAATTGAGGACAGTCTCAGAGATTTCTGGGACAACATTAACCACACCAACATTCAAATTATAGGGGTCAAAAAAGAAGAGACAAAGAAAGGGAATGAGAAAATATTTGAAGAGATTATAGTTGAAAACTTCTCTAACATGGGAAAGGAATGAGTCAATCAAGTCCAGGAAGTGCAGACCATCCCATAAAGGATAAATCCAAGGTGAAACACACCAAGACACATATTAATGAAACTTTGAAAAATTAAATGCAAAAAAAGTATTAAAAGCAGCAAAGGAAAAGCAACAATTAACATACAAGGGAATCCCCATAAGGTTAACAGTTGATCTTTCAGCAGAAACTCTGCAAGCCAGAAGGGAGTGGCAGGACATATTTAAAGTGATGAAAGGGAAAAATCTACACCAAGATTACTCTAACCAGTAAGGATCTCATTCAGATTCGATGGAGAAATTAAAACCTTTACAAACAAGCAAAAGTTAAGAGAATCCAACACCAACAAACCAGCATTACAACAAATGCTAAAGGAACTTCTCTAGGTAGGAAACACAAGAGAACGAAAAGACCAATGAAAACAAACCCAAAATAATTAAGAAAATGGTAATAGGAACATACATATTGATAATTACCTTAAATGTAAATGGATAAAATGCCCCAACCAAAAGACATAGACTGGCTGAATGGACACAAAATTAAAACCCGTATGTATGCTGTCTACAAGAGACCAACTTCAGAACTATGGAAACATACAGACTAAAAGTGAGGGGATGGAAAAAGATATTCCATGCAAATGGAAATCAAAAGAAAGCAGGAGTAGCAATACTCATATCTGACAAAATACATGTCAAAATAAAGACTATTACAAGAGACAAAGAAGGACACTACATAATGATCAAGGGATCAATCCAAGAAGAAGATATAAAAATTGTAAATATTTATCCACCCAACATAAGAGCATTTCAATACCTAAGGCAAATGCTAACAGCCATAAAAGGGGAAATTGACAGTAACACAATCATAGTAGGGGACTTTAACACCCCACTTTCACCAAAGGACAGATGAACCAAAATGAAAATAAATAAGGAAACACAAGGTTTAAATGACGTATTAGACAAGATGGACTTAATTGATATTTATAGGACATTACATCCAAAAACAACACAATACACTTTCTTCTCAAGTGCTCATGGAACATTCTCCAGGATAAATCATATAGTGGGTCACAAATCAAGCCTCAGTTATCTTAAGAAAACTGAAATCATATCAAGTATCTTTGCTGACCACAACGCTATGAGACTAGGTATCAGTTACAGGAAAAAAATCTGTAAGAAACACAAACACATGGAGGCTAAACAACACACTACTTAATAACCAAGAGATCACTGAAGAAATCAAAGAGGAAATCAAAAAATACCTAGAAACAAATGACAATGAAAACACGGCGACCCAAAACGTATCAGATGCAAGAAAAGCAGTTCTAAGAGGGAAGTTTATAGCAATAGAATCCCACCTCAAGAACAAGAAACATCTCAAATAAACAACCTAAACTTACACCTAAAGCAATTAGATAAAGAAGAACAAAAAGCCTCAAAGTTAGCAGAAGGAAAGAAATCATAAAGATGTGATCAGAAATAAATAAAAAGAAATGAAGTAAACAATAGTAAAGATCAATAAAACTAAAAGCTGGTTCTTGAGAAGATAAATAAAATTGATAAACAATTAGCCAGACACATCAAGAAATAAAGGGATAAGACTCAAATTAACAATATTAGAAATGAAAAAGGAGAAGTAACAACTGACACTGCAAATATAAAAAGGATCATGAAAGATTACTACAAGCAACTACATGACAATAAAACGGACAACCTGGAAGAAACAGACAAATTCCTTGAAAAGCACAACCTTCAGTGATTGAACCAGGAAGAAATAGAAATTATAAACAGACCATTCACAATCACTGAAATTGAAACTCTGATTAAAAATCTTCCAACAAACAGAAGTCCAGGACCAGACAGCTTCACAGGAGAATTGTATCAAACATTTAGAGAACAGCTAACACCTATCCTTCTCAAACTCTTCCAAAATATAGGAGAGGGAGGAAAACCCCCAAACTCATTCTACGAGGCCACCATCACCCTGATACCAAAAACAGACAAAGATGTCACAAAAAAAGGAAACTACAGGCCAATATCACTGATTAACATAGATGCAAAAATCCTCAACAAAATACTAGGAAACAGAATCCAACAGCACATTACAAGGATCATACACCATGATCAAGTGGGGTTTATCCCAGGAATGAAAGGATTCTTCAATATATGCAAATCACTCAATGTGATACACCATAATAACAACTTGAATGATACAAACCATATGACAATATCAATAGATTCAGAAAAATCTTTGACAAATTCAACACCCATTTTTTAAACAAACTCTTCAGAAGTAGGCATAGAGGGAATATACCCCAACATAATAAAAAACATATATGACAAACCCACAGCCAACATCGTTCTTTTTTTTTTTTTTTAAGTTTTATGTTTGATCCTCTTAATGAGTCACTATGAATTTATTTTATTTTTATGGCTGTGTTGGGTCTTCGTTTCTGTGCGAGGGCTTTCTCTAGTTGTGGCAAGCGGAGGCCACTCTTCATCGCGATGCGCAGGCCTCTCACTGTCGCGGCCTCTCTTGTTGCGGAGCACAGGCTCCAGATGCGCAGGCTCAGCAATTGTGGCCCACGGGCCCAGCTGCTCCGCGGCATGTGGGATCTTCCCAGACCAGGGCTCAAACCCGTGTCCCCTGCATTGGCAGGCGGATTCTCAACCACTGCGCCACCAGGGAAGCCCCAACATCATTCTTAATGGTGAAAAACTGAAACCATTTCCTCTAAGATCAGGAAAAAGACAAGGTTGCTCACTCTCACCACTGTTATTCAACATAGTTTTGGAAGTTTTAGATAGGGCAATCAGAGAAGAAAAAGAATTAAAAGGAATCCAAATTGGAAAAGAAGAAGTAAAACTGTCACTTTTTGCAGATGACATGATACTATACATAGAGAATCCTAAAGATGCTACCAGAAAACTGCTAGAGCTAATCAATGAATTTAGTATAGTAGCAGGATAGAAAATTAATGCACAGAAATCTCTTGCATTCCTATACACTAACAACGAAAAATCTGAGAGAGAAATTAAGGAAACACTCCCATTTACCATTGCAACAAAAAGAATGAAACACCTAGGAATAAACCTACCTAAGGAGACAAAAGACCTGTATGCAGAAAACTATAAGACACTGATGAAAGAAATTAAAGATGATACCAACAGAGGGAGAGATATACAATGTTCTTGGATTGGAAGAATTGACATTGTGAAAAAGACTATATTACCCAAAGCAATCTACAGATTCAATGCAATCCCAATCAAACTACCAATGGCATTTTTCACAGAACTAGAACTAAAAAGTTCACAATTTATATGGAAACACAAAAGACCCCGAATAGCCCAAGCAAACTTGAGAAAGAAAAACGGAGCTGGAGGAGTCAGGTTCCCTCACTTCAGACTATACTACAAACTACAGTAATCAAGACAGTATGCTACTGGCACAAAAACAGAAATATAGATCAATGGAACAGGATAGAAAGCCGAGAGATAATCCCACGCACATATGGTCAACTTATTTTTGATAAAGGAAGGAAGAATATACAATGGAGAAAAGACAGCCTCTTCAATAAGTCGTTCAGGGCAAACTGGACAGCTACATGTAAAAGAATGAAATTAGAACACTCTGTAACACCATACACAAAAAATAAACTCTAAATGGATTAAAGACCTAAATGTAAGGGCAAACACTATAACACTCTTTGAGGAAAACCTAGGCAGAACACTCTATGACATAAATCACAGCAAGTTCCTTTTTGACCCAACTCCTAGAGAAATGGAAGTAAAAACAAAATAAACAAATGAGACCTAACGAAACTTAAAAGCTTTTGCACAGCAAAGGAAACTATAAACAAGACGAAAATACAACCCTTAGAATGGAAGAAAATATTTGCAAACGAATCAACAGACACAGGATTAGTCTCCAAAATATATAAACAGCTCATGCAGCTCAATATTAAAAAAAACAAACAACCCAATCAAAAAATGGGCAGAAGACCTAAACAGACATTCCTCTAAAGAAGACATACAGATGGCCAACAAGCACATGAAAATATGCTCAACATCACTAATCATTTGAGAAATGCAAATCAAAACCACAATGAGGTGTCACATCACATTGGTCCGAATGGCCATCATCAAAATATCTACAAACAGTAAATGCTGGAGAGGGTGTGGAGGAAAGGGAACCCACTTGCACTGTTGGTGGGAATGTAAATTGATACAGCCACTATGGAGAACAGTATGGAGATTCCTTAAAAACTAAAAATAGAACTACCATATGACCCAGCAATCTTACTATTGTGTATATATCCTGTGAAAACCATAATTCAAAAAGAGTCATGTAACACAATGTTCATTGCAGCTCCATTTGCAATATCCAGGACATGGAAGCAACCTAAATGTCCATCGACAGATGAATGGATAAAGAAGATGTGGCACATATATACAATGGAATATTACTCAGCCATAAAAACAAATAAATTGAGCTATTTGTGGTGAGGTGGATAGACCTAGAATCTGTCATACAGAGTGAAGTAAGTCAGAAAGTGAAAAAAAATACTGTATGCTAACACATATATGTGGAATCTTAAAAAAAAAAAAGGTCTGATGAACCTAGGGACACGACAGGAGTAAAGATGCCATTGCAGAGAATGGACTTGAGGATATGGCGATGGGGCAGGGTAAGCTGGGACGAAGTGAGAGAGTAGCATTTACATATATACACTACCAAATGTAAAATAAATAGCTAGTGGGAAGCAGCTGCATAGCACAGTAGATGAGCTCGGTGCTTTGTTACCACTTAGATGGGTGGGATAGGGAGGGTGGGAAGGAGATGTAAGATGGAGGGGATATGGGGATATATGTATACATATAGCTGATTCACCTTGTTTTACAGCAGAAACTAACACAACATTTTAAAGCAATTATGCTCTAATAAAGATGTTAAATAAATAAAAAATAATAAATAAAAAACAGTTGCATTAAGGAAAAAAATAATAATAAATCCTCATCTAATAAGTTGAATGTTTTGTTTTCAGGAATAAATTTTATGTATTTTTTTGTTTGTGTATGGATCAAACATACTTTCCTGTGTCTTTGTAATCTTGTGGTTTTTTTCCATTGAAAACTGGAATTTTTAATATTATAATGTGGGAACTCTGGAAATAAGCTTCTCCTCCTTTCCAAGGTTTGCCATTGCTGAGTGCTGCAGTCATCTGTTTGTTTAGTGACTTGTCCAAGCTGTATTTGCAAAGATTGTGGGGATTTTTGTCATGTATTTTGCCTAAAGTGTTTCTTCTATTATCTTAACAGTCATCTAGCGACCTGACAGATAATTACTTAAATGCTTGGGATCCCCCCTCCACAAAAGAAATAGTTCTTCTTGTTTTGCAGATTGGCTCTGAACTGAGGCACTCCTTCAATGTTAAGCAAGGCTGCCTATGATTTTGTCTTGGCATTTACCTCCTGCTTGTGTGGAGCTCACAGAGTTGCAAACCTAGGATCCTCTCAGGATTTTTCTAGACATTCATCCCAACCCTGGGAATGAGTGTTGCACTCAAGGTACCTCAGTATACATGGTAACAATTTTCTTTTTGTTAGCTCAGGGTGCCATAACAAATACCATAGACTGGGTGGCAGAAGTTCATTTCTCCCAAGTCTGGAGGCTGAGAAGACCAAAATCAAGGTGCCTGCTGATTTGGTTCCTGATGAGAACCATATTCCTAATTAGCAGATAGATGCCTTCTTGCTGTATCCAAACATCGTGGAGAAATAATCTGTCTCATGTCTTTATCATAAGGGCACTAATCCTATTCATGAGGGCTCCATCCTCATGACCTAATGACGTCCCCAAAGCTCCACCTCTAAATACCATCACAATTGGATTAAGTATAAAACATATAAATTTTGAGAGAACACATTCAGTCCATAGCACACTTCAAATCTCTTATTTTCCCCCAAATCTTCCTCCTCAGTTCCTCCTTCCCAGTCTTTTGGGTATGTCTGCTGCCTCCCCCATCTACTCTCCTTTGTCCCATGCAGCTACACGTAATATGTCCTTAAATGTTTTTGACAGATGTCACTGCCATCTGGAAAGCCACTCCAGCCCTGGGTGGGAGAGAGGGGCACAGGAGGTGTAGGAACAATGACAGCCTCTGAGCCAGTCCCTTAGGGAACTTTCAGACGGATCAAAATACACAACCACAAGCTTTTGATAGCAAGGTTCATATTGCTCCACAGACACCAGCAACCTGCACCAGGAATGCAGGCCTCCATCCTCCCAGCTACTGCTTAACTGGAAACTGAGGATGTTAAATGGGTAAGCACAAATGTCACCATACTTTCTTACCAAAATTTGTCAACCCCCCAAATGGTGTAGTTTTGTTTGTTTGTTTTTTGGGTTTTTTTTTTTTGATTCCAGAGTTCTGGGGAAAAAATTGATTCTGTCATTTTTGCCAGGTTAATGATTGCTTCAGTGGAGGGCCTGGTTTCTGAGTTCCTTACTTTTCCATTTTTCATAATATTACTCTGACTATTATCCTTGTTCTAAATTTTTTACTGTAATTAACTGGAATTCTTACCATCTGTGCTGCTGTGGACAGAGATTAGTTGACACCTGTGACTGTATTTTTTCCCTGATATATAAATGCTACTCTGCAAACAAGAGTTAGGAAACACTTGCATCAGCTTTCCAGGAACTTGAGGCTTCACAAGGAAAGGGTCAACCCACCCTTGGACTTCACAAGGATTTAGCTTGTCTAGACAAACCAGAGTTCATGTATCATTAGCTTCCACAAAGAGGTGAGGGTTATTAAGCAATAATGCCATAAATTTCATCATATTCTTCCAGGAGTCTTGCCAGCCTGGAAAAGATAAATCATTTATGGGTTATGGACAACTTACCTGGGAATGTTACTGAACCTTTGACACCCCACTGGTTTATCTCTGCCTCTCTTGCCACCAGGAATGAGTGTTAGAAGCCTTGGGTGCCACAATGGATGGCACTGGTGAAGGAAAGAAGAAAATGATGCTCCCTATAAGATGAGCATTCATTCAACTGGTCTTGGGGTCCTCTGGGAGACACAGAGAGGCTGTAAATTATTGTCATGGGCACCCTTAAGTGAGAGAGATTGGGCTTTGACTCTTTCCAGGTTCTAACTCTCATGAACTGTGTGCCGTTTTGTTACCAAACCATGATTGTTTTGCCCAATACACAGAAAGCCAAAATGCTGAGACTCTGATGTTTGCAGCAAAGAGAGTATTTGTTTGCAAGGTAGCCAAGGGAGGAGACTGGAGAACATATCTCAAATCTGCCTCCCTGAAGGTAAGGGGCTTGGGGTATTAGTGGGATAAAGTATAAAGGAGCAGGTCAGTCAGAGGCATGGGGAGTGTGAGGAAAGCTGATTGGAAAAAGGTGTGGTAATCACTGTTCTGTGCATACATACCTGGGATACCAGCCTCCGCACGTTCTGAGAGTGGAGCTTGTGGCCCTTTGATATCATAAACTCACCAAGCTGACCCTCATGCATAACCAGTTGAAGGGTCAGTTGTCCTGTAACCAAGCAGGACTCTTTGGGGCCTTCTGCGGTCATACCCCTCCACCTGACTCTTGTTTGTAGAGAAATTCTAGCCTCCTAGACCCTCCCTTAGTTCCAAAGAGCAGATTTAATCAGAGTCGTGAGGAAATGAAGAAACAAAGGAAAACAGTCAAGTAAGACAAAATAATTGTTTAGCCATTAAACAAAGTCAAGGACCCTTAGTTCCCCCTCAAGGGCTATAGATAATATCCTGAGCCATATCCTTGAGCTGTTTTGCAGATACTGAAAACCCCACCAGGTGGAAAAAGCTAGCTGCATATTGAGCACAAGCTCATAGACCACAGACCGATTGGAACCAGAGGGTTGATGATGTTGACTCCTGAATACCTCACCCCCTACCAATCAGAAGAATGTCCACAATGTGGACATTGTGTCCACATGTCCACAATGTCCATAATGCACCCCACTACCCTTCCCTTACCCTGTCTTTTAAAACCTTTCTCTGAAAGCCAGCAGGATGATCAGGTCTTTCAAGCATTATCTACCAGTACTCCTTGCTTGGCCTTTCAATAAATGTTACACTTTCCCTCACCACAACCTGGTGTCAGTAGATTGGCTTTACTGCATGTGGGTGAGCAGACACAAGTTTGGTTCTGTAGCAGTCCTATCCAGTCTTTACAAGCTCCACTCAAGCTAGATGCAGCTGACCCCAAGTTCCTGAAAAATAACTTGGGCAAACATCTTATTGTTTAGGTGACTTGCCACTTGGAGAACGTGCAAGACTTAAAATGACCTTGATTAGAGAAGGCAGGTGAAATGGATTTAACCTGTGCTTTCACCTTGGGCAAGTCTCCTAACCTCTCTGAGCCTCCAATTCTCTCATCCATTGACTGTGGCTACTCTTCCGCCTCACTGGGCTGCTGTGAGAATAAATACAAAAAATTAGATAACACATATGAATATTTACTATAGATTCAGAGCCTTCCTATGGCCAGGCTCTTTAATCTAGCAATTTCTATTCTTGAGCTTATTTCATCCTCTTGAAAACCCATGAAGCAAGTGGTGTTGTCCCTCTTGTAAACTAAGGATCAGACAACTGAAGTAACTTGCATAGTATTACACAATAAGTATAGAGCCTAGACTAAAATCCAGGCCATCCTGTTGCAAGGTTTAAAAATGAGATGGTGAACAGGAAGACTGTTGATCTCATGAGCCTCAGGAGACCTCCCAGCCTATGTTCCAGGATCTATGAGAAAGTCCCCCACCCATTAAGGCTAACACTGACTGGGGCTGGCTTTATGCTGCATATCATTTTATATCACCTCACCCCACCCCTGCGTGGTAGATATTACTATCATTATCCTCATTTTAGAGACAAGAGAACTGAGGCACAGAGAGATCTAGTGACTCACCCATGGCTACATGGCTGGCAAACAGCAGTTCTGGGAAATGGACTCAGACTCCAGGAAAAGGTGTCTCATCTTTACAACATGCTGTTTCATCTTCATGCAACATGTTTTCTTACCCAGGATCTGGGGTAGGTACATTTCCTGCCTGCCAAGGTCTCCCAGTCATAAGCACTCAGTCCAATACCTGGCATGTGGTGATGCTTCTCTGCTCTACCAGGCCAAGACATTGTGATTCAACTCAGGTTCTCCCCTATGCCTCTGCCTTCTTCTTCCTCTTCCTGCTACTTCCCTGTGAAAAGGCCAATGACAAAAATAATTCACAGGGCTTCCCTCTGTGTCTTTGGTAACTACCCTGTGACAAGTCAAGAGCGCTAGTGCCTGACAAACACCACTGTTTGATAAGGAAACAAATAAGGAAGCAAGGGACAGGGCAAATCCTTCCAAGGTTTGGGTGAGTACTCAAAGTCTCCCAGCTTTTTTCTCTGTTTTTTCTTTTTTCTTGTGCCCTATCCAGGTACGTGAGGAGTTTCTTGCCTTTTGGGAAGTCTGAGGTCTTCTGTCAGCGTTCAGTAGGTGTTCTGTAGGAGTTGTTCCACATATAGATGCATTTCTGATGTATTTGTTGGGAGGAAGGTGATCTCCACGTCTTACTCCTCCTCCATCTTGAAGGTCTCTCCTATCTCACATCTTTATCCATTCATCTGTTGATGGACTCTTAACTTGCTTCCATATACTGGTTATTCTAAATGATGTTGCTATAAATATTGGGGTGCATATATCTTTTCAAATTATGGTTTTCATGCACTGTGGATATATTCCCAGGAGTGGAATTGTTGGATCATGTAGTAGTTTTATTTTTATATTTTGGAGGAGACTCCATACTGTTTTCCAAAGTGGCTGCACCAATTTACATTCCCACCAACAGTGTACTAGGGTTCTCTTTTGTCTACATCCTCAACAACATTCCTGATTTGTTGGGGTTTTTTATGATAGTCATTCTAACAGGTGTGAGGTGACATCTCATTGTGGTTTTGATTTGCATTTCCCTGATGATTAGTAATGCTGAGCACATTTACATATGTCTTTTGGCCATCTGTGTGTCTTTGGAAAAATGTCTATTCAGATCTTCTGCCCTTTTAAAAAATCAGGCTGTTTGTTCCTTTGGTATTGAGTTGTGTGATCTCTTTATGAATTTGGGGTATTAATCCCTTATCAGACATATCATTTGCAAATATCTTCTCCCATTCATTAGGCTGTCTTTTCATTTGCCTGATGGTTTCCTTTGCTGTGCAAAAGTTTTTAAATTCAATTGCATCATTTTGTTTATTTTTTAATTTTCTTTCCCTTGCCTGAGGAGACAAATCCAAAAGAAAAATTTCTAAGACTCATGTCAAAGAATTTATTGCCTATGTTTTATTTTAGGAGTTTTATAACTTCCAGTGTTACATTTAGGTCTTTAAACTATTGGGGTTTATTTTGTATATGGGGTGAGAAAATGTTCTAATTTCGTTCTTTGACATATAACTGTCCAGTTTTCACAACCCCACTTATTGAAGAGACTGTTTTTTCCCCATTGTATATTTTTGCCTCTTTTGTCATAGATTAATTGACCCCATGTATGTGGGTTAATTTCTGGCATCTCTATTCTGTTCCATTGCTCTATGTATCTGTTTTGGTGCCACTACAATACTGTTTTGATTAGTGTACTTTGAAGTATAGTTTGAAGACAAGGAGTGTGAAACCTCCAGCTTTGTTCTTTTTTCTCAAGATTGCTTTGGCTATTCAGGGTCTTTTGTGGTTCCATAAAAATTTTAGGATATCTTGTTCTAGTTCTGTGAAAAATGTCATGGGTATTTTGATAGGGATAGCCTTAAATCTGAGATTGCTTTGGGTAGTATGGACATTTTAACAGTATTATCGTTCCAATACATGAACATATGTTATCATTCCATTTAATTGTATCATCTTCAATTTCCTTCATCAGTATCTTATAATTTTCAGCATACACGTCTATCAACCCCCTTGGTTAATTTTATTCCTAGGTATTTTATCCTTTTGATGTGATTGTAAATGGGCTTGTTTTCTTTCTTTTTCTTTCTGATAGTTCATTATTAGTGTATAAAAAAGCAACTGATTTCTGTATGTTAATCTTGTATCCTGCAACTTTACTGAATTAATTTATTACTTATACTTTTTAGGCAGAGTCTTAAGCGTTTTCTACTTTTAGTGTCATGTTATCTGCAAATAGTGACACTTGTACTTCTCTTTAAGTTTGGGTGCCTTTTACTTCTTTTTCTTATCTGATTGCTGTGGATAGGATTTCCAATACTATGTTAAATAGAAATGGAGAGAATGGGCATCCTTGTCTAGTTCTCAATTTTAGAGGAAAAGCTTTCAGTTTTTCACCATTGAGTATGATGTTAGCTGTGGGTTTGTCATAGATGCCCTTTATTATGTTGAGATATAGTCCCTCTATAACAACATTCTTGTGAGATTTTATAATGAATTGGTGTTAAATTTTGTCAAATTCTTTTTCTGCATCTAACGAGATGATCATGTGATATTTATCCTTTGTTTTGTTAATGTGGTGCCTCACATTGATTTGCAGTTATTGAACATTACTTGCATCCCTGGAATAAATTCCACCTTCTTATGGTGCATGATCCTTTCTATTTATTGTTGAATTCCGTTTCCTCATATTTTGTGAAGGATTTTTCATCTTTATTCATCAGAGATATTTGACTGTAACTTTTTTTGTAGTGCCTTTGTCTGGTTTTGGTATCAGTGTGGTGAGTGGTGGCCTCTAGAATGAATTTGTGAGTGTTCACTCATCTTCCCTTTTTTACAATAGCTTGTTAAGAATGGGTATTAACTCTTCTTTACATGTTTGGTAGAATTTGGCTGTGAAATTGTTCAATTCTGCACTACAGTTGGGAGTTTTTTTAATTATTGATTCAACTTCAATAATGATAATCTGTCTGTTCAGATGTTCTTTTCTTTCCTGATTCAGTCTTGGAAGATGATATGTTAATAAGAATTTAACCATTTCTTCTAGGTTGTCCAATATGTTGGCATATAACTATTTGTATTATTCTCTTATGATTGCATTTCTGTATAATCAATTGTAATTTCTCCTGTTTCATTTCATATCCTGTTTATTTGGGTCTTTGTTCTTTCTTAATGAGCCTGCTTAAAAGCTTATCAATTTTGTTTATCATTTCAAAAAAATACCCAAATCTGGTTTTATTGATCTTTTCTATTATATTTTTTGATTTCTTATTTATTACTGCTCTGATCTTTATTATACCATTCCTTCTGCTGACTTTGAGCTTTGTTAGTTCTTCTTTTTCTAATTCCATTAGATGGTTTGTTAAGTTATTTTGTTTGTTTTCCTGCTTCTTGAGGTAGGCCTGTGTTGCTATAGACTTCCTTCTTAGATCTGCTTTTGCTGCGTCCCATTGAATTTGGAAAGTTGTGTTTTAATTTTCATTTTTCTCAAGTTACTTTCTAATTTTTCTTTTGATTTCTTTGAAGATCACTTGGTTTTTCAGTAGCATGTTGTTTTGTCCCCTATTTGTGTTTTTCTCATTTTTCTTTCTGTAATTGATTTCTAGTTTCATACTGTTCAGGTTGGAAAAAATGCTTGATATAATTTCTATCCTCATAAATTTGTTGTGACTTGTTCTGCTGTCTAGTAAGTGATCTATCCTGCAGATTGTTCCATGTACACTTAAAACAAGTGTATTCTGCTGAGTTTGGAAGGAATGTTCTATAGATATCTAATAAGTCCAACTGTCCTAATGTGTAATGTAAGGCCAATGTTTCCTCATTATTTTCTGTCTGAATTATCTGTTCACTGATGTAAGTGGAGCTGTTAAAGTCCCCTATTATTATTATTTGGGGGGAGGCAGTGCCATACGTCTGGCAGGATCTTAGTTCACTGACCAGGGATTAAACCCAGGCCCCAGCTGTGAAAGCACTGAATTCTAACCACTGGACCACAGGGGAATTCCCTAAAGTCCCCTATTATTATTGTATTATTGTTAATTTCTTCCTTTATGTCTGCTAATATTAGCTTTACATATTTAGGTGCCCTATTTTAGGTGCATATATGCTTACAAATGTTACATGTTCTTCTTGAATTGTTCCCTTTATAATTGTATAATATCCTTCTTTGTCTTTTTTTTATACACTTTGTTTTAAAATATCCATTGTCTGTTATGAGAATTGTTACTTCAGCTTTATCTTCTTTTAAAGACACAATCACTGTCTGTGTGTCTTTAGCTCTGAAGTGAGTCTCTTGTAGGCAGGATATAGATGTGTCTTTTTTTTTTATCCAAAAAGCTAACTTAGGTCTTTTGATTGCAGCATTAGTCTGTTGGCATTTAAAGTGATTATTGATAGGTATATGCTTATTGCCATTTTGTACTTGTTTTCTGGTTGTTTTTGTAGTTCATCTCTGTTCTTCTCTTCTTTTCTTAGTTTCTTCCCCTGTAGTTCGACGATTTTAGTTAGTGTTATGTTGTTTTCTTTTCTCTGACGTTTTTGTGTATTTGTTGTAGGTTTTTGATTTATGGTTACCATGGAGCTTATATATTTCAAACTATAACTAGGGCTTCCCTGGTGGCGCAGTGGTTGAGAGTCTGCCTGCCGATGCAGGGGACACGGGTTCGGGCCCTGGTCTGGGAGGATTCCACGTGCTGTGGAGCAGCTGGGCCCGTGGGCCACAATTACTGAGACTGCGCATCTGGAACCTGTGCTTCACAACAGGAGAGGCCACGATAGTGAGAGGCCCATGCACCGTGATGAAGAGTGGTCCCTGCTTGCCGCAGCTGGAGAGGGCCCTCACACAGAGACGAAGACTGAACGCAGCCATAAATAAATAAATAAACAAATACTTTTTAAAAAAGTAAAAAAAACCCTATAACTATATCTACTTGTTTTAAACTGATAATCCAGCATTATAGGAGAAGATGGCAGAAGAGTAAGACACGGAGGTCACCTTCATCCCCACAGATACATCAGAAATACATCTACACGTGGAACTGCTCCTATAGAACACCCACTGAACGCTGGCAGAAGACTTCAGACTTCCCAAAAGGCAAGAAACTCCCCACGAACCTGGGTAGGGTAAAAGAAAAGAGAAAAAACAGAGACAAAAGAATAGGGATGGGACCTGCAACAGTGGGAGGGAGCTGTGAAGGAGGAAAGGTTTCCACAGACTAGGAAGCCCTTTGTGGGCGGAGACTGCGGGTGGTGGTGGGGAAGCCTCTGAGCCACGGAGGAGAGCACAGCAACAGGGGTGCAGAGGGCAAAGCGGAGAGATTCCCGCACAGAGGACGAGTGCCGACCAGCACTCACCAGCCTGAGAGGCTTGTCTGCTCACCCGCCGGGGCGGGCGGGGTCTGGGAGCTGAGGCTCAGGTTTCAGAGGTCAGACCTCAGGGAGAGGACTGTGGTTGGCTGTGTGAACGCAGCCTGAAGGGGTTAGTGCACCATAGCCAGCCGGGAGGGAGTCCGGGAAAAAGTCTGGACCTGCCAAAGAGGCAAAAGACTTTTTCTTCCCTCTTTGTTTCTTGGTGTGCAAGGTGAAGGGATTAAGAGTCCTGCTTAAAGGAGCTCCAGAGATGGGTGCAAGCCGTGGCTATCATTGCGGACCCCAGAGACGGGCATGGGATGCTAAGGCTGCTGGTGCCACCACCAAGAAGCCTGTGTGCAGCCCACCACTGCCAGGGTGCCGTTATCCAGGGACAACTTCCCCGGAAGAATGCATGGCGTGCATAGGGCTGGTGCAACGTCATGCCGGCCTCTGCCTCCGCGGGCTCGCCCCGCATTCTGTACCCCTCCCTCCCCCTGGCCTGAGTGAGCCAGAGCCCCCAAATCAGCCGCTCCTTTAACCCCATCCTGTATGAGTGAAGAAGAGACGCCCTCCGGCGACCTACACGCAGAGGCAGGTCCAAATCCAAACCTGAACCCCGGGAGCTGTGCAAACAAAGAAGAGAAAGGGAAATCTCTCCCAGCAGCCTCAGGAGCAGTGGAATAAATCTCCACAATCAACTTGCTGTACGTGCATCTGTGGAATACCTGAATAGACAACAACTCATCCCAAATTGAGCAGGTGGGCTTTGGGAACAAGATATATTTTGTTTTCCCCTTTTCCTCTTTTTGTGAGTGTGTAAGTGTATGCTTCTGTGCGAGATTTTGTCTGTATAGCTTTGCTTTAATCATTTGTTGTAGGGTACGGTCTTTCCTGTTTTTTTTTACTTAAAAAATTTATTTTTCTTAATAATTATATTTTATTCTTTATTTTAAAAACTATTTTATTTCATCGTACTTTATTTTATTTTATTTTATGTTATGTTATCCTATTTCTTTCTTTCTATTTTTTCTCCCTTTTATTCTCAGCCATGTGGATGAAAGGCTCTTGGTGCTCCAGCCAGGCATCAAGGCTGTGCCTCTGAGGTGGGAGAGACAACTTCAGCACACTGGTCCACAAGAGACCTCCCAGCTCCACGTAATACCAAACGGCGAAAATCTCCCAGAGATCTCTGTCTCAACACCAAGACCCAGCTTCACTCAAAGACCACCAAGCTAGAGTGCTGGACACCCTATGCCAAACAACTAGCAAGACAGGAACACAGCCTCATCCATTAGGACAGAGGCTGCCTAAAATCATAATAAGGCCACAGACACCCCAAAACACACCACCAGACGTGGACCTGCCCACCAGAAAGACAAGATCCAGCCTCATCCACCAGAACACAGGCACTAGTCCCCTCCACCAGGAAGCCTACACAGCCCACTGAACCAAAATTAGCCACTGGGGACAGACACCAAAAACAAGGGGAACTAAGAACCTGCAGCCTGCGAAAAGGAGACCCCAAACACAGTAAGATAAGCAAAATGAGAAGACAGAAAAACACTCAGCAGATGAAGGAGCAAGGTAAATACCCACCAGACCTAACAAATGAAGAGGAAATAGGCAGTCTACCAGAAAAAGAATTCAGAATAATAATAATAAAGATGATCCAAAATCTTGGAAACAGAAGAGACAAAATGCAACAAATATTTAACAAGGACCTAGAAGAACTAAAGAGGAAACAAGCAATGATGAACAACACAATAAATGAAATTCAAAATACTCTAGAAGGGATCAATAGCAGAATAACTGAGGCAGAAGAACGGATAAGTGACCTGGAAGATAAAATAGTGGAAATAACTACTGCAGAGCAGAATAAAGAAAAAAGAATGAAAAGAACTGAGGACAGTCTCAGGGACCTCTGGGAAAACATTAAACAGAGCAACATTCGAATTATAGGGGTCCCAGAAGAAGAAGAGAAAAAAAAAGTGACTGAGAAAATATTTGAAGTGATTATAGTTGAAAACTTCCCTAATATGGGAAAGGAAATAGTTAATCAAGTCCTGGAAGCACAGAGAGTCCCATACATGATAAATCCAAGGAGAAAAACGCCAAGACACATATTAATCAAAATATGAAAAATTATATATAAAGAAAACATATTAAAAGCAGCAAGGGAAAAACAACAAATAACACACAAGGGAAACCCCATGAGGTTAACAGCTGATCTTTCAGCAAAAACTCTGCAAGCCAGAAGGGAGTGGCAGGACATATTTAAAAAGATGAAGGAGAAACACCTACAACCAAGATTACTCTACCCAGCAAGGATCTCATTCAGATTTGATGGAGAAATTAAAACCTTTACAGACAAGCAAAAGCTGAGAGAGTTCAGCACCACCAAACCAGCTTTACAACAAATGCTAAAGGAACTTCGCTAGGCAAGAAACACAAGAGAAGGAAAACACCTACAATAACAAACCCAAAACATTTAAGAAAATGGGAATAGGAACATACATATCGATAATTACCTTGAATGTAAATGGATTAAATGCTCCAACCAAAATAAACAGACTGGCTGAATGGATACAAAAACAAAACCCATATATATGCTGTCTACAAGAGACCCACTTTAGACCTAGGGACACATACAGACTGAAAGTGAGGGGATGGAAAAAGATATTCCATGCAAATGGAAATCAAAAGAAAGCTGGAGTAGCAATCCTCATATCAGACAAAATAGACTTTAAAATAAAGACTATTACAAGAGACAAAGAAGGACACTACATAATGATCAAAGGATCAATCCAAGAAGAAGATATAACAGTTGTAAATATTTATGCACCCAACATAGGAGCACCTCAATACATAAGGCAAATACTAACAGCCACAAAAAGAGGAAATCGAAAGTAACACAGTCATAGTAGAGGACTTTAACACCACACTTTCACCAATGGACAGATCATCCAAAATGAAAATAAATAAGGAAACACAAGCTTTAAATGATACATTAAACAAGATGGACTTAATTGATATTTATAGGACATTCCACCCCAAAACAACAGAATACACATTTTGCTCAAATGCTCATGGAACATTCTCCAGGATAGGTCATATCTTGGGTCACAAATCAAGCCTTGGTAGATTTAAGAAAATTGAAATCATATCAAGTATCTTTTCTAACCACAACGCTATGAGACTAGATATCAATTACAGGAAAAGATATGTAAAAAATACAAACACATGGAGGCTAAACAATACACTATGGAATAACCAAGTGATCACTGAAGAAATCAAAGGGGAAATAAAAAAATACCTAGAAACAAATGACAATGGAGACACGACGACCCAAAACCTATGGGATGCAGCAAAAGCAGTTCTAAGAGGGAAGTTTATAGCAATACAATCCTACCTTAAGAAACAGGAAACATCTCAAATAAACAACATAAACTTCCACCCAAAGCAATTAGAGAAAGAAGAACAAAAAACCCCAAAGTTAGCAGAAGGAAAGAAATCATAAAGATCAGATCAGAAATAAATGAAAAAGAAATGAAGGAAATGATAACAAAGATCAATAAAACTAAAAGCTGGTTCTTTGAGAAGATTAAAAAAAAATTGATAAACCAGTAGACAGACTCATGAAGAAAAAAAGGGAGAAGACTCAAATCAATAGAATTAGAAATGAAAAAGAAGTAACAACTGACACTGCAGAAATACAAACGATCATGAGAGATTACTACAAGAAACTCTACGGCAATAAAATGGACAACCGGTAAGAAACAGACAAATTCTTAGAAATGCACAACCTGCTGAGACTGAACCAGGAAGAAATAGAAAATATGACCAGACTTATCACAAGCACTGAAATTGAAACTGTGATTAAAAATCTTCCAACAAACAAAAGCCCAAGACCTGATGGCTTCACAGGCGAATTCTATCCAACATTTAGAGAAGAGCTAACACCTATCCTTCTCAAACTCTTCCAAAATATAGCAGAGGAAGGAACACTCCCAAACTCATTCTCCGAGGCCACCATCACCCTGATACCAAAACCAGACAAAGATGTAACAAAGAAAGAAAATTACAGGCCAATATCACTGATGAACATAGATGCAAAAATCCTCAACAAAATACTAGCAAACAGGATCCAACAGCACATTAAAAGGATCATACACCATGATCAAGTGGGGTTTATCCCAGGAATGCAAGGATTCTTCAATATACGCAAATCAATCAATGTGATAAACCATATTAACAAATTAAAGGAGAAAAACCATATGACCATCTCAATAGATGCAGAGTAAGCTTTTGACAAAATTCAACACCCATTTATGATAAAAGCCCTGCAGAAAGTAGGCATAGAGGGAACTTTTCCCTACATAATAAAGGCCATAAATGACAAACCCACAGCCAACATTATCCTCAATGGAGAAAAACTGAAACCATTTCCACTAAGATCAGGAACAAGACAAAGTTGCCCACTCTTACCACTATTATTCAACATAGTTTTGGAAGTGTTAGCCACAGCAATCAGAGAAGAAAAAGAAATAAAAGGAATACAAATTGGAAAAGAAGAAGTTAAGCTGTCACTGTTTGCAGATGACATGATACTATACATAGAGAATCCTAAAGATGCTACCAGAAAACTACTAGAGCTAATCAATGAATTTGGTAAAGTAGCAGGACACAAAATTAATGCACAGAAATCTCTTGCATTCCTATACACTAATGATGAAAAATCTGAAAGTGAAATTAAGAAAACACTCCCATTTACCATTGCAACAAAAAGAATAAAATATCTAGGAATAAACCTATCTAAGGAGACAAAAGACCTGTGTGCAGAAAATTATAAGACACTGATGAAAGAAATTAAAGATGATACAAACAAATGGAGAGGTATACCATGTTCTTGGATTGGAAGAATAAACACTGTGAAAATGACTCTACTACCCAAAGCAATCTACAGATTCTATGCAATCCCTATCAAACTACCAGTGGCATTTTTCACAGAACTAGAACAAAAAATTTCACAATTTGTATGGAAACACAAAAGACCCCGAATACCAAAGCAATCTTGAGAATGAAAAATGGAGCTGGAGGAAACAGGCTCCCTGACTTCAGACTATACTACAAAGCTACAGTAATCAAGATTGTATGGTACGGGCACAAAAACAGAAATATAGATCAATGGAAGAGGATAGAAAGCCCAGATATAAACCCACGCACATATGGTCACCTTATCTTTGATAAAGGAGGCAAGCATATACAGTGGAGAAAAGACAGCCTCTTCAATAAGTGGTGCTGGGAAAACTGGACAGGTACATATAAAAGTGTGAAATTAGAACACTTCCTAACTCCATACACAAAAATAAGCTCAAAATGGATTAAAGACCTAAATGTAAGGCCAGACACTATCAAACTCTTAGAGGAAAACATAGGCAGAACACTCTATGACATAAATCACAGCAAGATTCTTTTTGACCCAGCTCCTAGAGAAATGGAAATAAAAACAAAAATAAACAAATGGGACCTAATGAAACTTAAAAGCGTTTGCACAACAAAGGAAACCATAAACAAGACCAAAATACAACCCTCACAAGGCGAGAAGATATTTGCAAATGAAGCAACTGACAGGATAAATCTCCAAAATTTACAAGCAACTCATGCAGCTCAATAACAAAAAAACAAACAACCCAATCCGAAAATAGGCAGAAGACCTAAATAGACATTTCTCCAAAGGAGATATACAGATTGCCAACAAACACATGAAAGAATGCTCAACATCATTAATCATTAGAGAAATGCAAATCAAAACTACAATGAGATATCATGTCACACCAGTCAGAATGGCCATCATTAAAAAATCTAGAAACAATAAATGCTGGAGAGAGTGTGGAGAAAAGGGTACCCTCATACACTGTTGGTGGTAATGTAAACTGATACAGCAACTATGGAGAACAGTATGGACGTTCCTTAAAAAACTAAAAATAGAACTACCATATGACCCAGCAATCCCAGTATTGGGCATATACCATGAGAAAACCATAATTCAAAAAGAGTCATGTACCAAAATGTTCATTGCAGCTCTATTTACAATAGCCAGGACATGGAAGCAACCTACGTGTCCATCATTGGATGAATGGATAAAGAAGTTGTGGCACATATATAAAATGGAATATTACTCAGCCATAAAAAGAAATGAAATTGTGTTATTTGTAGTGAGGTGGATGGAGTTAGAGTCTGTCATACAGAGTGAAGTAAGTCAGAAAGATAAAAACAAATACAGTATGCTAACACATATATATGGAATCTAAGGGGGAAAAAAAGGTCATGAAGAACCTAGTGGCAAGACGGGAATAAAGACACAGACCTAATAGAGAATGGCCTTGAGGATATGGGGAGGGGGAAGTGCAAGCTATGACAAAGTGAGAGAGTGGCTTGGACATATATACACTATGAAACGTAAATTAGATAGCTAGTGGGAAGCAACCGCATAGCACAGCGAGATAAGCTCGGTGCCTTGTGACCACCTAGAGGGGTGGGATAGGGATGGTGGGAGGGAGGGAGATGCAAGAGGGAAAAGATATGGGAACATATGTATATGTATAACTGATTCACTTTGTTATAAAGCAGAAATTAACACACCATTGTAAAGCAATTATACTCCAATAAAGATGTTAAAAAAAAAGAAGATAGTCAAAATACAAACTTTTCAGTTATAAGATAAATGAGTACTAATGATGTAATGTACAACATGATGACTATAGTTAACACTACTGTATGATATATAAGAAAATTGCTAAGAGAGTAGATCCTAAGAGTTCTCATCACAATTTTTTTCTTTTCTATTTATCCTATCTCTATAAGATGATGGATGTTAACTTATCCTATTATGGTAATCAGTCTATGATGTATGTAAGTCAAATGAGTATGCTGTATACCTTAAACTTATACAGTGATGTATGTCAGTTATTTCTCAATAAAACTGGGGGGAAAATAAAATAAACTGATAATCCTTTAGGTTCAAACACTTTCTGAATGCTCTACATTTTTATCCCACACACAGTTTTTGTTTTGCTAATGTCATATTTTTTATCTTCATCTCTACTCCTTGACTGTTTATTATAGTTGATTTTACAATATTTGTCTTTTAAGCTTGCTACAAGCTTAAGTGGTTGATACACAGCCATTACTATACATTTGCTTTTATCAGTGAGGAGTTTGCCTTCCTGTAATTTTTTAATTTCTTTTTGTATCCTCTTTTTCCTGTAAGTAAACCCTTTAAGACTTCTTGTAAGATCGGTTTAGTATTGATGAACTCTTTTAGTTTTGGCTTCTCTGGGAAACTCTGTCTTCACTCCTTCAATCCTCAATGATAACTTTGCTGGGTAGAGTATCCTAGTTTGTAGGGGGGTTTTTTTCTTTCTTTTCTTTTATAACTTTGAATACATCATGACACTCCCTTCTTGCCTGCAAAGTTTCTGCTGAAAAATCAGCTGATGGCCTTATGGGGGTTCACCTGAATGTGACTTCATTTTTCTCTTGCTGCCTTTACAATTCTCTCTTATCATAAACTTTTCCCATTTTATTTATCTGTCAGTTTGAGTCTCTTGGGTTTATATTGTTTGAGACTCTCTGTGCATCCTGTCCCTGAATATCTGTTCCCTTTACAGTGTGGGAGGTTTTCAGCCAAAATTTCATCAAATACATTTTTGACCTATTGTTCTTCTCTTCTCCTTCTAGAACCTATATACTGTGAATGTTAGTATGATTAATGTTGTTCCAGTGGCCCCTTAAACAATACTGATGTTTCAAATAATTGTTGGGTTTTTCTGTTGGTGATTTTGTTTTGTTTTGTTTTTATTTTTTTCTGCGGTTCTGATTGGTTGATATCCATATTTCTATCTTCCAGCTTGCTTATGTGTAAGAAGAGATACAGAAGACTGTATCAATTAATCTCTTGTTAATTCCATTTAGTGTACTTTTCATTTCAGTTATTGCCTACTTCAGCTGTGATTGGATCCTTTTTATATTTTCTAGTTCTTTGTTAAAATTCTCATCTCTTCTTATCACATTTTCAGTTAACATTCTTATTACTATTGCTTTGAATTCTTTTCAGGTAAGTTATTTATCTCTGTTTCATTAGAGTATTTCCCACAGGTATTTTTTTTTCTTGTTTTTCAATTAGAAACATATTCTTTGGTCTTCTCATTTTGTTTAACTTTCTCTGTCTCTATGAAATTAGGTGAAACAGTTACCTATCCTGGTCTTACAATGTGTGTTCTTTTGTTGGAGCATCCCTGCGCAGGTTGTGTGTGCCCAGTGGGTTTGGTGGGAGAGTTGTATCTGAAGTAGGCATGGGCTGAATCATCCCCCAGGGTGTGCTGGCAGCCAGTGCCTTGGTGGGAGCTCACACTGGAGTTGGATGAGCAAGAGAAAGTGTCATGTTCAAGCTGGGGCATCTGCTCTGCTCAATGGCTGTCACTGCCTTATTAGGATAGGGGCAGATCCTGAGGTGCCGTAGCAGAAGTCCTGAGGTACTTGTGTTTCTCCCAGATTTGATATCAGTCTCTGCTTTGGTTGGTGGCATAGCTGAGGCTTGAGAGCTTGTGACTGCAATTCTGTGGTGGTTTCACTCCCCCCCTCACTCCCCGCACGGTGTGCATGCCTTGGTTAGAGGCTGGGTTGGGGCTCGAGGGATCATTGTCAGAATATTTTAATTTTAAGGAAGTCCAAATTATCATTTTTTTCTTTGGTTGCTCTGATTTCAGTGTCATATCCATGAAGTCTGCCAAATCCAATGTCTAAAGCTTCTCCCATATGTTTTCTTATAAACTTTCTTTCTTTATAGTTTTTGCTCTTACATTAAGGTCTTTGATCCATTTTGAATAAATTTCTGTATATCATGTAAGATAGGGGTCCAAGTTGATTGTTTTGCATTTAGGTATTCTGTTTTCACAACACTATTTTTTCTGAAAAATCTGTCTTCTCCTCTTTTTGAAAATCATTTCACCATATATTTCAGGGTTTATTTCTGACTTCCCTATTCTATTCTATTCCATTGGTATATATGTACACTTTTATGTGCCAGTACTACACTGATTTGATTACTCTAGCTTGGTAAGAAGTTTTGAAATCAGGAAGCATTGAGACCTCCAAATTTGTTCTTTTTAAATTTGTTTTGGCTATTCAGACTTCCTTGTCATTCCATATGAAGTTTAGGATGGATATTTCTATTTTTGTAAAAAATGACATTGGGATTTTGATAGGGGTTACATTAAATCTGTAGAGTGCTTTGTGTGGTATTGATATCTTTACAATATTAAGTCGATCAAATCCATGAACATGAGATATCTTTCCATTTATTTACGCCTTCTTTACTTTCTTCCCGCAACGTTTTGTTTTCGTTGTACCACTTTCACATTTTTTGTTAAGATTATACCTAAATATTGTTTTGACATTATTGTAAATGGAATTTTCTGAATTTCCTTTTTGGATTACTGTTAGTGTACAGAATATGACTGTGTTCTTCACATATTAATTTTGTATTAATTATTTGCAACTCTGCTGAATTCTTTTATTTGTTCTAATCGTGTGTGTGTTTGTGTTTGTGTGTGTGTGTGTGTGTGTGTAATATCTAAGGTTTTCTATATATGATATCTTTTTGTCAGTGAACAGAGATAATTTTACTTCTTCGTTCCCAATTTGGATGACCTTTTTTCCCTTTTTTCCTGCCTAATCACTCTGTCTAGGACTTCCATTGCAATCATAAATAAAAGTGGCAAGAGAAGGCATCTTTGTCTTATTCTTGATCTTGGAGGAAACATTTTTGACCTTTCACAATTGGATACAATGTTATCTGTAGGCTTTCCAACAAGGACTTTAGTATGTTGATATAATATCCCTCTATGCCGAGAATGTTCATTGTGATTATCATGAAAATTTGTAGAATTTTATCAAGTGTTCTTCTGCATCAATTGAAATGATCATGTGGATTTTTTCTTTCATTCTTTTCTCTGGTTTTGATATCAGGGAAATGCTGGCCTCATAGAATAAGTTCAGATTCACTCCTTCTTGTTTGGGAAGAGGTTTTGTTTCTTTGGAAGTGTTTGTGGAGGATTCATGTTAATTTTTCTATAAATCTTTGGGAGAATTCAGAAGTGAAGTAATTTGATTATGGGCTTTTTTGGGGGAGTTTTTTAAGCTTATGTTCTTAAATTTTATTGAAGTATAGTTGATTTATAATGTGTTTATTTCTGCTGTAGAGTAAACTGATCCAGTTGTACATACACACACACACATATATATATACATATACATATTCTTTTCACATTCTTTTCCATTATGATTTTATCACAGGATATTAAATGATAGTTTCCCATACTATACACTAGGACCTTGTTGATTATCCATCCTATATATAATACTTTGCATCTCCTAAACACGAACTCCCAATCCGTCCCTCCCCCTCCCCACTCCCCCTTGGCAACCATGAGTCTGTTCTCTATATATCTGTCTGTTTCTGTGTCATATGGAAAAGAAGAAGTAAAACTGTCACTCTTTGCAGATAACATGACACTATACATAGGAAATCCTAAAGATGCCACCAGAGAACTACTAGAGCTAATCAATGAATTTAGTAAAGTCTCAGGATACAAAATTAAAATGCAAAAGTTTCTTGCATTCCTATACACTAACAATGAAAGATCAGAATGAGAAATTAAGAAATAATCTCCTTTACCATTGCAACAAAAAGAATAAAATACCTAGGAATAAACCTACCTAAGGAGGCAAAAGGCCTGTATGCAGAAAACTATAAGACACTGATGAAAGAAATCAAAGACAACACAAACGTATGGAGAGATATACCATGTTCTTGGATTGGAAGAATCAACATTGTGAAAATGACTCTACTACCCAAAGCAATCTACAGATTCAATGCAATCCCTGTCAAACTACCAATGGCATTTTTCACAGAACTAGAACAAAAATATTCACAATTTGTATGGAAACACAAAAGACCGTGAATATCCAAAGAAATCTTGAGACAGAAAAATGGAGCTGGAGGAATCAGACTCCCTGACTTCAGACTATACTACAAAGCTACAGTAATCAAGACAGTATGGTCTGGGGAGGGTTTTGATTGCTGATTCAGACTATTTGTGATCAGTCTTAGTGAGCTCTGTGTTTCTAAGAATGTTTTCATTTCATCACGCTTATACAATTTGTTGGCACAAAGTTGTTTATACTACACTTTGACAACTTAAAAAATTACACAACGTGAGAATTGTGAGTTAAGTTTTATTTGGTGGAAAATGAGGACTATCGCCCAGGAGACAGCATCTCAGGTAGCTCTGAGAAACTGCTCCGTAGAGGTGGAGAGAGGTCAGTTTTTTTGTGATTTTGGTGAAGGGGGAGTACATGCAATCAAGCACATATTTTTTGCATAAGGTTCTGCTAGTCTTGGGAAGGCACTGCTAGTCATGAGGAGCAGACGTCAGCATAAAGGATTTTAGTGCTTGTCTAGATACAAAGAGATACAAGAATTGGGCTCATTCAATCATCTCCTGAAAACATCAAACTATCTGAAGACCTGTTCTGCCAGTTTTTTTTCCAGGGCACAGAGTGCCTCATTTCTGCTCTTCACCCTGAACTTCTTTCAGGGGGTGTTGAAAGTCAGCAGCTGTATCAGCTCATGATTTAATCTTTGTAGAGGTAGATGGCAAGTTCCATTGGCAAGTGCCAATTGTAGTTGACACATCTTTTATAACCCTCTTAATTTCTGTAAAATCAGTTGTAATTTGAGTCTTCTCTCCTTTTTCTTAGTAAACCTAGTTTAAATCTTGTCAATTTCGTTTATCTTTTCATAGAACCAAATTTTGGTTTCATGGATTTTCACTTATCTTTAGATTCCCTATTTCATTTATCACTGCTGTAATATTTATTGGTTTCTTCCTGGAAAAACTTAAGTTTGCAATACATGGGCTGTTTTGAAACGAGAGGACAAAGAGAAGTGGAGCCTGAGAGCCCTAGAGATCCAGTCAGCTCTGTGGGAAGCATCCTCTGAGAAACATTGCAATTCATCATACTCCCTAGAGTTGCTGAGGATGGTCATGTTGAAAATTAGTATTGGAATTACCAACAGAGGAGACTGTTAAGAGAAAAATAAATTAGAAATAAATCCACTGTAAAAGCTAAAACTATAAAATTCTTAGAAGAAAGCAAAGGGGGTAATCTTCATGACATTTTATTTGACAATGTGTTCTTGGGTATAACAGCAAAAGAAGACAATAAAAGAAAAAGTAGATACATTGGATTTTATAAAAATTAAAAACTTTTGCTTATGAAAGAACACTCTAAGAAAGTTAAAAGACTGCAGAATTAGAGAAAACATTCGGAAATTATATATCTGATAAGGAATTAATATCTAGAACTTCTGGCTAATATCTAGATTAAAGAATTCCTACAACTGAAGAACAGTAACAAAACACAAATAAAAAATGGGCAAAGGCCTTGAATAGACTCTTCTTCAAAGAAGACATGTAGATGACCAATAAACACATGAGAAGATGTTCAACATCACTAATCATTAGGGAAATGCAAATCAAAACCATAATAAAATACTATTTTGTGCTCATTAAGATGACAATTATATCTTAAGAAATCAAAATAATAAATGTTGGCAAGCATATGGAGAAATTGGAACCCTGAATATTGGTGGTGGGAATGTAAAATAGTTCCTCCTCTGTGGAAAATAGCTTTGTGCTTCCTCAAAAAAGCTAAAACTAGAGTTACTATATAATCCAGCAATTCTAATTCTAAGGCATATACCCATAATTGAAAGCAGGGACTCAAAAAGATACTTGTACACCAATGTTCATAGTGCCATTATTCACAATTGTTGAAAGGTGGAAATAATTCAATTGTCCACCAACAGATGAATGGATAAACAAGATGTGGCAAATATATACACACACACACACACACACACACACACACACACATACACATGGAGATACTTGTTACACGACGGATGAACCTTAAAACATTGTGCTCAGTTAAATAAGCCAGAAACAAAAGAAGAAATCTTATATGATTTCACATTTTAAGAGTTACCTAGAGGAGGCAGAGCCATAGCGCCATAGCGACAGAAAGTAAGCTAGTGGTTGCCAAAGGTTGGGTGGAGCAGGGAAATGGAGAGTTATTGCTTAAATGGTACGTAGTTTTTGTTTAGGATGACAGAAAGGTTCTGTAAATGGATAGTTGTGGTGGTTGCACAACATTGTGAATGTGCTTAATGCCATTGAATTGTATCCCTAGAAATGGTTAAAGTGGTAAAATTTATGTTATGTATATGTTACCACAAAATCCTTTTGATCTGTAGTTGTAATACAGTGTATCATAGTCAATTGAATCACAAATAAAAACCGATCCCTTTGATTTTAGCAAGTAAATGATTTGGATATCTAAGTCGGAACCTTCCTGGGAAAGGGAGCAACATGCTGGTTAAAGGGAAAACTGAAAACTTCAGGCCAAAAGTGTTTCTCGGTCTCTGGATGCTATTGGACTGTGAGCATGATTCTGGGCTGAATGGAAGTCACTGGATTCTTACCTGTCTGCAGCTTAGAAGTCACCTCCACTGGAAGCCTTCCCCAGATCCAGCCAGAGGGCATCATTACCTTCTCTGTGTCACCTCTGTTCCTGTGTGTACTTCCACCATTACGCCTTTCACAGTGAGCTGTTGCTTCTCTGTTTACAGGTCTGAATCCCCTACTTGGAAGCTTCTGGTAGTCAGGGGTCTGGTTTAATTCCTGTGCCAACACAAGGTGTGTGTGGGTCAGGAAGGCATGGCTCAGAACATACAGCTGCCAAAGGTATAATGGATGCATGAATGGACAGACAGACAGGTGAGCAGATAGGTGGGTAGATGAATACATGAATGGATGGAGAGATGCTTAAACACCTCTTTTCACTGGCTTGCGAAAAGGCCAATCAATGTTTCCTTGGACTATTGCAATAACTTTTAAACATGAGACTCCAGACCATTTTTTAACCTTCCAACCCTTATTGCCACCACCCCCAGCAAAAAGAAAATTTTCTTTTAAGGCAAAGAAACAAGCAATGACTGATGCCCACAAGATTCCCCTGTCTCCCCATCACCCTGAAACAGTTGGCCTCAGATATCATGGAGAGGCCACCTGAAGACCCCAGCCAAGAGAAACATTGTGTCAGGTAGGGATGCTGTCTTATAAGATGAAGTGTGTGCCTGGACCAAGGGGCCACCATATGGAGCTCCTCTCACAGCCAGAATATGTGGACATGGGAACCAAGGTGTGGAAAAATGGGTGGTACCTCTCACAGTTACATCCTATACCAATTAACAGCATGTCCATCCCAGGGACTGATAGTAGAAAGCGAGTCCCTAAGGATTAATGTTTCTACAAGTGGCCACAGTAATGGTTCTGCTGCACTGGGGGCTGAGATCGCCACCTGTCCACTACCACTGAGGAAACAGGCAAAGAGAGCATGAAGATAGTGGCCAACTATTTGAACCTGCTTACCAGGGGCAAAAGGATTGCTGCCTGACAGTGGGGGCAAGGAGGATTGTGGACAGAGTCCAGAGGCTCTTATGTTACCATGATTCCCAGTGGAAGAACCACAGCACCATCCAGATGGGACCACCAAGCTCCAAGACCCTCAGGAGTGAGGGTGTGGGCCACTCCACCAATGAAAGACTACCAAGAAGTTGAAGTTGAATAATCGGATAATTGTGGCAGATCACAATTTTGAAAAGTGGTCACTTTGCTGCTGCTTTGTCAACAGGTGGAAACTATTTCCTTTCCTTTGAACCTGGGTGGGCTTGTGACTGCTCCAACCAAGAGAATACCAAGGAGGTGATGTTATGTGACTATGTCATAAAACGGGTAATTTCTTCCTGGTTCTCTCTTTCTCTTGGAATGCTCATTTGGGGAACAAGGCGCCATGTTATGAGGAAGCCTAGGCCACATGGAAAGGACATATGGGTGTGGCAACTAACAGCCCTAGCACAGGTCTCAGCTGACAGCCAGCAACTACTAGCAGAAATATGATTGATCGAGACTTCAGATGATTCCAGCCTCTAGCTTTTGATAAACCCCAGCTGAAACCAAGAGGGGCAGAAGTGAGCTGTACCTAAATCACCCTGCCCACATTTCATATTTAGCATCAAAATAAATGTCATTGCTTTAACTCACTATGATTTGGGATGGTTTGTTACACCGTAATATTAACTGTAACAGAAACTATTGCTTGTATTTATGTTCTTTACTGTAAATTTTATTAACCCCCTCCATTTATTTCTACTCCCGGGCCCTTTCACACCCTAGTATTACATAGGCTGTGTTAAAGGTGACTCATTTTGTTGCTTAAGTACATAAGTTGTAGAATAATAAAGAGGCCTGGCACAACACTAGAAGAGGAATAGGCATCTGTCTTAGATGTCTTAGATTAATAGCTGGAGTGTATAACAGATGAAACTTGGGGCTGCATTCCTTTTAAGGAGATGGAAAGTGCTTTTCTGGTTTTGGTTTGGTTCGGTTATTTGGCTATTGTGTGGAGATGAGGTATTATTGAAAATGTATATATTTTAAGGTGTATATATGGGAAGATGAGTGTATGTAGATATCTGGCAGTCAAGTTGTGTACAGGCATACCTTGAAGATATTACAGGTTAGCTTCCAGGCTGCCTCAATAAAGTGAATATCGCTAAAACGAATCACACATATTTTTTGTTTTCTCAGTGAATAGAAAAGATGTGTTTACACTATACGGTAGTCTATTAAGTGTGCAATAGCATTATGTCTAAAAAATGTACGTAACTTAATTTTAAAACACTTTATTGCTAAAAAATGCTAATCATCATCTGAGCCTTCAGTGAATCATAGTTTTTTTGTTTGTGTTTTTGGTTTTGGGGTTTTTGTTTATCTGTTTGTTTTTCTTTCTTTCTTTCTGGTGGAGGGCTTGAAATATTGGCAGAATTGCCAAAATGTGACACAGAGATGAAGTGAGCAAACGCTGTTGAAAAAAAATGGCTCCAATAGACTTACTTGACGTAGGGTTGCCCCAAATCTTCACTTTGGAAAAAACGCATTATCTGAGGACCTTCAAGATGGCGGAGGAGTAAGACGTGGAGATCACCTTCATCCCCACAAAAACATCAAAAATACATCTACATGTGGAACAACTCCTACAAAACACCTACTGAATGCTGGCGGAAGTCCTCAGACTTCCCCAAAGGCAAGAAAATCCCTACATACCAGGCTAGGGCAAAAGAAAAAAGAAAAAACAGAGGGAAAAGAATAGGGACAGGAGCTGCACCTCTGGAAGCAAGCTGTGAAGGAGGAAAAGTTTCCACACACTAGGAAGCCCCTTAACTGGTGGGGAAGGGGGGTGGGAGGGAGGGAAGCTCCAGAGTCACAGAGGAGAGTGCAGCAACAGTGGGGCAGAGGGTAAAGTGGAGAGATTCCTGCACAGAGGATCAGTGCTGACTGGCACTCACCAAACTGAGATGTTCTCTGCTCACCCACCAGGCCGGGTGGGGGCTCGGGCTCCACAGGTAAGACCCCAGGGAGAGGAATGGGGATGGCTGCATGAAAACAGCCTGAAGGAGGCTACTGTGCCACAGATAGCTGGGAGGGAGTCCAGGAAAAACTCTGGACCTGCCAAAGAGGCCAGAGACCATTTTTTCTGGGTGCACAACGAGAGTGGATTCCTGCTCCGTGTGCCCACAGAAGGCAGAGCACCACCTAAGCGAACTCCAGAGACAGGTGGAAGCCATGGCTATTAGCTTGGACCCCAGAATGGGCATGAACCTCTACCATCACCACCACTGCCACCAAGAATCCTGTGTGGAAGCGCAGGTCACTACCCACACCACCCCAGGATCCTGTGAAGCATGCCACTGCCAGGGTCCCATGATCCAGGGACAACTTCCCCCAGGAGAAAACATGGCGCCCCTCAGGCTGTTGCAATGTCACGCTGGCCTCTGCCACTGCAGCCTCACCCCACATTCCAAGTATGACTACAGTAACCCTCCCTCTCGCTGGCCTGAGTGAGCAAGAGAGCCCTAATCAGCTGCTGCTTTAACCTCCTCCTGCCTGAGAAGGGAACAGATGCCTGAGGTCGGCCTACACGTAAAAGCAGGGCCAAAATCAAAGCTGAACCCGAGGAGCTGTGTGAACAAAGAAGAGAAAGGGAAATTCCTCAGTGCAGCCTCAGGAGCAGCAGATTAAATGCCCACAACGAACTTGAAAAACCCTGCATTTGAAGAATACCTGATTAGACAGCCAATGTTCCCAAAGATGAGGCAGTGGACTTTAGGGGCAACTGTAGACTTGGGGTTGGCTTTCTGGGTCTCATTGGTTTCCGGATTTATGTTTATCTTAGTTTAGTTATTAGTGCTTGTTATCACTGGTGGATTTGCTTATTGGTTAGGTTGCTCTCATCCTGTTTTTTAAATTTTTATTTATTTTTTCATTTTTTTTTTATTCTTAGAATTTTTATTTTATTTTATTTTTTTTAACATCTTTATTGGAGTATAATTGCTTTACACTGTTGTGTTAGTTTCTGCTGTATAACAAAGTGTATCAGCTATAGGTATACATATATCCCCATATCCCCTCCCTCTTGTGTCTCCCTCCCACCCTCCCTATCCCACCCCTTTAGGTGGGCACAAAACACTGAGCTAATCTCCCTGTGCTGTGCAGCTCCTTCCCACTAGCTATCTATTTTACCTTCGGTAGTGTATATATGTCAATGCTACTCTCTCATTTCGTCCCACCTTACCCTTCCCACTCCCCATGTCCTCAAGTCCATTCTCTACATCTGCGTCTTTATTCCTGTACTGCCCCTATGTTCATCAGAACCATTTTTTTGTTTTTAGATTCCATATATATGAGTTAGCATACAGTATTTGTTTTTATCTTTCTGACTTACTTCACTGTGTGTGACAGACTCTAGGTCCATCCACTTCACTACAAATAACTCAATTTCATTTCTTTTTATGGTTGAGTAATATTCCACTGTATATATGTGCCACATCTTCTTTATCCATTCATCTTTCGATGGACACCTAGGTTGCTTCCATGTCTTGGCTATTGTAAATAGTGCTGCAGTGAACATTGTGGTACATGACTTTTTTTGAATTATGGTTTTCTCTGGGTATATGCCCAGTAGTGGGATTGCTGGGTCATATGGTAGTTCTATTTTTAGTTTTTTAAGGAACCTCCATACTGTTCTCCATAGTGGCTGTATCAATTTCCATTCCCACCAACAGTGCAAGAGAATTCCCTTTTCTCCACACCCTCTCCAGCATTTATTGTTTGTAGATTTTTTGATGATGGCCATTCTGACTGGTGTGAGGTGATACTTCATTGTAGTTTTTTGTTTTTCACTCACACACACTGTATTTTATTTTTACAAGAGATAAATAGACTGACACCAAGCATTGCAAATGGATGACCACAACAAAAGCAACAATGATTGCAATTACCAACCATGAAACACACTCATACTATGTCATAATATTGACATTCAGTCCAGTAATCCTCCACTGTAACAGCTCCTTTACTTTGCAGTGAAAATTGATTTGTATATTCTTTGCCTCTGAGTCCTTGTGGGATTTTTTTTTTAATTCAAAGAGAAAGTCACAAAAATTTTAATCATCCTCATCAGTTCACTCAGTCCCATGTAATTAATTTTTTTTTGTCTTGATCTTTTGTTAGCACTTTTATGAGTTTATCAGTTTTTCATTATAGTTCTGAAAATGCTTTTTCTTTCAGTTCAGCAGTATAGTTACCAGAAACGTGTACTTGTCAGAGTCTTTTCTATGAATTCCTTGAAGATGAAACCCTTTTATAGGAACATATTTGCAAAAGCTTCAGAGTACACCCAGAACTGTCTGTAAATGACAAAAAACTTAAAAATGACCACGGTATTTTATTTTATTTTTTATTTTATTTTAATATTTTTAATTTTTTTTTCATTTTTCTCTTTTTGTGAGTGTGTATGTGTATGTTTCTTTCTGTGATCTTGTCTGTTTAGGTATGCTTTTACAATTTTTCCTAGGGTTCTCTCTGTTCATTTTCATTTATTTATATTTTTTTGGCTTGTTTGTTTTCTTTTTGTAAGAGTGTGTGTGTATGTTTACTTCTGTGATTATGTCTGTTTAGTATTGTTATTACCATTGGTTTCATGTTCTATCTGTTCATTTTTTTTTCCCTTCCTTTTCTTCTAAGTCATGTGGCTGGCAGTGTCTTGGCATTCCAGCCAGGTGTCAGGCCTTAGCCTCCGAGGTGGGAAAGTCGATTCCAGGACATTGGACTACCAGAAAACTCCTGACCCCACGTAATCTCAATCAACACGAGCTCTCTGAGAGATCTCTGTCTCAACACTAAGAGCCAGCTCCACCCAATGGGCAGCAGGCTCCTGTTCTGGAGGCCCCAGGCCAAAAAACTAGCAAGAGAGGAACACAACCCCACCAATTAGCAGAGAGGCTGCCAAAAGTCATACTACGTTCAGAGACACCCCAAAACACACCACCCAACGTGGCCCTGCCCACCCAAAACACAAGATCCAGCCCCACCCACAAGAACACAGGAACCAGTCGCCTCCATGGGGAAGCCTACACAAGCCACTGAAAGAACCTCACCCACTGGGGGCACACAACAAAAATAATGGGAACTACAAACATGAAACCTGTGAAAAGGAGACCACAAACACAGGAAGTTAAACTAAATGAGATGACAGAGAAATATGCAGCAGATGAAGGAGCAATGTAGAAACCTAAAAATGAAGAGGAAATAGGCAGTCTACCTGAAAAAGAATTCAGATTAATGATAGTAAGGATGATCAAAAATCCTGGGAATAGAATGGAGAAGGTATAAGAAACGTTTAAAAGGGACCTAGAAGAAATGAAGAGCAAACACACAATGATGAACAACAAAATAAATGAAATTTAAAATACTCTAGAAGGAATCAATAGCAGAATAACTGAGGCAGAAGAATTGATAAGTGACTTGGAAGATAGAAGAGTGGACATAAATGCTGCAGAGCAGAATAAAGAAAAAAGAATGAAAAGAATTGAGGACAGTCTCAGAGACTTCTGGGACAACACTAAACACAGGAACATTCGAATCATAGGGGTCCCAGAAGAAGAAGAGAAAACAAAATGTTCCGAGAAAATATTTGAAAAGATTTTAGTCGAAAACTTCCCTAACATGGGAAAGGAAATAGTTAATCAAGTCCAGGAAGCACAGAGAGTCCAATAAAGGATAAATCTAAGGAGAAACACGCTGAGACACATATTAATCAAACTATGAAAAATACAATACAAATAAAAAATATTACAAGCAGCAGGGGAAAAACAACAAACAAAATGCAAAGGGATCCATATAAGGTTAATAGCTGATCTTTCAGCAGAAACTTTAGAAGCTAGAAGTGAGTGGCAGGACATATTTAAAGTGATGAAAGGGGAAAACCTACAACCAAGATTACTCTACCCAGCAAGGATCTCAATCAGATTCTATATAGAAATTAAGATTTTTACAGACAAGCAAAAGTTAAGAGAATACAGCAACACCAAAACAGCTTTACAACAAATGCTAAAGGAACTTCTCTCAGCAGTAAACACAAGAGAAGGAAAAGACCAACAAAAACAAACCCAAAATAATTAAGAAAATGGTAATAGGAACTTACATATCGATAATTACCTTAAATGTAAATGTATTAAATGCTCCAACCAAAAGACATAGACTGGTTGAATGGATACAAAAACGAGACCCGTATATATGCTGTCTTCAAGAGACACACTTCAGACATAGGTACATATCCAGACTGAAGGTGAGCGGACGGAATAAGATATTCCATGAAAATGGAAATCAAAAGAAACCTGGAGTGGCAATATGCATATCAGACAAAATACTCTTTAAAATAAAGACTATTACAAGAGATAAAGAAGAACACTACCTAATGATCAAGGGATCAATCAAAGAAGAAGATATAACAACTGTAAATATTTATGCACCCAACATAGGAGCACAATAATACATAAAGCAAATGCTCACAGCCATAAAAGGGGAAATTGATGGTAACACAATAATAGTAGGGGACTTTAACACCTCACTTTCACCAATGGACAGATCATTCAAAGTGAAAGTAAATAAGGATACACAAGCTTTAAGTGACACAGCACACCAGATGGACTTAACTGATATTTATAGGACATTCCAACCAAAGACAACAGGATACGCTTTCTTCTCAAGTGCTCATGGAACATTCTCCAGCATAGATCATATCTTGGGTCACAAATTAAGCTTCAGTAAATTTAAGATAATTAAAATCGTATCAAGTATCTTTTCCTACAGCAACGCTATGAGATTAGATATCAATTACATTAAAAACTGTAAAAAATGCAAACACAAGGAGGCTAAACCATACGCTACTAAATAACCAAGATATCACTGAAGAAATCAAAGAAGAAACCAACAATAGGTAGAAACTAATGACAATTAAAGCACGATGACCCAAAACCTATTGGATGTACCAAAAACAGTTCTAAGATGGATGTTTATAGCAATACAATCCTACATCAAAAAACAAGAAAAATCTCAAATAAACAACCTAACCTTACACCTAAAGGAATGAGAGAAAGAAGAGCAAAATACCTCCAAAGCTGGTAGAAGGGAAAAAAATCATAAAGATCAGATCAGAAAGAAATGATAAACAAATGAATGAAACAATAGCAAATATCAATAAAACTAAAAGCAGTTTCTTTGAGAAGATAAACAAAATTGATAAACCTTTAGCCAGACTCATCAAGAAAAAAACGGAGAAGATTCAAATCAACAGAATTAGAAATGAAAGAGAAGGAACAACTGACCCTGCAGAAGTACAAAGGATCATGAGAGATTGCTACAAGCAAATATATGTCAATAAAATGGACAACCTGGAAGAAATGGACAAATTCTTAGAAAAGTAAAACCTTCCGTGATTGAATCAGGAAGAAACAGAAAATATAAACAGACCAATCACAAGCACTGAAATTGAGACTGTGATTTAAAATCTTCCAACAAAAAAAAATGTCCAGGACCAGATGGCTTCACAGGCAAATTCTATCAAACATTTAGAGAAGAGATAACACCTATCCTTCTCAAACTCTTCCAGAATATAGCAGAGGGAGGAACACTCCCAAACTAATTCTACGAGGCCACCATCACCCTGACACCAAAACCAGACAAAGATGTCACAAAGAAAGAAAACTACAGGGCAATATCTCTGATGAATATAGATGCAAAAATCCTCAACAAAATACTAGCAAACAGACACCAACACCCCATTAAAAGGATCATACCCCATGAGCAAGTGGGGTTTATCCCAGGGATGAAAGGATTCTTCAATGTATGCAAACAAATCAATGTGATACACCATATTAACAAACTGAATGATACAAACCATATATAATCTCAGTAGACACAGAAAAAGTTTTAACAAAATTCAACACACATTTATGACAAAAACTCTCCAGAAAGTGGGCATAGGGGGAAACTACTTCAACATAACAAAGACTATATATGACAAACCAACAGCCAAAATAATTCTCAATGGTGTAAAATTGAAAAAAATTTCCTCTAAGATCAGGAACAAGACAAGGTTGCCAACTCTCACAGCTATTATTCAACATAGTTTTGGAAGTTTTAACCGCAGCAATGAGAGAAAAAAAAGAAATAAAAGGAACCCAAATTGGAAAAGAAGAAATAAATCTATCACTGTTTGCAGATGACACGATAATATACATAGAGAATCCTAAAGACTCTACCAGAAAACCACTAAAGCTGATCAATGATTTTGGTAAAGTGGCAGGACACAAAATTAATGCACAGAAATCTCTTGCATTCCTATACACTAATAATGAAAAATCTGAAAGAGAAATTAAGGAAACACTCCCATTTACCATTGCAACCAAAAGAATAAAATACCTAGGAATAAACCTACCTAAGGAGACAAAAGACCTGTATGCAGAAAACTATAAGATGAAAAAAACTAAAGATGATACAAGCAGATGGAGAGATATACCATGTTCTTGGATTGGAAGAATCAACATTGTGAAAATGACCATTCTACCCAAAGCAATCTACAGATTCATTGTAATCCCTATCAAATTACCAATGGTAATTTTCACAGAAGTAGAACGAAAAAATTTCACAGTTTTTATGGAGACACCTGAGACCCTGAGTAGCCAAAGCAATCTTGAGAAAGAAAAAAGGAAGTAGAGGAAAAAGGCTCCTGGATTTCAGACTATACTACAAAGCTACAGTAATCAAGACAGTATGGTACTGGCACAAAAACAGAAATATAGATCAATGGAACAGGATAAAAACCCCAGAGATAAACCAATGCACATACGGTCACCTTGTCTTTGATAAAGGAAGCAAGAATAAACAATGGAGAAAGACGGCCTCTTCAATAACTGGTGCTGGAAAAACTGGACAGCTACATGTAAAAGAATGAAATTAGACACTTCCTAACACCATACACAAAAATAAACTCAAAATGGATTAAAGACCTAAATGTAAGCCCAGACACTATAAAACTCTTAAAGGGAAAAAGAAGGCAGAACACTCTATGACATAAATCACAGCAAGATCCTTTTTGACCCACCTCCTAGAGAAAGGGAAATAAAAACAAAAATAAACAAATGGGACCTAATGAAATTTAAAAGCTTTTGCACAGCAAGGGAAACCATAAACAAGACCAAAAGACAACTCTCAGAATGGGAGAAAATATTTGCAAACGAAGCAACTGACAAAGGATTAATCTCCAAGATATACAAGCAGTTCATGCCACTCTATTTCAAAAAAATGATCAATCCAGTCCAAAAATGGGTGGAAGACCTCAACAGACATTTCTCCAAAGAAGATAAACAGAGAGCCGACAAACAAATGAAAGGATGCTCAACATCACTAATCATTAGAGAAATTCAAATCAAAACCACAATGAGGTATCACCTCACTCCAGTCAGTATGGCCGTCATCAAAATATCTACAAACAATAAATGCTGAAGAGGGTGTGGAGAAAAGGGAACCCTCCTACACTGTTGGTGGGAATATAAATTCATTTATCCACTATGGAGAACAGCATGGAGGTCCCTTAAAATAGTAAAAATAGAACTACCATATGACCCAGAAATCCCTCTACTGGGCATATACCCTGAGAAAAACATAATTCCAAAAGAGACATATCCCACAATGTTCATTGCAGCAATATTTACAACAGCCAAGATATGGAAGCAACCTAAATGTCCATTGAGAGATGAATGGATAAAGATGATGTGGCACATATATACAATGGAATATTACTTAGGCATAAAAAGAAATGAAATTGAGTTATTTGTAGTGATATGGATGGACCTAGAGTCTGTCATACAGAGTGAAGTATGTCAGAAAGAGTAAAACAAATACAGTATGCTAACACATGTATATGTAATCTAAAGAAAAATGGTTCTGATAAACCTAAGGACAGGACCTGAATAAAGGTGCAGACCTAGAAAATGGACTTGAGGACACGGGGAGGGGGAAGTGTAAGCTGGAACGAAATGCGAGAGTAGCATTGACATATATACACTACCAAATGTAAAACAGATAGCTAGTGGAAGTAGCTGCATAGCACAGGGACATTAGCTCAGTGCTTTGTGACCACATAGAGGGGTGGGATAGGGAGAGTGGTAGGGAGGCACAAGAGTGAGGGTATATGGGGATATATGTGTACATATAATTGATTCACTTTATTATATAGCAGAAACTAACACAACATTTTAAAGAAATCATACTCCAATAAGGGTGTTAAAAAAAATACGTCTACATGTAGAGCAATTGTCACTGAAAACTACCTGGAGACCATCAGTAAAAATCTTGTACAACCAAGGCTAAAATAAAGATCCACACAAAATCAAATAGGAAGGGAAGAAAAGCAATCAGGACGGGACCTTTACCCCTGGAATGGGACAAAGAAGAGGAGGGGTATCTTCCCTGGGGAGTGTGCTGTTAGAGTCACATATTGGGTGCCCAAGACCTGGGGTCTGACATTGGGAAGCCAAGTTCCCTTGGCTGGTTAGAAAACCAGTTGGACCAGCAGGAGCGCTGTAGGAATCCTAGACACTGCTTGTGAAGAGCATGCACATATTCATTTACTCCTGAAAAAAATGGATCTCTCTCTTCTCCTTCTTTCCTTCCTTCAGCTACATGTATGGTACTACAGTTTTCTGGGTCTTTTTTTTTTTAGCATCTTTATTGGAGTATAATTACTTTACAATGATGTGTTAGTTTCTGCTTTATAACAAAGTGAATCAGTTATACATATACATATGTTCCCATATCTCTTCCCTCTTGCATCTCCCTCCCTCCCACCCTCCCTATCCCACCCCTCTAGGTGGTCACAAAGCACCGAGCTGATCTCCCTGTGCTATGTGGCTGCTTCCCACTAGCTATCTATTTTACATTTGGTAGTGTATATATGTCCATGCCACTCTCTCACCCTGTCACATCTTACACTTCCCCCTCCCCATATCCTCAAGTCTATTCTCTAGTAGGTCTGTGTCTTTATTCCCATCTTGCCACTAGGTTCGTCATGACCTTTTTTTTTTCCCTTAGATACCATATATATGTGTTAGCATACTGTATTTGTTTTTATCTTTCTGACTTACTTCACTCTGCATGACAGACTCTAACTCCATCCACCTCACTACAAATACCTCCATTTCATTTCTTTTTATGGCTGAGTAATATTCCATTGTATATATGTGTCACATCTTCTTTATCCACTCACCCGATGATGGACACGTAGGTCGCTTCCATGTCCTGGATATTGTAAACAGAGCTGCAATGAACATTTTGGTACATGAGTCTTTTTGAATTATGGTTTTCTCAGGGTACATGCCCAGTACTGGGATTGCTGGGTCGTATGGTAGTTCTATTTTTAGTTTTTTAAGGAACCTCCATACTGTTCTCCATAGTGGCTGTATCAATTTACATTCCCATGAACAATGCAAGAGGGTTCCCTTTTCTCCACACCCTCTCCAGCAGTTGTTGTTTCTAGATTTTTTGATGATGGCCATTCTGACCGGTGTGAGATGATATCTCATTGCAGTTTTGATTTGCATTTCTCTAATGATTAATGATGTTGAGCATTCTTTCATGTGTCTGTAGGCCATCTGTATATCTTCTTTGGAGAAATGTCTATTTAGATCTTCTGCCCATTTTTGGATTGGGTTGTTCGTTTTTTTGTTATTGAGCTGCATGAGCTGCTTGTAAATCTTGGAGATTAATCCTTTGTCAGTTGCTTCATTTGCAAATATTTTCTCCCATTCTGAGGGTTGTCTTTTGGTCTTGTTTATGGTTTCCTTTGCTGTGCAAAACCTTTTAAGTTTCATTAGGTCCCATTTGTTTATTTTTGTTTTTATTTCCCTTTCTCTAGGAGGTGGGTCAAAAAGGATCTTGCTGTGATTTATGTCATAGAGTGTTCTGCCTATGTTTTCATCTAAGAGTTTGATAGTGTCTGGCCTTACACTTAGGTCTTTAATCCACTTTGAGTTTATTTTTGTGTATGGTGTCAGGGAGTGTTCTAATTTCATGTACCTGTCCAGTTTTCCCAGCACCACTTATTGAAGAGGCTGTCTTTTCTCCACTGTATATGCTTGCCTCCTTTATCAAAGATAAGGTGACCATATGTGCATGGGTTTATCTCTGGGCTTTCTATCCTGTTCCATTGATCTATGATTCTGTTTTTGTGCAAGTACCAAACTGTCTTGATTACTGTAGCTTTGTAATATAGTCTGAAGTCAGGGAGCCTGATTCCTCCAGCTCCATTTTTCGTTCTCAAGATTGCTTTGGCTATTCGGGATCTTTTGTGTTTCCATACAAATTGTGATTTTTTTTGTTCTAGTTCTGTGAAAAATGCCACTGGTAGTTTGATAGGGATTGAATTGAATCTGTAGATTGCTTTGCGTAGTAGAGTCGTTTTCACAGTGTTGATTCTTCCAATCCAGGAACATGGTATATCTCTCCATCTATTTGTATCATCTTTAATTTCTTTCATCAGTGTCTTATAATTTTCTGCACACAGGTCTTTTGTCTCCTTAGGTAGGTTTATTCTAGATATTTTATTCTTTTTATTGCAATGGTAAACGGGAGTGTTTTCTTAATTTCACTTTCAGATTTTTCATCATTGGTGTATAGGAATGCAAGAGATTTCTGTGCATTAATTTTGTATCCTGATACTTTACCAAATTCATTGATTAGCTCTACTAGTTTTGTGGTAGCATGTTTAGGATTCTCTATGTATAGTATCATGTCATCTGCAAACAGTGACAGCTTTACTTCTTTTCCGATTTGGATTCCTTTTATTTCTTTGTCTTCTCTGATTGCTGTGGCTAACACTTCCAAAACTATGTTGCATAATAGTGGTGAGAGTGGGCAACCTGGTCTTGTTCCTGATCTTAGTGGAAATGGTTTCAGTTTTTCACCATTGAGGACAATGTTGGCTGTGGGTTTGCCATATATGGCCTCTATTATGTTGAGGAAAGTTCCCTCTATGCCTACTTTATGCAGGGCTTTTATCATAAGTGGGTGTTGAATTTTGTCGAAAGCTTTCTCTGCATCTATTGAGATGATCATATGGTTTTTCTCCTTCAATTTGTTAATATGGTTTATCACATTGATTGATTTGCGTATATTGAAGAATCCTTGCATTCCTGGAATAAACCCCACTTGATCATGGTGTATGATCCTTTTAATGTGCTGTTGGATTCTGTTTGCTAGTATTTTGTTGAGGATTTTTGCATCTATGTTCATCAGTGATATTGGCCTGTAGTTTTCTTTCTTTGTGAGATCTTTGTCTGAATTTGGTATCAGGGTGATGGTGGCCTCGTAGAATGAGTTTGGGAGTGTTCCTCCCTCTGCAATATTTTGGAAGAGTTTGAGAAGGATAGGTGTTAGCTCTTCTCTAGATGTTGGAGAGAATTCACCTGTGAAGCCATCTGGTCCTGGGTTTTTGTATGTTGGATGATTTAAATCACAGTTTCAATTTCAGTGCTTGTGATTGGTCTGTTCATATTTTCTATTTCTTCCTGGTTCAGTCTCGGCAGTTTGTGCATTTCTAAGAATCTGTCCATTTCTTCCAGGTTGTCCATTTTATTGGCATAGAGTTGCTTGTAGTAATCTCTCATGATCATTTCTATTTCTGCAGTGTCATTGGTTACTTCCTCTTTTTCATTTCTAATTCTATTGATTTGAGTCTTCTCCCTTTTTCTCTTGATGAGTCTGGTTAATGGTTTATCAATTTTGTTTCTCTTCTCAAAGAACCAGGTTTAATTTTATTGATCTTCGCTATTGTCTCCTTCATTTCTTTTTCACTTATTTCTGACCTGATCTTTATGATTTCTTTCCTTCTGCTAGCTTTGGGGTTTTTTGCTCTTTCTCTAATTGCTTTAGGTGCAAGGTTAGGTTGTTTATTCGAGATGTTTCCTGTTTCTTGAGGTAGGCTTGTATTGCTATAAACTTCCCTCTTAGCACTGCTTTTGCTGCATCCCATAGGTTTTGGGTCGTCGTGTCTCCATTGTCATTTGTTTCTAGGTATTTTTTGATTTCCCCTTTGATTTCTTCAGTGATCACTTCCTTTTTAAGTAGTGTATTGTGTAGCCTCCATGTGTTTGTATTTTTTACAGATCTTTTCCTGTAATTGATATCTAGTCTCATAGCGTTGTGGTCAGAAAAGAAACTTGATATGATTTCAATTTTCTTAAATTTACCAAGGCTTGATTTGTGACCCAAGATATGACGTATCCTGGAGAATGTTCCATGAGCACTTGAGAAAAATGTGTATTCTGTTGTTTTGGGGTGGAATGTCCTATAAATATCAATTAAGTCCATCTTGTTTAATGTATCATTTAAAGCTTGTGCTTCCCTATTTATTTTCATTTTGGCTGATCTGTCCATTGGTGAAAGTGGGGTGTTAAAGTCCCCTACTATGATTGTACTGCTGTCGATTTCCCCTTTTATGGCTGTTAGTATTTGCCTTACGTGTTGAGGTGCTCCTATGTTGGGTGCATAAATATTTACAATTGTTATGCCTTCCTCTTGGATCGATCCCTTGATCATTATATAGTGTCCTTCTTTGTCTCTTGTAATAGTCATTATTTTAAAGTCTATTTTGTCTGATATGAGAATTGCTACTCTAGTTTTCTTTTGATTTCCATTTGCATGGAATATCTTTTTCCATCCCCTCACTTTCAGTCTGTATGTGTCCCTAGGTCTGAAGTGGGTCTCTTGTAGACAACATATATATGGGTCTTGTTTTTGTATCCATTCAGCCAGTCTGTAACTTTTGGTGGGAGCATTTATTCCATTTACATTTAAGGTAATTATCGATATGTATTTTCCTATTCCCATTTTCTTAAATGTTTTATGTTTGTTATTGTAGGTGTTCTCCTTCTCTTGTGTTTCTCTCCTAGAGAAATTCCTTTATCATTTGTTGTAAAGCTGGTTTGGTGGTGCTGAACTCTCTCAGCTTTTGCTTGTCTGTAAGGGATTTAATTTCCCCATCAAATCTGAATGAGATCCTTGCTGGGTAGAGTAATCTTGGTTGTAGGTTTTTCTCCTTCATTATTTTAAGTATATCCTGCCACTCCCTTCTGGCTTGCAAGGTTTCTGCTGAAAGTTCAGCTGTTAACCTTATGTGGATTCCCTTGTGTGTTATTTGTTGTTTTTCTCTTGCTGCTTTTAATATGTTTTCTTTATATTTAATTTTTGATAGTTTGATTAATATGTGTCTTGGCGTGTTTCTCCTTGGATTTATCCTGTATGGGACTCTCTGTGCTTCCAGGACTTGATTAACTATTTCCTTTCCCATATTAGGGAAGTTTTCAACTATAATCTCTTCAAATATTTTCTCAGTCCCTTTCTTTTTCTCTTCTTCTTCTTGGACCCTTATAATTCAAATGTTGGTGCGTTTAATGTTGTCCCAGAGGTCTCTGAGACTGTCCTCATTTCTTTTCATTCTTTATTCTTTATTCTGCTCTGCAGTAGTTATTTCCACCATTTTATCTTCCAGGTCACTTATCCGTTCTTCTGCCTCAGTTATTCTGCTATTGATCCCGTCTAGAGTATTTTTAATTTCATTTATTGTGTTTTTCATCGTTGTTTGGTTCCTCTTTAGTTTTTCTACATCCTTGTTAAATGTTTCTTGCATTTTGTCTATACTATTTCCAAGATTTTGGATCATCCTTGCTATCATTATTCTGAATTCTTTTTCAGGTAGACTACCTATTTCCTCTTCATTTGTTAGGTCTGGTGTGTTTTGACCCCACTCCTTCATCTGCTATGTGTTTTTCTGTCTTCTCATTTTGCTTATCTTAATGTGTTTGGGGTCTCCTTTTCCCAGGCTGCAGGTTCGTAGTTCCTGTTGTTTTTGGTATCTGTCTCCAGTGGCTAAGGTTGGTTCAGTGGGTTGTGTAGGCTTCCTGGTGGAGGGGACTAGTGCCTGTGTTCTGGTGGATGAGGCTGGATCTTGTCTTTCTGGTGGGCAGGTCCATGTCTGGTGGTGTATTTTGGGGTGTCTGTGGCTTTGTTATGATTTTAGGCAGCCTCTCTGCTAATGGATGGGGATGTGTTCCTGTCTTGCTAGTTGTTTGGCATAGGGTGTCCAGCAGTGTAGCTTGCTGGTCGTTGAGTGAAGCTGCGTCTTGATGTTGAGATCGAGATCTCTGAGAGATTTTCGCCATTTGGTATTACATGGAGCTGGGAGGTCTCTTGTGGACTAGTATCCTGAAGTTGGCTGTCCCACCTCAGAGGCTCAGCACTGATGCCTGGCTGGGGCACCAAGAGCCTTTCATACACACTGCTCAGAGTAAGAGGGAGAAAAAATAGAAAGAAAGAAAGAAAGAAAGAGAATAAAATAAAATAAAATAAAATAAAGCTATTATAAAGCAAAGCTATACAGACAAAATCTCACCCAGAAGCATACACATATACACTCACAGAAAAAGGAAAAGGGGAAAAAATAATATATCCTGCTCCCAAAGTCCACCTCCTGAATTTGGGATGATTCGTTGTCTATTCACGTATTCCACAGATGCAGGGTAAATCAAGTTGACTGTGGAGATTTAATCCACTTCTCCTGAGGCTGCTGAGAGAGATTTCCCTTTCTCTTCTTTGTTCGCACAGCTCCCGGGGTTTACCTTTGGATTTGGACCCGCCTCTGAGTGTAGGTCACCTGAGGGCATCTGTTCCCCACCCAGACAGGACGGGGTTAAAGGAGCAGCTGCTTCGGGGGCTCTGGCTCACTCAGGCCGGGGGGAGGGAGGGGTACGGAGGAGGCGGGGCGAGCCTGCGGCCGAGGCCGGCGTGACGTTGCATCAGCCAGAGGCGCGCCGTGCGTTCTCCCGGGGAAGTTGTCCCTGGATCACGGGAGCCTGGCCGTGGCGGGCTGCACCGGCTCCCGGGAGGGGCGGTGTGGAGAGTGACCTGTGCTTGCACACAGGCTTTTTGGTGGTGGCAGCAGCAGCCTTAGCGTCTCATGCTGTCTCTTGGGTCCACGCTGATAGCCGCGGCTCATACCCATCTCTGGAGTTCGTTTAGGCAGTGCTCTGAATCCCCTCTCCTTGCGCCCCATGAAACAAAGAGGCAAGAAAAAGTCTCTTGCCTCTTCGGCAGGTCCAGACCTTTTCCCAGACTCCCTCCCGGCTAGCTGTGGTGCACTAACCCCTTCAGGCTGTGTTCACGCCGCCAACCCCAGTCCTCTCCCTGTGATCCGACCGAAGCCCGAGCCTCAGCTCCCAGCCCCCGCCCGCCCGTGTGGGTGAGCAGACAAACCTTTTGGGCTGGTGAGTGTTGGTCAGCACCACTCCTCTATGCGGGAATCTCTCCGCTTTGCTCTCTGCACCCTTGTTGCTGCGCTCTCCTCCATGGCTCCGAAGTTTACCCCCTCTGCCACCCACAGTCTCCACCCACGAAGGGGTTTCCTAGTGTGTGGAAACCCTTCCTCCTTCACGGCTCCCTCCCACTGGTGCAGGTCCCATCCCTATTCTTTTGTCTCTGTTATTTCTTTTTTCTTTTGCTCTACCCAAGTACGTGGGGAGTTTCTTGCCTTTAGGGAGGTCTGACGTCTTCTGCCAGTGTTCAGTGTGTGTTCTGTAGGAGCAGTTCCACGTGTAGATGTATTTCTAATGTATCTGTGGGAAGGAAGGTGATCTCTGCATCTTACTCTTCCGCCATCTTGCCCCAAACCCTCTGGGTCTTTTTAAAAACTTAATTGTATATCATTAACATTTTTCAAGTTAATATGGTCTTCTTTTAAAAGGTTCCATACTATTCCATTAAAAAAATAAGATGGAGAAAGTAGATTGAAACTGCATCAGACTCTGGCCCATTTCCCATGACTGTCTCACAATGCACCCCAGCCTGAGCCAAGTGTCTGCTCTGGCCCTGCTTGCTTTATAGCACAGCTCCACACTTGGGCAAGGGCTGCTCAGGGCAAAGCAGAATTCAGTTGTATGGGACAGAATGGATGCAGACTTGGAATGGCATCTGAATGGGCACAGTGGTAGCCATTACTGGTGCTTACAGAGGCAGCACATCAGGAGTGGCTTGGGATTCTGACTGGGGTTGGGACCGAGGCTGCAACAGCCAGTGCCCAGATCCATGCAGAACACATGCTCAAGGACCACTTGCCCTAGCACTGCTTCCTTCTGGGGCAAAGGTGCCAGTGTTTCAAGGTGGGGAGAGCACACAGAGGGAAGGGAACCAGCTCAGACCTGACCCACATGTCTTCTGATTCAACAGCTTGGGATCAACCCAAATAGGGTGGTGTTGGTCACTGAGCAGTGCAGAAGTTCCAGCTCACATTTGGCTCTGGCTGTAGCTTCTCCATCTCCAGACACAGCTCCTACCAAGGTGCTAGCTGTTAGAACATGCTGGGGAAGGATATGAATCATGCTCATGTCAGATCCAGCTCTCCCACTAAACCACTGGGCACACAGATTGTATAAGGATTCTCCCACACAAGCACACTCCTTCAAGACACTAATAATGAAATATCAGAAAGAGAAATCAAGGTGCGATCAAGATGGCAGAGGAGTAGGACGATTCACACAGAACATCTACTGAATGCTGGCAGAAGACCTCAGACTTCCAAAAGAGCAAGACAACTTCCATATAAATGGGTAGGAAAAAAGGAAAAAAAAAAGAGAGAGAGAAAGAAAGGAATCTAGATAGGACCTGCTCCCCAGGGAGGGAGCTGTGAAGGAGGAAAGGTTCTCTCACCTGGGGAAGTCACCTCATTGGTGAGAAGATCAGCCTGGATGGATGGGGAGCTTTGGAGTCTTGGAGGAGAGTGCAGCAACTGGTTTTCGTAGGCAAAATGGAGACCAACCAGCACAGATAGTGGGTACCAACGCCCTGCACTCCCCAGACTGAGACACTTGTCTGCCAATTTGGGCAGGGGCTAGATGGTGAAGCTCGGGCTTCAGAGGTCAGATCCAGGGACAGGACCAGGGTTGGCTGTGTGGAGACAGGTTGAAGAGGCTGGAGTGTGGCAACTGAGGTATACTCGGAAGAAGCCTGGGCCCGGCTAGAGAGGCAAGACTCCATTGTTGGGGTCCCACAAAGAGAAGGGTGGGACTGCCATAGGCACTTCTTTCCCTTTGCACGCTCTCAGGCAACAGGACACTGCCTATACATGCTCTGTGAGTGGGCATGAGACACCACCACCATCCTGGGCCACTTAATATGAGACCTGCAAGCAGGGGTCAAGTGCTGCCCTCACTGTCTCCAGAGTGTGTGGGCCGCTGCTGCTGCTAAAAGACCCGTGAGCAGGCACCAAGTGCTGCCCTCGCTGTACAGGAGGACACCGCCCCACTCCCCCACTAAGACACCCATGAACATAAGCCAAGTGCTGCCACCCCTGTACCAGGAGAGCACACGTGCCATGAGCAGGCACTAAATGCTAGCCCTGCTGTTGCAGGAGTGCACGGGCCGCTGCTGCTGCTAAGAGACCTGGGAGCAGGTACCAATCGCTGCTCCCACTGTCTGGGGGTGGGCAGACCACAACTGCTGCTGGGACACCTGTGAACACGCAGTAATCACTGCCCCTGCCATCCTGTGAGTGTGCAAGGGCCGCTGCAACTGCTCACCCCATATCAAGGGGATAATGGCCAGCACACACTGAGGAAAGATGCAGCAAGCATCCAAACTAAAAGCAGCCCTTCAATTACTGAAAAGATGACTGAGTAGAAGGACTTGAGCTCACCTCCTCTCACAAAAACATCAAAGTCACAGCTACCTGCTGAACAACCATCAACCAAAAAGACTGGAACATACCAAAAAAGATATTTTACATCCAACGATACAGAAGAAATCACGAGATGGTAGGATGGGCACTTTCACAATATAATCAAATACCATACCCACCAGGTGGGCAACCCACAAACTGGAAAATAAGTATATTGCAGAGTTTCTCCCCAAGGAGTGAGAGATCTGAGCTCCACGTCAAGCTCCCCAGCCTGAGAGTCTGGCATTGGGAGGAGGAGACCCCAGAGCATTTGGCATTGAAGGCCAGTGGGGCTTGAGTACAGAAGTTACACAGGACAGGGGGAAACAGAGACTCCATTCTTGGAGGGTGCACACAAAGTTTGACATGCACTGGGACTCAGCACAAACCTCTGACTCCACAAGAGCCTGGACTGGACTGGCCTGTGGGCCTTGGAAGATCTCCTGGGGAGACAGGAGTTGGCTGTGGCTCACTGAGGGGTCAAGCAAACTGGTGGAAAGGCCCCAGGGAATATTGATTGGTGTGAGCTCTCCTGGAGGTTGCCATTTTGACACCAAGACCTGGCCACATCCAACAGCCTGCAGGCTCCAGTACTGGGACATCTCAGGCCAAACAACCAGCAGGGTAGAAACACAGCCCCATCCATCAGCAGACAGCCTTTATAAAGTGGTACGGAGCTCACAGACACCTTTAAACACATCCCTTGACATGACCCTGCCAACCAGAAGGATAAACCCAACTATAACCACCAGTGGGAAGGCAACAGTCCCTCCCACCAGGAAGCTTGCACAAGTCCCTGGACCAACCTCACCCAACAGGGGGCAGAAACCAGAAGTAAGAGGAACTACAACCATTTAGCCGGCAGAAACGAGACCACACACATAGAAATTTAGACAAAATGAGACAGCAGAAAAATATGTTCCAAATGAAGGAACAAGATAAAAACCCAGAAGAACGACTAAGTGAAGTGGAGATACAAATTGAGAGTAATGAAAATAACGATGATGCAAGATCTTGGAAAGAGATTGTAGGCACAGACCGAGAAGATACAAGAAATGTTTAACAAAGAACTACAAAATTTAAAGAACAAACACACAGAGATGAACTATATGATAACTGAAATGAAAAATACACAAGAAGGAATCAATAGCAGAATAAATGAGGCAGAATAACGAATAAGTGAGCTGGAAGACAGAGTGGTGGAAATTGCTCCTGCAGAACAGAATTTTAAAAATATGAAAAGAAACAAGGACAGGGCTTCCCTGGTGGTGCAGCATTTAAGACTCCTCCTGCCAATGCAGGGCCAGAGGTTCAAGCCCTGGTCAGGGAAGATCCCACATGCCATGGAGCAAATAAACCTATGTGCCACAACTACTGAGCCTGCACTTTACAGCCCATGAGCCACAACTACTGAGCCCGCACACCACAACTACTGAAGCCCACATGCTTAGAGTCCATTCTCCGCAACAAGAGAAGCCACCAAAATGAGAAGCTCGTGCACCACAATGAAGAATAGCCCACACTCACTGCAACTAGAGAAAGGCCGTGTGCAGCAAAGAAGACCCAATGCAGCCAAACACATATTAAAAAAAAAAAAAAAAGAAACAAGGGCAGTCTCAGAGACCTCTGGGACAACAATAAACATGCCAATATTCACATTATAGGGTTCCTAGAAGAAGAAGAGACAGAGAAAGGGGCTGAGAAAATATTGGAAGAGATTATAGTGGAAAACTTCCATAACATGGGAAAGGAAACACTCACTCAGGTAAAGGAAGTGCAGAGGGTCACATACAGGATAAGCCCAAGGGGGAACATGCCGAGACACATTAATCAAACTGACAAAAATTAGAGACAAAGAGAAAATATTAAAAGCAACAAGTGAAAAGTAACAAATAACATACAAGGGAATCCTGATAAAGTTATCAGCTGAATTTTCAGCTGAAACTCTGCAGGCCACAAGGGAGTGGCTTGATATATTTAAAATGATGAAAGGGAAAAACCTACAACCGAGAATATTCTACCCAGCAAGGTTCTCACTTAGATTTGACAGAGAAAGCAAAAGCTTTACAGATAAGCAAAAAGTAAGGGAATTCAGTACCACCAAACCAGCTTTACAACAAATCTTAAAGGAACTTCTCTAGGCAGAAAAGAAAAGGACACAACTAGAAACAAGAATATTACGAATGGGAAAGGTCACCAGTAAAAGCAGTAAAAGCAAATATACAGTAAAAGCAAATATACGGTAAAGGTAGGAAATGATCCACACACAAATATGATATCAAAACCAGAAATGGTGAGAAGAGGAGAGTACAAATGCAGGATATTGGAAATTGTAATTAAGACACCAAAAACTTAAAAAAATCTTGTATGTATATATATATATATATATATATATATACACATATATATATATATATATATATATATATATATATATATAGAGAGAGAGAGAGAGAGAGAGAGAGAGAGAGGCTACTTTATCAAAACCTCATAAGAACCACAAACCAAAAATCTACAATAGATATACATACAGAAAAAGAAAAAGCAATCCAAACACAACATAAAAGATAGTTATCAAAGCACAAGAGAACAAAAGAGGAAGGGAAGAAAAACAACCTACAAAAACAGGCCCAACACATATATACAATGGAATATTACTCAGTCATAAAAAGAAACGAAATTGATTTATTTGTAGTGAGGTGGATGGACCTAGAGTCTGTCATACAGAGTGAAGTAAGTCAGAAAGAGAAAAACAAATACCGTATGCTAACACATATATATGGAATCTAAGAAAAAAAAAAAAAGGTCATGAAGAACCTAGGGGTAAGACGGGAATAAAGACACAGGCCTACTAGAGAATGGACTTGAGGATATGGGGAGGCGGAAGGGTAAGCTGTGACAAAGTGAGAGAGTGGCATGGACATATATACACTACCAAACATAAAATAGATAGCTAGTGGGAAGCAGCTGCATGACACAGGGAGATCAGTTCAGTGCTTTGTGACCACCTAGAGGGGTGGGATAGGGATGGTGGGAGGGAGGGAGATGCAAGAGGGAAGAGATATGGGAACATATGTATATGTATAACTGATTCACTTTGTTATAAAGCAGAAACTAACACACCATTATAAAGCAATTATACTCCAATAAAGATGTTAAAAAAAACAAGCCCAAAATAATTAATAAAATGGCAATAAGAACATACATTTTTTTTCTATTTTTGTTTGTTTGCTTTTTATACTGCAGTTTCGTATTAGTCATCAATTTTATACACATCAGTGTATAAATGTCAATCCCAATCGCCCAATTCAGCACACCACCATTCCCACCCCACAGCGGTTTTCCCCCCTTGGTGTCCATACATTTGTTCTCTACATGTGTGTGTCTCAAATTCTGCCCTGTACCATTTTTCTAGGTTCCACATACATGCGTTAATATACGATATTTGTTTTTCTCTTTCTGACTTACTTCACTCTGTATGACAGACTCTAGGTCCATCCACGTCTCAACAAATGACTCAATTTCCTTCCTTTTTATGGCTGAGTAATATTCCATTGTATATATGTACCACAACTTCTTTATCCATTCGTCTGTCAATGGGCATTTAGGTTGCTTCCATGACCTGGCTATTGTAAATAGTGCTGCAATGAACATTCGGGTGCATGTACCTTTTTAAATTGTGGTTTTCTCTGGGTATATGCCCAGTAGTGGGATTGCTGGATCATATGGTAATTCTATTTTTAGTTTTTTAAGGAACCTCTATACTGTTCTCCATAGTGGCTGTATCAATTTACATTCCCACCAACAGTGCAAGAGGGTTCCCTTTTCTCCACACCCTCTCCAGCATTTGTTGTTTGTAGATTTTCTGATGATCCCCATTCTAACCAGTGTGAGGTGGTACCTCATTGTAGTTTTGATTTGCATTTCTCTAATAATTAGTGACGTTGAGCAGCTTTTCATGTGCTTCTTGGCCATCTGTATGTCCTCTTTGGAGAAATGTCTACCTAGGTCTTCTGCCCATTTTTGGATTGGGTTGTTTGTTTCTCTAATATTGAGCTGTATGAGCTGTTTATATATTTTGGAGATTGATCCTTTGTCCATTGATTAGTTTGAAAATATTTTCTCCCATTCTGAGGGTTGTCTTTTCATCTTGTTTATGGTTTCCTTTGCTGAGCAAAAGCTTTGAAGTTTCATTAGGTCCCATTTTATTTTTATTTTTATTTCCATTACTCTAGGAGGTGGATCAAGAAAGATCTTGCTGTGATTTATGTCAAAGAGTGTTCTTCCTATGTTTCCTCTAAGAGTTTGATAGTGTCCGAGTTTACATTTAGGTCTGTAATCCATTTTGAGTTTCTTTTTGTGTATGGTGTAAGGGAGTGTTCTAATTTCATTTTTTTACATGTAGCTGTCCAGTTTTCCCAGCACCACTTATTGAAGAGACTGTCTTTTCTCCATTGTATATCTTTCCCTCCTTTGTCATAGATTAGTTGAACATAGGTGCGTGGGTTTATCTCTGGGCTGTCTATTTTGTTCCATTGATCTATGTCTCTGTTTTTGTGCCAATACCATACTGTCTTGATTAGTGTAGCTTTGTAGTATGGTCTGAAGTCAGGGAGTCTGATTCCTCCAGCTCCGTTTTTTTCCCTCAAGACTGCTTTGGCTATTCAGGGTCTTTTGTATCTCCATACAATCTTTAAGGTGATTTGTTCTAGTTCCATAAAAAATGCCATTGGTAATTTGATAGAGATTGCTTTGAATCTGTAGATTGCTTTGGGTAGTATAGTCATTTTCACAATATTGATTCTTCCAATCCAAGAACATGTTATATCTCTCCACCTGTTGGTATCATCTTTAACTTCTTTCATCAGTGTCTTATAGTTTTCTGCATGCATGTCTTCTGTCTCCCTAGGTAGGTTTATTCCTAGGTATTTTATTCTTTTTGTTGCAATGGAAAATGGGAGTTTTTCCATAATTTCTATTTCAGATATTTCATCATTAGTGTATAGGAATGCAAGAGATTTCTGTGCATTAATTTTGTATCCTGCAAATTTACAAAATTCACTGATTAGCTCTAGTAGTTTTCTGGTGGCATTTCTAGGATTCTCTATGTACAGTATCATGTCATCTGCAAACAGCGACAGTTTTACTTCTTCTTTTCCAATTTGTATTCCTTTTATTTCTTTTTCTTCTCTGATTGCTGTGGCTAGGACTTCCAAAACTATGTTGAATAATAATGGCAAGAGTAGACATCCTTGTCTTGTTCCTGATCTTACAGGAAATGCTTTCAGTTTTTCACCATTGAGAATGATGTTTGCTGTGGGCTTGTCGTATATGGCCTTTATTATGTTGAGGTAGGTTCCCTCTATGCCCACTTTCTGGAGAGATTTTTCATAAATGGGAGTTGAATTTTGTCAAAACCTTTTTCTGCATCTATTGAGAAGATCATATGGTTTTTATTCTTCAATTTGTTAATATGGTGTATCACATTGATTGATTTGCGTACATTGAAGAATCCTTTCATCCCTGGGATAAATCCCACTTGATCATGGTGTATGATCCTTTTAATATGTTGTTGGATTCTGTTTGCTAGTATTTTGTTGAGGATTTTTGCATCTATATCCATCAGTGATATTGGTCTGTAATTTTCTTTTTTTGTAGTGTCTTTGTCTGGTTTTGGTATCAGGGTGATGGTGGCCTCATAGAATGCGTTTGGGAACATTCCTTCCTCTGCAATTTTTTGGAAGAGTTTGAGAAGGATGGGTGTTAGCTCTTCTCTAAATGTTTGATAGAATTCACCTGTTAAGCCATCTGGTCCTGGACTTTTGTTTGTTGGAAGATTTTTAATCACAGTTTCAATTTCATTACTTGTGATTGGTCTGTTCATATTTTCTGTTTCTTCCTGGTTCAGTCTTGGAAGATTATACCTTTCTAAGAATTTGTCCATTTCTTCCAGGTTGTCCATTTTATTGGCATAGAGTTGCTTGTAGTAGTCTCTTAGGATTCTATGTATTTCTGCAGTGTCTGTTGTAACTTCTCCTTTTTCATTTCTAATTTTATTGATTTGAGTCCTCTCCCCCTTTTTCTTGATGAGTCTGGCTAATGCTTTATCAATTTTGGTTATCTTCTCAAAATAACAGCTTTTAGTTTTATTGATCTTTGCTATTGTTTTCTTTGTTTCTATTTCATTTGTTTCCGCTCTGATCTTTATGATTTCTTTCCTTCTGCTAACTTTGGGTTTTGTTTGTTCTTCTTTCTCTACTTCTTTTAGGTGTAAGGTTAGATTGTTTACTTGAGATTTTTCTTGTTTCTTGAGATAGGCTTGTATAGCTATAAACTTCCCTCTTAGAAATGCTTTGGCTGCATCCCATAGGTTTTGGATCGTCGTGTTTTCATTGTCATTTGTCTCTAGGTATTTTTTGATTTCCCCTTTGATTTCTTCAGTGATCTCTTGGTTATTTAGTATCGTATTGTTTAGCTTCCATGTGTTTGTGTTTTTTACGTTTTTTTCCATGTAATTCACTTCTAATCTCATAGCGTTGTGGTCAGAAAAGATGCTTGATATGATTTCAATTCTCTTAAATTTACTGAGGCTTGATTTGTGACCCACGATGTGATCTGTCCTGGAGAATGATCCATGCTCACTTGAGAAGAAAGTGTAATCTGCTGTTTTTGGATGGAATGTCTTATATGTCTCAATTAAATGAATCTGGTCTATTGTGTCATTTAAAGCTTCTGTTTCCTTATTTATTTTCATTTTGGATGATCTGTCCATTGGTGTAAGTGAGGTGTTAAAGTCCCCCACTTGTACTGTGTTACTGTCGATTTCCTGTTTTATAGCTGCTAGCAGTTGCCTTATGTATTGAGGTGCTCCTATGTTGGGTGCATATGTATTTATAATTGTTATATCTTCTTCTTGGATTGATCCCTTGATCATTATGTAGTGTCCTTCTTTGTCTCTTGTAACATTCTTTATTTTAAAGTCTATTTTATCTGATATGAGTATAGCTACTCCAGCTTTCTTTTGATTTCCGTTTGCATGGAATATATTTTTCCATCCCCTCACTTTCAGTCTGTATGTGTCCCTAGGTCTGAAGTGGGTCTCTTGTAGACAGCATATATATGGGTCTTGTTTTTGTATCCATTCAGCCAGTCTGTGTCTTTTGGTGGGAGCATTTAATCCATTTACATTTAAGGTAATTATCGATATGTATGTTCCTATTCCCATTTTCTTAAATGTTTTGGGTTTGTTATTGTAGGTGTTTTCCTTCTCTTGTGTTTCTTTCCTAGAGAAATTCCTTTAGCATTTGTTGTAAAGCTGGTTTGGTGGTCCTGAATTCTCTTAGCTTTTGCTTGTCTGTAAAGCTTTTGATTTCTCCATCGAATCTGAATGAGATCCTTGCCAGGTAGAGTAATCTTGGTTTTAGTTTCTTCTCTTTCATCACTTTAAGTATATCATGCCATTCCCTTCTGGCTTGTAGAGTTTCTGCTGAGAAACCATCTGTTAACCTTATGGGAGTTCCCTTGTATGTTATTTGTCATTTTTCCTGTGCTGCTTTCAATAATTTTTCTTTGTCTTTAATTTTTGCCCATTTGATTACTATGTGTCTCGGCGTGTTTCTCCTTGGGTTATCCTGTATGGGACTCGCTGTGCTTCCTGGACATCAGTGGCTATTTCCTTTCCCATGTTATGGAAATTTTCGAGTATAATGTCTTCCAATATTTTCTCAGGTCCTTTCTCTCTCTCTTCTCCTTCTGGGACCCCTTTAATGTGAATGTTGTTGCGTTTAATGTTGTCCCAGAGGTCTCTTAGTCTGTCTTCACTTCTTTTCTTTCTTTTTTCTTTATTCTGTTCTGCAGCAGTGAATTCCACCATTCTGTTTTTCAGGTCACTTATCCGTTCTTCTGCCTCAGTTATTCTGCTATTGATTCCTTCTAGTGTAGTTTTCATTTCAGTTATTTTATTGTTCTTCTCTTTTTGTTTGTTCTTTAATTCTTCTAGGTCTTTGTTAAACATTTCTTGCATCTTCTCGAACTTTGCCTCCATTGTTTTTCTGAGGTCCTGGATCATCTTCACTATTATTATTATTAATTCTTTTTCTGGAACGTTGCCTATCTCCACTTCATTTAGTTGTTTTTTGGGGTTTTATCTTGTTCCTTCATGTGGTACGTAGCCCTCTGCCTTTCATCTTGTCTCTCTTTCTGTGAATGTGGTTTTTGTTCCACAGGCTGCAGTACTGTAGCTCTTCTTGCTTCTGCTCTCTGCCCTCTGGTGGATGAGGCTATTTAGGAGGCTCAGTCAAGAACATACATATTGATAATTACCTTAAATATAAATGGATTAGATGCTCCATCCAAAAAAACAAACTCACTGAATGGATACAAAAACAAGAACCGTATATGTGCTGTCTACAAGAGGCCCACTTCAGATCTAGGGACACATGCAGACTGAAAGTGAGGGGATGTATAGGTATTACATGCAAATGAAAATCAATAGAAAGGTGGGGTAGAGATACTCATATGAGAGAAAATACAGTTTAAAATAAAGACTGTTACAAGAGATAAAGAATGACACTACATAATGACCAAGGGATTAATCCAAGAAGAGTATATAATAATTGCAAATATCTCTGTACCCAACATAGGAGCACCACAATACATAAGGCAAATGCTAACAGCCATAAAAGGAGAAATCAACAGTAACACAATAATAGTAGGGGACTTTCACGCCCCACTTACATCAATGGACAGATAATCCAGACAGATAATCAATAAGGAAACACAGGCCTTTAAATGACACATTAGAGCAGATGGACTTAATTTACATTTGTAGAACATTCCATCCGAAAGCAGCAGAATACACATTCTTCTCAAGTGCACATGGAACATTCTCCAGGTTAGATCAGATGCTCAGCCACAAAGCAAGCCTCAGTAAGTTTAAGAAAGTTGAAATCATATCAAACATCTTTTCCAACCAGAACGTTATAAGATTCGAAATCAACTACAAGGAAAGAAAAGTGTGAAATCACAATCACGTGGAGGGTAAACAATATGTTACTAAACAACGAATGGATCACTGATGAAATCAAAGAGGAAATAAAAACATACCTAGAGACAAATGACAACAAAAACACGATGATCCAATACCTATGGGACGCAGCAAAAGCAGTTCTAAGAGGGCAGTTTATAGTGATACAATCTTACCTCAGGTGAAAAAAAAATTGAAATAAACAACCTAACCTTACTCCTAAGGTAAGTAGAGAAATAAAAATACAAAAATCAGTTAGCAGAAGGAAAGCAATCATAAAGATCAGAGCAGAAATGAATGAAGTAAAGATAAAGAAAACATTAGAATAGATCAATTAAACTAAAAGATGATTCTTTGAAAAGATAAACAAAATTGATAAACCTCTAGCCAGCCGCAACAAGAAAAAAAGTGGCAGGGCTCAAATCAATAAAATTAGAAATGAAAAAATAGTAACAACAGACACCACAGAAATACAAAGCATCATAAGAGACTAACTACAAGCAACTATATGCCAATAAAATGGACAACCTAGAAGAAATGGACAAATTCTTAGAAAAGTACAACCTTCCAAAATGGAATGAGGAAGATAAAGAAAATATGAACAGACCAATCACAAGTACTGAAATTGAAACTGTGATTAAAACTTTTCCAACAAAGAAAATTATAGGACCAGACTGCTTCAAAAGCAAATTCTATCAAACATTTAGAGACGAGTTAACACCTATCCTTTTGAAACTCTTCCAAAAAATCGAAGAGAAAGGAATAATCCCAAACTAATTCTGCACAGCCAACATCACCATGATACCATGAAAAAAGAAAATTACAGGAAAATATCACTGATGAACATAGGCACAAAAATTCTCAAAAAAATATTAGCACACCGAGTCCAACAATAAATTAAAAGGATCAGACAGCATGCTCAATTGGGATTTATCCTAGGGATGCAAGTATTCTTCTATATCTGCAAATCAATACATGTGACATACCACATTAACAAACTGCAGAATAAAAACCATATGATCATCTCAATAGATGCAAATAAAGCTTTTGACGAAATTCAACACTCATTTATGACAAAAACTCTCCAGCATGTTGTCATAGAGGAAACATTTCATCTAAGATGAGGAAACTACAGTGGATGTCCACTCTCACCACTTTTATTCAACATAGTTTTGGAAGCCCTAGCAGCAGCAATCAGAGCAGAAAAAGAAATAAAAGAAATCCAAACTGGAAAAGAAGAAGTAAAAGTGTCTGTTTGTAGATGGCATAGAAAATCCTAAAAATGATACCAGAAAACTACTATAGGCCATCAATAAATTTGGTAAAGTGGCAGGATATAAAATTAATACACAGAAATCTCTTGCATTTCTATACACTAATGACAAATAATCCGAAAGAGAAATAAAGTAAACAATCTATTTACCATCACATCAAAAAGAATAAAACACCTAGGAATAAACCTACCTAAGGAGGAAAAAACCTGTACTCCAAAAACTATAAGATGATGATGAAAGAAATTGAAGATGACACAAACAGTTGGAATGATATACCATGTTCTTGGATTGGAAGAATCAGCATTGTGAAAATGACTATACTACCCAAAGCAACTTAGAGATTCAATACAATCCCTATCAAATTACCAATGGTATTTTTCACAGAAGTAGAACAAATTTTTTTTTAATTTGTAGGGAAGCACAAAAGATCCTGAATAACCTGAGAAAGAAAAATGGAGCTAAATGAATCAGGCTCCCTGACCTCAGACTATACTACAAAGATATAGTCATCAAAAGAGTCTGGTACTGGCACAAAAACAGAAATATAGATCAATGGAAAAGGATAGAAAGCCCAGAAATAAACCCATACATCTATAGTCAATTAATCTATGGTAAAGGATGCAAGAATATACAATGGAGAAAAGATAGTCACTTCAATAAGTGATGCTGAGAAAACTGGACAGCTACATGTAAAAGAGTGGAATTGGAACACTCCCTCACACCATACACTAAAATAAACTCAAAATGGAGGAAAGACCTAAATGTAAGGCCAGATACTATAAAACTCTTAAAAGCAAACATAGGGAGAGGACACTTTTTGACATAAATTGCAGCAATATCTTTTAGGATCCACCTCCTAGAGTAAAGAAAATGATAACAAAAATAAACAAAATGGACCTAATTAAACTTAAAATCTTTTGCACAACAAAGGACACCGTAAACAAAATGAAAAGACAGCCCACAGAATGGCAGAAAATATTTGCAAACAAAGTGACCAACAAGGGATGAATCTCCAAAATATAAACAGCTCATGCAGCTCAATATCAAGAAAGCAAACAACCCAATAAAAAAAATAAGCAAAATACCTAAACAGACATTTCTCTAAAGAAGATACATTGCCAAAAATCACATGAAATGATGCTCAACATCTCTAATTGTTAGAGAAATGCAAATCCAAACTGCAATGAGGTATCACCTCACACTAGTCAGAATGGCTATCATCAAAAATTCTACAAACATTAAATGCTGGCGAGGGTGTGGGCAAAAGGAACCCTCCTACATTGTTGGTGGGAATGTAAATTGGTATAACCACTATGGACAACAGTATGGAGGTTCCTTAAAAAACTAAAACTAGAACTACCGTATGATCCAGTAATCCCTCTCCTGGGCATATATCTGGATAACATTGTAAGTCAAAAAGATACATGCACCCCAATGTTCATAGGTGCACTATTTACAATCACCAGGACATGGAAGCAACCTAAATGTCCACTGACAGAGGAATGGATAAAGAAGATGTGGTACATATATACAATGGACTATTACTCAGCCATGAAAAAATGAAATAATGTTGTTTGCAACAACATGGATGGACCTAGTGATTATCATATTAAGTGAAGTAAGTCAACAGAGAAGGTCAAATATCATATGATATCACTTGCATGTGGAATCTAAAAGAAATGAAACAAATGAACTTATTTAGAAAACAGAAAGAGACTTAGAAATCAAACTTACAGTTACCAAAGGGGAAAGTTGGGGGAAGGGTTAAATTAGGAGTTTGGGATTAACATATACACACTACTATGCATAAAATATATATTCAATAAGGACCTACTGTATAGCACAGGGAATTCTACTTAATATTCTGTAATAACCCATGTGGGAAAAGAATCTTAAAACTAATGGATATATGTATATGTATAACTGAATCACCTTGCTGTATACCTGAAACTAATGCAACATTGTAAATCAACTATACTCCAGTATAAAATAAAAATTATATTAAAAAAATAGGTCCTGTGACAAACCATAATGGAAAAGAATATGAATATATATATATATATATATATATATATATATATATATATATATACCGAGTCACTTTGCTGTACAGAAGGAATTCACACAACATTGTAAATCAACTATACTTCAATAAAACTTAAAAAAATAAAGCAAAAGAAAAATTTTAAAAATGAAAGAGAAATTAAGGAAACAACCTGAGGAATAATCCTGAGGAATAAACTTAGACAAGGAAGTGAAAAACCTATAATTTGCACACTATTAAAAAAAATAAATGATTAAGATGATTAATTGAGATGATACAAAGAAATGGATTTGTAACCTGTCATCATGGATTGGAAGAATTAGTGTTAAAATGTCCATACTACCACAAGCAATCTACAGATTTAATGAACTCACTATTAAAAATACCCATGGCATTTTTCACAGAACTAGAGCAAATAATCCTAAAATGTATATGGATTTATGAATTCCCAAAGCAATCTTGAGCAAAAAGAACAAAGCAAGATGTATATAGCTTCCTGACTTCCAAATATACTACAAAGCTACAGTAATCAAAACAGTATAGTAGTGTCACAAATATGATATATAAATCCATGGAACAGAATAGAGAACCCAGAAATTAACCCATGCAATTATGGTCAATTAATCTATGACAATGAAATTAGAATATTTTCTCACACCTATAGAAAAATAAACTCAAAATGGATTAAAGGCCTAAATGTAAAACAAGCAACCATAGAATTCTTAGAAGAAAATGTAGGGAGAACACTCTTTATCATAAACTGTAGCAATGTTTTGGATATATCTCCTAAGGCAAAAGAAACAAAAGCAAAAATAAATAAATGATACCTAATTAAACTTAAAAGCTTTGCACTGCAAAGGAAATCAAGAACAAGCTGAAAACACAAGCTACTGAATGGGAAGACTATATTTGCAAATGATATAACCAATGTGGGCTTAATATCCAATATATATATTCAGCTCATAGGACTCAATATCAAAACAACAAACAACTTGATTAAAAATTGGCAGACCTGAATAGACATTTTTCCCAAGAATATATACAAATGACCAATAGGCACATGAAAAAATGCTCAACATTGCTAATTCTGAGAAATGCAAATCAAAACCACAATGAGATATCACCTCATACCTATCAGAAAGGCTCTCCTCAAAAACTCTACAAATAACAGATATTGGTGAGGATGTGGAGAAAAGAGAGCCCTAGTATATCTTTGGTTGGAATGTAAATTGGTGCAGCTACTATGGAAAACATTATGGAAGTTCCTCAAAAAACAAAAAATAGAACTACCATATGATCTAGCAATTCCACTGCTGGGTATATAACTGGAAGAAAAATGAAAACAGTAATTTGGAAATATACATGCACCCTAATATTCATAGAAGCATTATTTACAATAGCCAAGACATGGAAGCAACTCAAGTGCCCATCAACAGACAATTGGATTAAGAAGATGTGGTATATATCAATACATACAATGGAATATTACTCAGCCATAAAGAATAATGAAGTACTGCCATTTGCTGCAATGTTGATGGACCTAGAGAGTATTATGCTTAGTGAAATAAATCAGATAAAGGTAAGCATGATATCTGTTATATGTGGAATCTAAAAGATAATAGAAATGAATGTATATGTGAAACCGAAACAACTTAGAGATATAGAGAACTAACTAATGGTTATCAATAAGGAGAGGGAAGGGGGAGGGGCAAAATACAGTGGGGAATTCAGAGACAATCTACCTTTTATAAAATAAGTGAGCAGCATAGATCTATTGCACAGCACAGGGAAATATAGATATTATTTTGTAATAACTTTAAATGGAGCATAAATAATCTATAAAAATATTGAATCACAGCATTGCACACCTGGAACTAATGTAATATTGTAAATCCTTCATTTAAAAAAATTGTTCTATGAGGTTAATATAAAATCATTAAAAAAATGGCATTTTTCCCTAAATAAACTTGTAAGTTATATACAATACCAGTTAGTATCTCAACGGGAATATTTTGGATAAGATGATCATAATGTTCATCTGAAAGACAAGAGTGGTAGAAAAGCCAGGAGAAGTGGAAGTAATGAGAGGGAGTATTAGTGTTTCAAATATAATTAAACTATAGCCATTAAAATAGGATGGTAGTGGTACAAGTATAGACAAAGAGTGAAATGGAAGAAAATTGAAAGGAGTGAATTACAGAATGAACGGGAATGTGGACGATAATGAAAGAGCCATTTCAAATCTGTGGGAGAAATGAGGGTTCAAGAAATTATGGTTAATCCCTAACTCTACTTTGTCCAGGTCAATCAAGGGTTTGAATACACAATAATGCAACAAAAAAAGACTAATTGTATCTATTCTGTTGGAGTGGGCAAGCTCATTGCAAGCATGACAGAAAACTCAAGAAGCAGTAAAGGAAATTATTGAATAAAGCATATCTAAAAGAGGTATTAAAATCCTTAATATTTATTTCTATCACGGTGGATTTTTCTAAGGCACATCCTTCTCTAAGAGTAGCCTGGGGCTGATCTTCCCCAAACTTACTGGACATGGAAGAAAGGTTGGTAGGAAAAACAAAAGTTCTTTGAAGACCATTTTGGTCCTTAGGAGGGCTTGAACTTCCAGTTCTCTCTGCAGCAGTGGGAAATCCTCAGTCTGTGCCACACAAGACCTACTCTTTGCACATGCCCACTGCTACGCATGCACGTTTTTGTGCATGTCGTTTGTGACGCAAGCTAGTCCGTTGACACGCATGCGCCTTGCCGTCCATCTTCTGTGCCAATTGCTGTGACAGCAGAGGTTCTCGCTCAGTGAAACTCAGCCAGTAGATCCTCATAGCAGTACTCCCAGGAGTTAGGGGTGAGTATGAGGGGAAGCCAACAGGCTTCCAGCGAATTGAATGGTGTGATCTGTAGCATCTGGGGAGGAAGGTCTTTGAGGTCGTCGTCCTTCTCCTCACAGGTGTCGTGGCTGCCATGGCTCTCGTACTGGTGGCGGGAGAGGGAGGGTGGTGGGCGGCTGAGGGCAGTGGGTCAGATGAAGGAGGGGTGAGTCTTAGGGGTGCTATTTGAGGTATCTTGGTACTGGAGGCCCTGAAACTGACAACAGAGCACAGAATCCGGAGTCTGCAGTGGGGCCCCAGGCAGGAGGCAGGGCAGACGGTAAAGGAAAGGCCTAGAAGCCAGACCACTGTGGGGTTGTGACTGCATACCGAGATTTGTAGTGCCCTGAACAGGGTGCCAAGGGAGAAGTGGGCAAGTCGTTCTTTGAGAAAACAGCCATAGACATTATGTAAAAGAATGAACCTGTCTATGCTTTCCCACAAAACTTTATTTGGGGGTTGCAGGCATGTGCATAGTAAATGGGGGTATGGCAAAACCATTATTCACTCAAGTTCTAATTCTCTAGTGTTTTCATGATGAGTCCAGTTGTGAAATGAAACCTCATTAGGAAAGCCCCCATTCTTTTACCATGTGTCTTAAGGTGATTTCTACGCCTGTTTGTTGCTCACACACATAAACAAAGGCTTATTTGGTATTAAAGTACAAATAACCATTTTGCCATAGTGTTCATATATAGCTATCCTCTTACATGTAGTTTTCAAATTATAATATTTCTTTTTCAGTGAGAAATATGAGTGGGCATGTAAGAAAAAGATCCAAATCTGCAGGAAGAAGAGAGTCTTCCCAGGTGGTTGGGCCTCTGGTTGTGAGTGCTTCAACATTTGATGTTTTCTATTACCAGAATCTATTTATTTATTGTTGTTGAACTAGTATATATACACTCATATGGTCTTCCATATTGATAAAAAATGTAATGGAATCTCATGAAAGAAACATTGACCCAGGACGATTACATTCTCTTGTTGCCTGGATAGGTGTGCTCTTAAGTTTCCTATTTTTTGCTTATCAATAATGGATTACACACATCCATTCCAGTGTAGATTAAAACAGCTAGTGTCTGCTAGAAGATTAACAATTTTATTAAGGAAAAAATTGTGTGTGTGTGTGTATGTGTGTATATTACTGTTGGAAAATATATTTAGACTTATGATTAAATATATGTATGTATTATATACATTCATAAATTATTGATTTTTAAAATTTGTGCACAAAATCACACCCCTAGGCTCAGCAGCCCAGTGATAAACCACCTAAACTAGAGGAACCACCATCTGAGAATCAGGATACTATACCTGCTCAGGACATTGAAGGTGAAGGAGCACCTGTGGCTCAAGGTGAAAAGAGAGGGAATAAGAGTCCTTGTGGGTCTATGGGTGGTGGAGGTGTATTTGTACATCATGCATTATGACACACTGGAAACAAGAGGAAAGAAACATTAGAAAAATATCTCAAACAATTCTTGCTACTACTCTGGGGAAAATGTGGAGTGAAGACAAGTAAAAATGTCACAAAACTTTCCTAACATTCTGAAAGTGGCTTTTTCTTTATTGAGCTTTCATATGTTAACCTTTGAGTGCTTTCCAGAGCTCCTATATAGTTTGTTCAGACAGTTTCTGGGTGTGTTTTTTTTTTTTTATGTTTCTATGGGAAAATGAGAGTTTGGGACTACCTAACCTGCCATTTTGCTGATATCTTCTTTTTTTTTTAAGATTTTTCCCACACAACATTTATTAGTGCCTGCTCATGCCATGTAATATACGAAGTGCTTGGAGTCTCAGTGCCAATGAGAGACCTAATTTCTGTCTGAAACTTATAATCTAGTCAGAAAGACCCTAACAAACCACTGATTTATACACAAGTACAATAACAGCTAAGTACAAAAGGGACAATTAAGTTTTCTGGGGGTAGCCTGGAGTAAGGAAGGAAAGGGTAATATTTGAACAACCTGTTTTCCTTTTTTCTGGCAACAGACTCCTGAAGCTAATGCTCTTGGGATTCTTATGCATCACATTTATTACCATACGAGCATATAGGCTTTTATTTCATAATGATGAGGGAATGACTATTATTTCCTTATTCATATTTCATGGTTTTACTTCTTAAAATAATGACCTTTTTATTTTTAAGGGCCTGCTATGGAAGCTGATCAACAGGAACTGGCTCTGTTGAAGACTGTGGATGAGCCTGGGGATGGTCCTGATGTCAAGGAGGAGATTCTACCAAGTCTAGAGCCCATTAAAATGCCAGAAGCAGGTTTGTTATCCATTAAGATGAAAATTATGGGGTTTCTATTTTCCACAATATTATATATTTTTTAATATAGAGGTAACATTACTGCTATTTTAATAACAGACTTCACATACAAAGTTTATTAGAAAGGCAGTTCAGACCACAGTGACTGTCATAGTAAGCCATCAAAGATGGGAACAAATTGGGTCAAATTTATATTGCGTTATAAGATCCAAAAGTATTTTCTCACTTTTGAGTATAAGTCATTTAGTCAACAACTAATAATTTTCAGATATTTTATAAAGGCCTGCTTTTCATATAACACATTATAATAAACATCAGTTTATATTTTGATGTCACCTATGGTGGTAATGGTTTAAAACTAGTGTGGACATGTAATTTTTTTGTATAAACGGAAATGCTTTTAAGTGTGTAAAGAGACAAGAGTATGGGTGAAAATGGGGACAAATGTTTACCCTACTTAAAACAGCTACATAAAGACTAAACTATCCCAAAGAAACATTTTTGCATTTTTCCACAATACAGACAAAACAATTGCAATAATGGCCTTTCTGTTTACTTTGCTTAGGTAGTTCCAAGCACATCTTATATTCAAAATATTATTTCACGTCAAAACATTGAAAACATATTTTTCCTTAGTTTTTTGTTTGGTTGGATTATTACTGAAAGTATGTTATTTTTCCCTTTCTACCTATACCTACCTTTAAATAATTTAATTTGATTAAATTTGCACTGAACTGGAACAGTCTCTTTGTCTCCTTATTGCACTAAAAAAGTGATGTGATTAAAATTGCTGTTTATATGACTAAAAGTTTACCTTCAATATCTATACAGAGGTTAACTGAATGTAAGCCAAAGGGTCACCCCTAGGGACTGGCTTTAATCCATCAAAACTGTAGTGTCCTTTGTATAGCTATAGTCATCTAAATAAAGTTCTGCAAAGTAATCTGCCTCGATATTCTTTTTATTATAGGTGAAGGACAACCACGGATTTAAACAAAGGTAGACTGAAGCCAAGTACGCTGTCCCTATGTTGGAAATTTGACTGTTAACCATCTCTCAATAAAGTTTTACAAATTTCTTCAAAGAATTCTTGCATAATTTTATTAAATTTATTCCTAGGTATTTGATGTTTTTGAAAATTGTATCTTTTTTGCAAGTTTTTAAGTATTTGGGACTGTATATAGAGAAAAAATGTGAACTGATATATTTTCCAGCAACTTTGCTAAATATGCTTATTAATTCCAGAAGTTTATCTCTTGATCCTTTTGGATTTTAAAAATAACACAATCATATCATCTTTGAATAATGTTCTGGTTTTGCCATTTTAAACAGTATACCTTTTATTTCCTTTTCTCATTTATGGTATTGGACAGGACCATCCAGATCAGAAATGGAAAATTTCAATATAATGTTTACTGTACTTTTTCAAAGGTACACTTTATCAAAATAAGGAAGTTCCATTCTGTTCCTGTTTTGCTAAGTATACTAAACTTGAATATATGTAGAATTTCATCAAACACTTACAGTGCATCTCTTGAAATCATAGGACCTTATTCCTCCATTAATTGGTTAATGTGATAAATTATATTGTTTTTACATTACATCTCTGAGCCCCTTACACCTCAATAAAACACTTCTGCAGCAAAGTACTACATTCAGAATCTACTCTGCTTATGGAATGGCAGGGGATTATAAACAGCAATTATTGTTCCCTCTTACAGAAGTTTAAAAATATTTACCTGATCCAAAAAAGGACTGAAAATCTGTGGTCCAATTGAAAAATGAGTCTAAATTTAGAGTATCTTAATTTGCCACAAAATATGTGATAGGTTCCTAGGTTGTAGAACTGGCTGAAAGGATTAGGTAGAAAAAAAGTGAAATGAACCAGAGGGACTTGCTGAGGGAAAATTACTTGGGTCCTACCTACTCTTCTCCATAAAGGCTATGGCATGAAATAGCCATGGGTTTCAATCCTGGCTCTGACATACTGGCTGTGTGATGATGGAAAATACTTAAATTATTTGGGTGTATTTATCTATTTCTAGAATAGAAATTATAATATAATATTTACAGTAAAGTACTGCTATGAAGAAAAAGTGAGCTCACACACACACACACACACACACATATGGAGAGAGAGGAGGAGTTACAGTACAAATGGATATGATCCATTAATTATATTCTGTGTTTTTGTTTAAATTTTCATGTTTTTACTTTTTGCAATTACATCTGTAGCAAATGATATTGCTTTTGACTTTCAAGTTGGGATAAGAAGTTAACTTTGTAAATGAATTTGAGCTAAGAAACTGATTTGATTTAAATAAGTTATGTAGTTATCAGACATGGCATCAATTTTAAAGTTGTTTTACAAATGACAGAGGCCTGGCAAAGGCTGCCTTAAAGTCCTGCTATGGGCTTAAATTTGTGCTCCACGCAACTCAATACCAGAGTCTCTGTCAAGTGGTTAGGCATTCCCTAGACAGCACTGTGGTGGCTAACAGGGCCATAAAGTGCACTACTGAAGTTTTTAGATTGAGTTACCACATGTCCATTGATTTGACTGGTAAGTAGACAACTACCCCAAATAGATCTTAAAAGTTTCTTATGGCAGCAAAAGCAAGATCAGCATTGTGTCAACTCCTTATGTCCCTAGTCCCACAGCATGATGCAGAATCGGAGATGCTCAGTGATAGACATCACAGGTGGTGGGTCTCTGTGCTGGTGAGGAGCCCACAGCTGTACCCTAAGGCACTGAGCAGTTCTGTAGACCATAGCTGTACTCTAAGGTGGAGCAAGGAGGAACATCCTGTACTCAACTGAAAAGAGGGAGATGGATGAATAAGGACCTTATGTCAGCCTCCAGCAAGATAGGGAAGCAGGTGAGAGACTGCCTAGTGGCAACTCCCACCAGGCTGCTTATCTCTCCTTGCTCCCAGAGGAATCGCAAGGTGTTCTGCCAGATTCAGGTCAGCCTGCAGTATAGTCTTGCGTCCATGGCCTAAGTGGGGACATGCAAGGTCACCAGAGCACCAAGGCAGAGCCACTGCCCTACAGTGTCTGGCACAAAACAAGAGGTCACATATGTATGGTGCCAACAAACATAACATATACAATAATGACTCCAAAACAGAGGAGATTCTTTTCCTACCAGAGTCATTATAAAAGATTAATTAATTAATTAAACATGAATTAATGCCTCCATGTTTCAGGAAGTATCTGGAATGCTGGAAATGAAAAGACCAATGTCACACAGTACTTGCCATGAGGGATAGCACACTCTAGTTGGAGAAACAGACACATAAATAGAAAAACACTTCGAGAGTAAAGAAGGAACACAGGTAAGGGACCCACAAAACAACAATAAAAACAGTGAATGGGGTAGCCTAGAATCAAGAGTTAGCCAAGCAGAAAAGACTAATTATGAGAGTGAAAATAGGTCCACTGGATTTCCCATGTCCACTGATCACTGGGTTCACATACTTGACTCTGCTGATACAAGGCTGATTGGCCTTTAAGCCTCACATTTAAATATTAAAATAACCAGATTAGCAGTGTCGTGGTCATTCAAAAAGTATTTGTTGATGGCCAGGAGTGTTTTCAGTCCCTTTGCACAGAGGAAAATCAGTGAATTAACTAACACAGTCCTTAACTGAGGGCTGATCTGAGCAAAGTGTCCAAGATTCATTATGAACATAAAGGTATGGAATATTCTTCTACTGGACACTTCTGGACAGTGTGTAATGAAGGCCACAAACCTTTCAAACAGAAGATTGGAAGAGAGATTTCCTATGATATCTCACTTGCAAAGTATTATTTTCAGTAGACTGCTGTTGTTATCATGGTTATACTTGGTTAAGTGAGTTGCATGTGTCATAAACATGCAGACAAAAATAATCTCTAATCACCTGCTGGGAATCAGCCTCTGGGCTCTAAGCTAGGCAGGCTCTAAGAACTTAAAAATGGTTCATTCTGGATATGAGTTCTCAAAGAAAGAGCTCAAAGTCTAATGATCAGAAAACCATCCAAAAAACAATGAGAAAACATGTGTGATGAAAGCTATGGCAGGGGTGAAACAGGGGATGTGCAGAACATAGTGAAGGGTCCTGTAATCCAGGTGGTCAAATATGGTTTCTCCCAGGGGATGATGCATGTGTTCTAAGTACTGCTTCACCATAAACAAATTTTAATCTTTATCCATCCGCCTCCTTTTCATTAAAAAATATAAATCTGTCCATTCAAGTATCTCAAATTTATACACGACTAAAGATCAGAGAAGATAAGTAAGTTTTTCAAGGTCAAGTCTCTAACCAGTAGAGCAGACAGTTTTCAATATACTGATATTGGAACCCATGTGCACTTCTCATTATAACCATCTGTTTGCTCTTAATATTGTCTTCTGTTTTAATTCACATTCATCATGTGTAGTTTTCCTTGCTCTGCTTTTCCCATAAATTATTTTTCTTTAATTCATCTGTAGTTTATTCTTACAAAACTTTATTGCCAAACTGCTGAAAAAGTTTTCAAAGTTGATTGTACAATATTGCATCCTGACCAGTAGTAAATGAGGGTTCCAGTTGCTCCATACCCTTGTGAACAGTTGGTGTGATCAGTCTTCAATTTTAGCCATACCAGTAGGTGTGTAGGGATATCTCCTTGGAGTTTTAATGTGCATCTCAACATCTGAACACATTTTCATACATTTATTTGCAATATATATATTCTTGTCTGCTCAAATGCCTTGGACATGTTTTATTGGGTTGTTAGTCTTGTGGTGTTTTTAGGAATTACTATTTATTTATTCTTGGTATCTGAAAGTTTACAGTAATACACCTTTGTCTGAGCCTTTATTCACTTAGACTCAGTAATCATGCCCTACATTTTTAGGGGCATTCTTGCGTTTTATTCTTTGATAACTTCTGCTACCTCTTTCTCCATTCTCAGTATTTGGAAATATCCTTAATCTAAACCTATAAGACATTAAAGTCTTATAAAGACATTAAAAAGTTTCACTCCTTTTGTCTCTTTATTCAACTCCATGCATGATTTTCTCGACTTGGTTTTTCCAAGTCTTCCACTGAATATTTTTTATTAGCCACCTGATTCCTAAGAATTTTTAAAAATCTACTTTATTACATTTTCTTAATTTATAGCTAAACTATAAATATATAAATTAATGAATTAAGCTCTCCTTGTCGATAGCAAAGTTATGGCAAAATCTTGGAAACACATTTTTCCCCCTTAATGGAAGGGTTTACAGAGCACAGGAGTTGTATGTTGCCCATGGGTTTATAAACCCTGCCTTGTGAACAATCTAATTTTTTTTTTAAAGGCAAAAAAAGCCCATAGGGAACAGGCATTCTTAACTTGTACTGACTTTGGTTCAATGAACTAAGCTCAATTTGGGGAAAGTTGAAAGTTAGGAAAAACTGACTGATTACTGCTATTCTTCCAAAATCACCTGATGACTGTGTTTGATTCAGAAATTTGTGTGAGAAAGCACTCAAAGGGAAGATGGAAAACATGGGCAATGAGGAAAGGTGGAGATTTTCTTCTTACAGAAAAAGATAAACCCATGAGGTCTGATCTATCTATGTTTGAGTCTAACCATTGACAGTGATTAGAGGTATTTTTCTGCTGCTCAGGCTTTAATCAGGAGCTATGTGGTTGGGTCAGAAGCCATACTGAAAATTTGTCAGCCCCCCTCAACAGAAGCCCCTTGAGGAAGAGATATATATCTAGGCTACTGAGATCATCTTCTCTGGCTAAGGGATATAATTACACAAATTAATCTATGTCACAGGAATAAAGACCTCAGGAGGACCAGAAACCCACCCCCTCACACACTCAGAGATGTGTCTGCTGGGCATAATGAGGCTGTCTGAGAGTCCCATGATTAATTCCAAAGAGAGGCATCAAACCCTCCAGGTTGCTCTAACCAGGAAGCTCAGGTCAGTCAGGGACATAGGCACCTGAAATTCCAGGACTTGCAGGGCAAGTGTTTGCAGCAGTTTTGGATTGGGGAGTCTCTTCCTCCTTTACTGAAACAGTCTGGTTTGGTGGTACTGGTAACAGCCATTGCTTAGTATTCCATTGCTGCTTTCTCCGCATGATGTGACAGTTCTTGAACCACACCTTTACTACTGACTCATCAAATTTAAGCATCTAAAGACACACATACTGAAGAAAGGGGATGGAAAAAAATGTCCCCTGCAAATAGAAATGAGAGGAAAGCTGGGGTAGCAATAATTATATCAGACAAATAGACTTTAAAATAAAGACTGTAACAAGAGACAAAGAAGGACATTACCTAATGATCAAAGGATCAATCCAAGAATAAGATATAACAATTGTAAATATATATGCACCCAACATAGGAGCAACTAATTACATAAAGCAAATGTTAATAGACATAAAAAGAGAAATTGACAATAACACAACAGTAATAGGGGTCTTTAACACCCCACCTATGTCAATAGCTACATCATCCAGACAGAAAATCAATGAGGAAACATTGGCCTTAACTGTCACATTAGAACTTATGATCTTAATAGATATATACAGAATATTTCATCTAAAAGCACCAGAATACACACTCTTTTCAAGTGCACATGGAACACTCTCTAGGACAGATCACGTGCTAGGCTATAAAACAAGTGTCTGTAAATTTAAGATTTGAAATCATACCAAGCAGCTTTCTTGACCACAAAGCTATGAGACCAGAAATTAACTATAAAAAAAAACCCTGCAAAAACACAAACACAAAGAGGCTAAAACATATGCACCTAAACAACTAATGGATCAGTTCATCAATCAAAGAAGAAATTAAAAAACAACACCTAGAGACAAATAAAAACAAAAAAACCCAATGATCCAAAATCTACTGGATGCAACAAAAGCAGTTCTAAGAGGGATGTTATAACAAAACAAGCTGGGTTGGTGTGGTGCAGGGGAGGGCAGGTGGGCTGGAGGTTCTGACCAGTGGGTGGAGCAGCCTGAGGGTGCAGTGCCCACTGCCCCAGGCAGGCCACCACCCCATGCACACTGTTGCCATGGCCCCATGTTGCTGCCCCTGGCCTGCCTGCATGGCAGGGTTGCACAGTGTCTCACTGCACTCTTGGTGCTTGCAGAGCCACCCTGAAAAAAAAATGATACAAGCCTACCTCAGGAAACAAAAGTGAATCTCAAATAAACAACCTAACCGTATACCTAAATAAACTAGAAGAAGCAGACAAACAAAATGCAAAGTTAGTAGAAGAAAAGAAATTATAAAGATCAGAGCAGATATAAAAAAACAAAGACTAAATAATGATAAAAAGATCAATGAAACTAAGAGCTGGTTCTTTGAAAAGATAAACAAAATTGATAAATCTTTAGCCAGACTCATCAAGAAAAAAAGAGAGAGGGCCCAAGTTAATATAATCAGAAATGAAAAATGAGGTTACAAGCACAGAAATTTAAAGAATCATAAGAAAATACTATGAACAATTATATGACAATAAAATGGACAATGTAGAAGAAATGGGAAATTCCTAGGAATGAAAAATCTCCCGAGACAGAATCAGGAAGAAATAGAAAATATGAGCAGAGCAATTACCTGTAATGAAAATCAACCAGTAAAAAACAAAATAAAACAAATAAACCAAAAATAAAAACTCCCAACAAGCAGAAGTCCAGGAATAGACGGGTTCACAGTGAATTCTACTAAAAGTTTACAGAAGAGTTAACACCTATCCTTCTTAATCTATTCCAAAAAATTGCAGAGGAAGAAACACTTCCAAACTATGTGGGCAGCATAACCCAGATACCAAAACCAGACAAAGATACACCAAAAAACTAAATTACAGGTCAATATCACTAATAAACATAGACCCAAGAATCATCAACAAAATATTAGGGATTGTAATTCAACAATGTATTAAAAGGGTCATACACCATGATCAAGTGGGATTTATCCCCATGTTGCAAAGATGGTTCAATATCTGTGAATCAATCAATGTGATATACCACATTAAAAAATTGAAGAATAAAAATCATATGAACATCTGAATAGATGCAGAAAAAGCTTTTGACAAAATTCAAAATTTTATAATAAAAACTCTTAACAAAGTCGTTATGGAAGGAATAACCATATGCCTTAGCATATGCCATATATGACAAACCCACAGCTAACATCATACTTAATGGTGAAAAGCTCTACGATCAAAAACAAGACAAGGATGCCAACTCTCACCACTTTTATTCAACACAGTATTGGAAGTCCCAGCCACAGCAGTCAGACCACAAAAAAGAAATAGAAATACAATGAATGCAAATTTGAAATGAAGACGTAAAACAGTTACTGTTTGCATAAGACATGATACTAAACATAGAAACTCCTAAAGACACAACCAAAAAACTACTAGAAATCATCAGTGAATACAGTAAAGTTGCTGGATACAAAATTAATATACAGAAATCTGTTGTGTTGCTAAACACTAACAACCAACTATCGGTAAGTGAAATTAAGGAAACCAGCTCTTTTACAATCATATCAAAAAGAATAAAATACCTGGGAATAATTTAGCTAAAGAGGTAAAAGACCTGAACCTGGAAAAAGATAAGACACTGATGAAAGGAATTGAAGGTGTCACGAACAGGTTGAAAGATATATTCTGCTCATGAACTGGAACAACTAATATTGTTAAAATGACCATACTATCCAAGGAAATATACAGATTCAGGGCAATCCCTTTCAAAAGGCCAATGGCATTTCCCCTAGAACTAGAACAAATGATTCTAAAATTTGTATGGAAACAAAAGACTACCATTAGGCAAAACAATTGAAAGAAAGAGGAACAAACCTGGAGGTATCACACATGTTTTAATTACACAGCTATAGTAATTAAAATAGTATGGTCCTGGCACAGAAACAGACACATAGATCAGTGGAACAGAATATAGAACCCAGAAATGAACCCACATTTACATGGGCAATTAAACTATAAAGAAGGAGGCAAGAATATACAATAGGGAAAAGACAGCCACTTTCAATAAATGGTGCTGGGAAAACTGGATAGCTATGTGCAAAAGAATTAAACTGGACTAATTTTATCACATCATATACAAACATAAACTCAATATCTATTAAACAGTTAAATGTAAGACCTGAAACCATAAAACTTCTAGAAGAAAACATAGGCATTACATTTTTTGACATCAGTCTCAGCAACATTTTGTTGGATATGTCTCCTCAGGCAAGGAAAACAAAAGCAAAAATAAACAAAGGAGCTACATCAAACTAAAAAAAACTTTTGCACAGTGAAGGAAGCTATCAGCAAAACGAAAAGGCCACCTACTGAATGGGAGAAGATATTTGCAAATGATATATCCAATAGGGGTTAATATCTAAAATATACAAAGAACTCATACAACTCAAAATCAAAAAAACACCAACCTAATTAAAAAATAGGTAGAGGATATGAATAGATATTTTTCCAAAGAAGACTTACAGATAAACATCATACACATGAAAGGATTCTCAACATCACTAATCATCAGGGAAATGCATGTCAAAACCACAATGAGATATCAGCTCACACTTATCAGAAGGGCTATTATCAAAAAGACAAGAAAAAAAATATTGGAGGAGATGTGGAGAAAAGGAAACCCTTGTGCACTGTTGGTGGGAATGTAAATTAGGACAGACATTATGGAGATTCCTCAGAGGATTAAAAATACAATCCAGCAATTTACTCAAGTATTTGTTCAAAGAAAAGGAAATCACTAATTTGAAAAGATATATGCACCCCTATGTTCATTGCAAACTTATAGCCAAGATATGGAAGAAACCAAAGTACTCATCAAGAGATGAATGAATAAAGATGTGATAGATAGACACACACACACACAGTGGAATGCTATTCACCCATAAAAATGAATAAAATCTTGCCATTTGTGAATTTGGTAAAGTAGCAGTATACAAAATTAATGCACAGAACTCTCTTGCATTCCTATACACCAATGATGAAAAATCTGAAAGTGAAATTAAGAAAACACTCCCATTTACCACTGCAACAAAAAGAATAAAATATCTAGAATAAACCTACCTAAGGAGACAAAAGACCTGTATGCAGAAAATTATAAGACACTGATGAAAGAAATTAAAGATGATACAAATAGATGGAGAGATATACCATGTTCTTGGATTGGAAGAATCAACATTGTGAAAATGACTCTACTACCAAAAGCAATCTACAGATTCAATGCAATGCCTATCAAACTACCACTGGCATTTTTCACAGAACTAGAACAAAACATTTCACACTTTGTATGGAAACACAAAAGACCCCGAATAGCCAAAGCAATCTTGAGAAAGAAAAACGGAGTTGGAGGAATCAGGCTCCCTGACTTCAGACTATACTACAAAGCTACAGTAATCAAGACAGTATGGTACTGGCACAAAAACGGAAATATAGATCAATGGAACAGGATAAAAAGCCCAGAGATAAACCCACACACATATGGTCACCTTATCTTCGATAAAGGAGACAAGAATATACAGTGGAGAAAAGACAGCCTCTTCAATAAGTGGTGCTGGGAAAACTGGACAGCTACATGTAAAAGTATGAAATTAGAACACTCCCTAACACCATACACAAAAATAAACTCAAAATGGATTAAAGACCTAAATGTAAGGCCAGACACCATCAAACTCTTAGAGGAAAACATAGGCAGAACACTCTATGACATAAATCACAGCAAGATCCTTTTTGACCCAGCTCCTAGAGAAATGGAAATAAAAACAAAAATAAACAAATGGGACCTAATGAAACTTAAAAGCTTTTGCACAGCAAAGGAAACCATAAACAAGACCAAAAGACAACCCTCAGAATGGGAGAAAATATTTGCAAATGAGGCAACTGACAAAGGATTAATCTCCAAAACATACAAGCAACTCATGCAGCTCAATATCAAAAAAAAAAAAAACAACAACCCAATCCAAAAATGGGCAGAAGACCTAAATAGAAATTTCCCCAAAGGAGATATACAGATGGCCAACAAACACATGAAAGAATGCTCAACATCATTAATCATTAGAGAAATGCAAATCAAATCTACAATGAGATGTAATCTCACTCCGGTCAGAATGGTTATCTTCAAAAAATCTAGAAACAATAAATGCTGGAGAGGGTGTGGAGAAAAGGGAACACTCTTGCACTGTTGGTGGGAATGTAAATTGATACAGCCACTATGGAGAACAGTATGGAGGTTCCTTAAAAAACTAAAAATAGAATTACCATATGACCCTGCAATCCCACTACTGGGCATATACCCTGAGAAAACCATAATTCAAAAAGAGTCATGTACCAAAATGTTCATTGCAGCTCTATTTACAATAGTCAAGACATGGAAGCAGCCTAAGTGTCCATCAACAGATGAACGGATAAAGAAGATGTGGCACATATATACAATGGAATATTACTCATAAAAAGGAACATAAGAAGGAACAAAACTGAGTTATTTGTAGTGAGGTGGGTAGACCTAGAGACTGTCATACAGAGTGAAGTAAGTCAGAAAGAGAAAAACAAATACCATACGCTACCACATATATATGGAATCTAAAAAATAAGAGAAAATGGTCAGAAGAACCTAGGGGCAAGACGGGATTAAAGATGCAGACCTACTAGAGAATGGACTTGAAGATACGGGGAAGGGGAAGCGTAAGCTGGGACAAAGTGAGAAAGTGGCATGGACATATATACACTACCAAATATAGAATAGATAGCTAGTGGGAAGCAGCCGCATAGCACAGGGAGATCAGCTTGGTGCTTTGTGACCACCTATAGGGGTGGGATAGGGAGGGTGGGAGGGTGGGAGATGCAAGAGGGAAGAGATATGGGAACATATGTATATGTATAACTGATTCACTTTGTTATAAAGCAGAAACTGACACACCATTGTAAAGCAATTATACTCTAGTAAATATGTTAAAAAAATCTTGCCATTTACAACAGCATGGTTGGACTAAGTTGGTATTATGCTAATTGAAACAAGTCAGACAGAGAAAGACAAATACTCTATATTTTCACTTGTATTTTCAATGTAAAAAACAAATGATCATAGCTAAATCTAATTAAACAGAAATAAAGCCATAGATACAGAGAAAAAACTGGTGGTTGTTAAAAATTAAGGTGCAGAGGAGTGAAAATAAGTGAGGAAGATTAAGAGGTACAAACTTCCACTTAGAAAACAACTGAGCCATTGGTATGAAATGCACAGTATGGGTAATATAGTGGATAATTATGTAATATCTTTGTGTGTTGACAGATGGTAACTAGACTTATCATGATGAACATTTTGAAATGTATAGAAATATTGAATCACTATGTTGCATACCAGGAACTAACATTGTACTGTAGCTCAGTTATACTTCAAAACAAACAAACAAACTTGTAGAAAAAGAGATCATATTTGTGATTACCAGGAGCGGTGGGTGGATGGAGGGTGAATTGAATGAAAGTAGTCAAAGGTAGAAACTTTCAGTTATAAGATAAATAAGTACTCTGGATGTAATGTACAATATGATAAATATAATTAACACTGATGTACAGATTTACAGAGTAAATCCTGAGTTCTCACACAAGGAAAATTTTTTTTTTCTATTTCTTTAATTTTGTATCTATAAGAGATGATGGATGTTCATTAAATGTATTGTGGTAATCATTTCATGATGTATGTAAGTCAAAACATCATGCTGTATACATTAAAATTATACACTGCTGTATTGTATGTCAATTATATCACAATAAAACTGGAAGAAAAAAAGAGTAGACCCAAGAAAGCCTAAGTACCCCACTCTCAAGCCCAGTAAAAACAGAACCCCAGGTTTTTGCTCTTTCTCTCTCTCTTTTCATGACCTTGCTTTGTGGTCCCTGGTGTTCTGGGTACTCTCCAGGACCTGTAAGTAATAGACCTTGGCTTTTCAAAGTTCCCTGATGCTTGCTGCTAAAGTGTGTCTCTCAGTAATTATAAGAACCATAAGGGCCAGTCCAGCCACAACATTGGCTCCAAATGGGGAAATATCTGTGGGGGATTGCCACATATAGTATGGGCCCAGGTCAGTACTCCCAGGCATTTCTAGTCAATAACATAATTATTGATAGGCAAGACCAACTCAAAACAGGAGCCAAGAAGACTCCATAGGGAAATGATAGACTTCAAGAAATGATGCTAGGAAAACTGTATATTCACATGCAAAAGAATGAAATTGGACCCCTGTCTTGCACCATTCACAAAAATTGACTCGAAATAGAGTAAAGAGAAACACAAGACCCAAAACTGTAAAACTCCTTCATGAAAACACAGGATAAAAGCTCCTTGACATTGGTCTTGGCAATAATTTTTTGGATATGTCATAAAAAGCATAAGCAACAAAAGCAAAAATAAACAAGTTGGACAGCAGCAAACGAACAGTTTCTCCACAGCAAAAGTAAAAATCAAAAAATGAAAAGGCAACCCATGAAATGGGAGAAAATATTTGCAAACCATATATCTGATAAGGGATTAATGTCCAAAATTGTAAGTGTCTCATTCAACTCAATAGCAAAACAGAAAGAAAGAAAGAATCCAATTAAAAATGGTCAAAGGCACTGAACAAACAATATCCAAAGGAGATATACAAATGATCAACAGGTACATGAAAAGGTGCTCAACATCAATAATTATCAAAGAAATGCAAATCAAAACCACAGTGACATATTGCCTTATACCTGTTAGGATGGCTATTATCAAAAAGGTAAATTAAATTTGTATTCAAGAGATGTGACAAGATTCTATTTTTTAAAGGTGACAATAGGTCACCTAGTATTCTAGACTCAGTGTGAATAAACTATAAAAATTCACTTCCATCTTTGTGTTTCTGAGATGTTTTGTGTGTAAAATATTTGTGTGGTATATTCCTTTTATTACTTCTATAAAAAAAACTATATTCCTAAAAACAAATGATAAGAGGTAACAAGAAATTTGAACCCTTGAATGCTGTTGGTGGAAATGCAAAATGGTGCAGCTGCTCTGGAAAATAGTATGGAGAGTCCTCAAAAAATTAAAACTGGAGCTACTACACAATTCAGCAATCTCACTTCTGAATATTTACCCAAAAGGATTGAAGGCAGAATATCAAATTGATACTAGCATTCCTATGTTCATTTCAACATTATTTGCAATAGCTATTCTGTGAAAACAACTTAATGTCTATTGACCAATGAATATATAAAGAAAATGTGGTATATATGTACAATGGGATATTATTCAGCCTTAAAAGAGAAAGAAATTCTGCAATATGTGACACATCATAGATGAACCTTATAGACACTATGCTAAATGAAAGAAGCAAGTCACAGAAAGACAAGTACTGCCTGATTCCATGGACTTGAGGACACGGGGAGGGCAAAGGGTAAGCTGGGACGAAGTGAGAGAGTGGCATGGACTTATATATACTACCAAATGTAAAACAGATAGCTAGTGGGAAGCAGCCGCATAGCATAGGGAGATCAGCTTGGTGCTTTGTGACCAACTAGAGGGGTGGGATAGGGAGGGTAGGAGGCAGGGAGACGCAAGAAGGAGGAGATATGGGGTTATATGTATATGTATAGCTGATTCACTTTGTTGTAAAACAGACACTAACACACCATTGTAAAGCAATTACACTCCAATAAAGATGTTAAAAAAAACTGACAAAAAAAAGAAAAAAAATCATGGAATCAAAGAGAGGAATGGTTGTTTCTAGGGGCTAGGTGGAGGGGGAAATAGGGAATTGCTAATAATAGGCATTACATTTCAGTCAAGCAAGATGAATAAGCTCTAGAAATCTGCTGAACAACATTGTACCTATATCAATAATAATATATAGTACACTAAACATACAAGAGGATAGATCTCACATTAAATGATCTTTCCACAATAAAATAAAGTAGAATAAAAGAATAATGTACAAATAAAATAAAAAATAAAATAGAACTAAATGAAAATGGAAATACAACATCAAAATTTGTACAATTCAGTGAAAATTAGAGGGAAATTTATAGCTTTGAATGTATATACTAGAAAGAAAGAAAACACTAAAAATCAATAATCTAAGCTTCTACCTTAGGAAACTAGAAAAAGAAGACTAAATTAAATTAAAAGTAAGCAGAAGGAAATAAAAACTAAAAATTAGAGCAAAAATCTATGACATTGAAAATAAACCAATAGAAAAAAATCAGTGAAATGGATCTTGGAGAAGATCAATAAAATCTATAAGCCACTAGCCAACCTAAGTTAAAAAAAATGATATGGCTAAGTAGTGTATCTTGCACCAGCTATCTGTCACAGGACATCAGCACCCTGAACACTGGTTACTAATCCCAGGGGCAGACTCCTAATGCTTCTGCCCATTGGATCAGAGCAGCCAAGGAAAACACAAAACAGTCAATCACTGGTTGGAACAACACTTTACTTTCATAGAGAAGAGACAGAGCAAGATCAGATCCAATAATGTACGAGTTTCCCATATGGTTATTGGGTACTCCCCACCCCGGCAGTTGGTGTAGGACACTTGGATATGTACACTCCTCTCTTGCTGCAAGAAAAAGACCCAATGTTCCCCCTGTGGAATCAAAAGTACTGAAAACTGAGGGCATGTCTGAGGGTCATTGATGCACATGTGTGAGCAGAAAAAAGGAACACATATTGAGCATTAAACTGGGAAAAATATTCCCACACAAGATGGTAAGCACAGCAGTGGCACAGCTCTTTATCTCTTGATATGTAAGCATTACATGTTCATTCTTATGTGATCCAGTGCAGTCAAAAGACTGTGCACATGAAACTGCCTTCCCATCAGACACAAAATACTAATACCATGATGAGGAAAATCACAAATAGTCTATGGCAGGACAATCAAGCTAAGACAGAAAGAAAACAAAAAACAAAATGACATGCCCCCTTTGTGGAAAGCCTTTTCCAATGTGCAATGTGCATCTACATTATACATTAACCAGACCTCCTTAAAGCAGGAGGATGAAATCAACCTTTGAGAAGAAGTTGGACCCTTTTCTCAGATGTCAGCGTTATAATGTTGTAATTCTATGATTAATATATTTCTTTTTCATCTCATACAAGGGGTCCCATTGACCAAAGTCTTGTCTGTACATGCATAATTGAAAAAAAACTTTGTTGATTGAACTATGTGCACAATGCTAACCTGTCAATATGCTACATAATTGCTTTGTCTCAAAAATGTATAAAACTGCATTTCTAACTCCTGATCAATTGAGCAGTTCTCAGGACTTCTCAGAATCTGTTTCCCGAGTTATAATCCTCAGTTTGGTTCGAGTAAAATTCTCTTTTCTTTCTTCTTAGCTTGATTGTTATTTGACTTTTTATTGGCAACCATAAATTAAAGAAATCACATTGAGATTCGATGGGCATCAAAAGGATAATAAAGGAATACTATGAACAACTCTATGTCCATAAATTTGATAACCTAGATAAAATGAACCAACCCCTTGAAAGACACAATCTGCAAAAACTCACACAAGAATAAATAGGCAAAGAGAATAGGTTTATATCTATTAAAGAAATTGAACCTATAATTAATACATGTTCAAAAGATAAGGCACTCAGCCCAGAATTTTTCACTGGAGAAGTCCATCTAACATTTAAGAAAGAAATTATACCAATTATCTAAAATTTCTTGCAGAATATAGAAGCAGAGGTAATACTTCTTAATTTATTCTCACAAATTTTGATAAGTTGTATTTTCATTTTCATTTAATTAACAGTAGTTTTTTATTTCTCTTGAGATTTGTTCTTTGAACCATTTTTTATTTAGAAGTGTGTTGTTTAATCTCCAAGTATTTGGGTTTTTTCCCCCCCAATTATCCTTCTGTTATTGATTTCTCCTTTAATTCCATTGTGGATTGAAAGCATAGATTATATGATTTCCATTCTTTGAAAATTGTTAAGGTGTGTTTTATAATCCAGTATGTGATCTATTTTGATTAATGTTCCATGTGAACTTGAAAATAATCTATATTCTGCTATTGGTGGATTAATTAATCAATCAAGTTGACTGATGGTGCTATTGAGTTCAACTGTGCTCTTACTGATTTTCTGTCTAATGGATCTTTCCATTTCTGATAGACAGTTGTTGAAGTTTCCAAGTATAATAGTGAATTCATCTATTTCTCCTCGAAGTTCTATCAGATTTTTTCTTCACGTATTTTGACACTCTGCTGATTGGAATGTACACATTAAGGATTGTTATGTCCTCTTGGAGAAATTACCTCTTTATTATTATATAATACCCCTCTTTATTCATATGATTTTACTTGTTCTGAAGTTTTCTTTGTCTGAAATTAGTATAGCCACTGCAGCTTTATTTAGATTAGAGTTGGCATGGTATAATTTTCTCCATTGCTTTGTCTTTATATGATTCTTTATATGTAAATGTGTTTCTTTTTTATTAAAGTATAATTGACATACAATATCATATTTATTTC